>NC_092416.1:164484931-164796731 GCF_040894005.1 Engystomops pustulosus | reverse complement strand
TGCCTCAGTGTGTTGTTGTAGGAGCTGGAGGTAAGTCCTTTATTCCGCATTCTCCTCCATTCTCTTCTATCACGTCTCCTCCTCTTCAGTAATGGAAACTTCTTTCCTCTTCATCTACTATAGAGGGAGATATGATTATGGGGCCCCATGGTCACCTTCACCTGGACCACATAATATACTATATGCCTCAGTGACTGCACAACAACACCCAATTGCCTGGATAATCACCAGTTTCCATTACTGGGTGGCCACCCTGCTGGATCCACACTACAAGGAAAGAATAACATACCTATTTCCAAAAGCGCAAATTGCTGATTTTTAGTGGGTGACAGGTTCCAATATTAAAAATGCGTTTGTCAGCATTGTGAATTGTTTCATTACTTAATGAAACTTAATTTCACATTAACCGGCTCCCTGCCAGCAGTATGTAGTGAGTTCTGGGATGGACAGGGGCCGGCTGCAGTCAGCATGTGCCTGTGTTAGTTGTCACGGGTGCTCCCGCGATCCCTGTCTCGGATCGCGGGCGCATCCGTGCACCCCCGTTTGCCCCCGCTGCAGGTCCGTCGCTGGACTCACCTCTCCCGGCTCCAGCTCTTCCCCGGACTGCTGTGCGCGCGCGTCCCCGCCTCCTAGGGCGCGCGCGCGGCTCCTGCCGAAAATTTAAAGGGCCAGCGCACCGCTAATTGGTGCAGTGGCTGAACCTCACCTTTAAGAATCCTGCCTCTTCCTGTGTCCCCTGCCGGATCTTTGTGCCTCATAGCCTTAGAGAAAGCTTCCAAGCGAGTATTCCTGCGTTCCTGTGTATTCCTGCGTTCCTGTGTATTCCTGCGTTCCTGTGTATCCCTGCGTTCCTGTGTATTCCTGTGTTCCCGCTCCTGAGTCCTGTGTTACCTGAGTTCCTCCGTGTTGCTGTGTTCCGTGTGCCTGTGTTCCCGTTCCCACCTGCCTGGACCTCCCGTTGCAGACCCCGGACTTGGACCTGACGTTGCATCTCTGCCGCCTGCCCTGACCCTGTGCCTGGACCCGACTACGAGTTGTCATCCGCTAAGGTACCTCGACCTCGGCTGCCACCGTGGGCTAGTCACACCTGGGAACGACCTAGTGGTATCCTGCCGCAGCAAGTCCAACCCGCTTTGCGGCGGGCTCTGGTGAATACCAGGTGCCGCTGGGCTCCGGTTCCGGGTGTTGGCTAGTTACATCTCCCGCGGTGGTCCAGAGGATCCACTGATCCTAACAGTAAGATCCGGCCATGGATCCCGCCGAGGTTCCGCTTCCCACTCGACCAAACTTTGCCGCCATAGTGGTCCAGCAATCCCGGGAGATTGCCGCTCAACGCGAACAGCTGGATCAAGTTACCACTATGCTGCAACAACTACTAGCCGCCCAGCAACAGCAACAGGTTCCCGTGTCTGCTCCCGTGGCTCCTGCAACCCCGGTCTGCCTTCCTGTTGCTGAACCACGACTACGGCTGTCTATGCCCAGCAAATTTGACGGAGACCCCAAACAGTGCAGGGGTTTTATTACTCAGTGCTCCCTACAAATAGAACTTATGCCTTCGCAATTTGTCACGGAGCGTTCCAAGGTGGCATTTTTCGTCAGTCTTCTCTCTGGGAAGGCCCTGGCCTGGGCCACTCCTCTTTGGGACAGAGGCGACCCGGTCACGACTACTCTTGCGGCTTTTCTGGCGGAGTTCCGGGCCGTTTTTGAGGAACCAGCACGGGCTTCTTCTGCCGAGACTGCGTTGTTGAATCTGCGCCAAGGCAACTCATCTGTGGGAGAGTATGCTGTTCAGTTCCGCACCCTGGCCTCTGAACTTGCCTGGAACGATGCAGCTCTCATCGCCACCTTTAAAAAAGGACTCTCGCCGCAGGTCAAAGATGCGCTGGCGGCTCGGGATCTACCGTCAACTCTGGGTGGTCTCATCTCACTGGCCACTCGGATAGATGTCCGGTTTAAGGAACACGCCGAGGAACTTCGCTCTGAGCATCCTCAAGCTCAGGTAAGACGTTTTCCTCGCCTCGCACCTGCCTTCCAAAGACCGCTCCAGCCTCCGCCTGTGTCGTCTGCTGAGGAACCCATGCAGGTGGACAGAATCCGGCTCTCTCTGCAAGAGCGTTCCAGAAGACGACAGGAGAACCTTTGTCTGTATTGTGCCAGTCCAGGGCACTTCATCGGGACTTGTCCTGTTCGTCCCCCACGTCCGGGAAACGCCAGCACCTAGGGCTCTTGGGAGAAGCGTCCCTAGGTGTGTGCAAAGCTTCTCCACGTCTGATTATTCCTGTGCTCCTCAGCGTAGACACCGGCACCCAGATTCAAGTTTCTGCTTTCCTGGATTCAGGCTCTACAGCGAACTTTATGGACGCAGCCCTGGTCTCCCGGCATCACTTCCCAGTGGTTCGTCTTGAGAAACCATTGTCCATTGCCTCAGTCAGTGGCCAGATCCTTTCCGTGCCCATCCGGTTTCGCACGGAACCCCTGCTTCTGCAAGTTGGAGCCTTGCATAAAGAAAGACTTTCTTTTTTTGTACTGCCCCAAAGCACTTCCACCCTCCTGTTGGGTCTCCCCTGGTTGCAGCAACATGCCCCTGTGCTGGACTGGTCCTCTGGGGAGATTCTCCGTTGGGGCCCGGCTTGTTCTTCTCATTGTATGGATGTCCCTCGTCCGCTCTCTGTCTGGACTTCCACCTTGCCTCCCAAGCCCCTGGAGGGGCTTCCCGCTCCATACTTGGATTTCGCAGATGTGTTCTCCAAGAAACAGGCAGAGACTCTTCCTCCACATCGTCCCTATGATTGCCCCATCGACTTGCTGCCCGGCTCTTCTCCTCCACGGGGTCGGGTGTACCCGCTCTCGGTACCCGAAACAGCCGCCATGTCTGAATATATTAAGGAAAATCTGCAAAGAGGTTTCATACGTAAATCCTCCTCTCCAGCTGGCGCAGGTTTCTTTTTTGTCACCAAGAAAGATGGCTCTCTTCGCCCCTGTATAGACTATCGCGGTCTTAACAAAGTCACCGTTAAGAATCGCTACCCCTTGCCGCTGATCACGGAGTTGTTTGATCGTCTACGGGGCGCGAGAGTCTTTACCAAGTTGGATCTTCGTGGTGCCTACAATCTCATTCGCATCAGGAAGGGTGACGAGTGGAAGACTGCCTTTAACACCCGTGATGGGCATTTTGAATATTTAGTTATGCCCTTTGGACTTTGCAATGCACCAGCCGTTTTCCAGGAATTCGTTAATGATATCTTCAGGGACTTATTGTACAGCTGTGTTGTGGTTTACCTGGATGACATCCTCGTGTTTTCTGCTGATCTCGAGTCCCATCAGTCCCATGTACGGCAAGTGCTCGGTCGCCTCAGGACTAACCATCTCTATGCCAAACTGGAAAAATGCCACTTTCATCAAAGGAGCCTTCCATTTCTTGGCTACATTATTTCCGACAGAGGCCTGCAGATGGATCCTGCTAAACTATCTGCAGTTCTTCAGTGGCCACGCCCAGTGGGACTGCGTGCTATCCAAAGATTCCTGGGCTTTGCCAATTATTATAGGCAATTCATTCCACATTTTTCTTCCCTGGTAGCTCCACTGGTGGCGCTAACAAAGAAAGGTGTCAATTCTCGTCTCTGGCCCCCTGCGGCTGAGGAGGCCTTCACGAGATTAAAGACGGCGTTTTCCTCTGCATCTGTTCTTACCAGACCTGATACCGAGAAGCCATTCTTTCTGGAAGTCGATGCCTCTTCCGTAGGAGCTGGAGCGGTTCTTACCCAGAAGGGGCCTAGGGGCCGAACTCTCTCCTGTGGCTTCTTCTCCAAAACATTTTCCTCCGCAGAGAGAAATTATTCTATAGGGGATCGTGAGCTTCTGGCTATCAAGCTTGCCTTGGAGGAATGGCGTCATCTACTGGAGGGAGCTCGATTTCCAGTCAGTATTTTCACGGACCACAAGAACCTTCAGTACCTGCAGACAGCTCAACGGTTGAACCCACGTCAAGCCCGGTGGTCCCTATTCTTTTCCCGTTTTGACTTCCAGATCCATTTTCGCCCAGCCGAGAAAAACATCAAGGCTGACGCCCTGTCACGTGCTTCCGATGTTATGGGGGAGGACTATGCTCCGAGACACATCATTCCTCCAGAGCGGCTTGTGCTGGCAGCGCCGGTGGACCTTCGGCAGTTACCTCCCGGCAAGACTTATGTACGACCTGGACTTCGAAAGAGGATCCTGACCTGGGGACATTCTTCTCGAGTGGCTGGGCACCCTGGGGTGCAGCGCTCTGTGGCCCTGATTTCCCGTTTCTATTGGTGGCCTGATTTGGTCAAGGATGTTCGGGATTTTGTGCGGTCTTGTGCCTCTTGTGCTCGCAATAAGCCCTCACGACAAAAACCAGCTGGTCTTCTGTTGCCGTTACCCGTGCCTACCTGCCCGTGGTCTCACGTGGCTATGGACTTCATTACTGATCTGCCGCCATCATCTGGCAATACCGTTATCTGGGTGGTAACAGACCGCTTCTCTAAGATGTCCCATTTTGTCCCTCTACCAGGTTTGCCTTCTGCCCCACGTCTTGCCAGTCTCTTCTTCCAGCACATCTTCCGGCTTCATGGTCTTCCCCGGCACATCGTTTCTGATCGAGGTGTTCAGTTCGTGTCCAAGTTCTGGAGATCTCTGTGCAATCAGCTGCAAGTGAAATTGGACTTTTCCTCTGCCTATCATCCTCAGTCCAATGGCCAAGTAGAGAGGGTGAATCAGACTTTAGGATGCTATCTCCGCCACTTTGTGTCCGCTCGTCAGGATGACTGGGCTTCTCTCTTACCATGGGCGGAGTTTTCCTACAATTCCCTGGACTCCACTTCTGCTGGTTCTGCTCCCTTCTTTATTAATTACGGACTGCACCCACGGCCTCCTCTTCCGTTACCTGTGTCTGCAGATGTTCCTGCTGTGGAGGACTTGGTACAGGATCTAAAAGCCATCTGGGAACAAGTCCGTACCTCATTGCTCCAAACCTCTGCCAAGACCAAGCATCAAGCGGACAAGAAACGTCGGCCTTTTCCTGTCTTAGCTCCTGGTGACAGGGTCTGGTTATCCTCAAGGTACGTCCGACTGAAGATCCCTGGCTACAAATTGGGACCCCGGTTCTTGGGTCCATTTGAAATCCTCAGTCGCATCAACCCGGTAGCCTACAAATTGCGTCTACCTCCTAGCATGCGCATACCCAACTCCTTCCACGTTTCCCTCCTCAAGCCAGTCATCTTAAACCGCTTCACCCAACAAGTTCCTCTCCCTCCGGCCCCACAAGCAGACTCTACTGATGTCTTCGAGGTGAAGGAGATCCTGGATACTAAGACAGTGAGAGGTAGGCGGTTGTTTCTGGTAGACTGGAAGGGATTTGGTCCTGAGGAGAGATCTTGGGAGCCAGAGGATAACATCTTGGACAAGAGCCTGCTCCAACGTTTTCTCAGGCCCAAGAAGAGAGGGAGGCCGAAGGGGGGGGGTACTGTCACGGGTGCTCCCGCGATCCCTGTCTCGGATCGCGGGCGCATCCGTGCACCCCCGTTTGCCCCCGCTGCAGGTCCGTCGCTGGACTCACCTCTCCCGGCTCCAGCTCTTCCCCGGACTGCTGTGCGCGCGCGTCCCCGCCTCCTAGGGCGCGCGCGCGGCTCCTGCCGAAAATTTAAAGGGCCAGCGCACCGCTAATTGGTGCACTGGCTGAACCTCACCTTTAAGAATCCTGCCTCTTCCTGTGTCCCCTGCCGGATCTTTGTGCCTCATAGCCTTAGAGAAAGCTTCCAAGCGAGTATTCCTGCGTTCCTGTGTATTCCTGCGTTCCTGTGTATTCCTGCGTTCCTGTGTATCCCTGCGTTCCTGTGTATTCCTGTGTTCCCGCTCCTGAGTCCTGTGTTACCTGAGTTCCTCCGTGTTGCTGTGTTCCGTGTGCCTGTGTTCCCGTTCCCACCTGCCTGGACCTCCCGTTGCAGACCCCGGACTTGGACCTGACGTTGCATCTCTGCCGCCTGCCCTGACCCTGTGCCTGGACCCGACTACGAGTTGTCATCCGCTAAGGTACCTCGACCTCGGCTGCCACCGTGGGCTAGTCACACCTGGGAACGACCTAGTGGTATCCTGCCGCAGCAAGTCCAACCCGCTTTGCGGCGGGCTCTGGTGAATACCAGGTGCCGCTGGGCTCCGGTTCCGGGTGTTGGCTAGTTACATCTCCCGCGGTGGTCCAGAGGATCCACTGATCCTAACATTAGTCTTCTCTTCCCACTGCCTGTCATGTGCACTGAGCAGGCAGGGGAGGGAGGGGGATGGTGTGGAGTAACTGCTGGCAGGGAAATGGGGAGGGGTGATGCTTGCAGGGAGCCAGGAATGGGAATTAAACTATTATAAACTACTTACATTATTCAGAATGCTGACAGAGCCCTTTATAAAATCAGCAGAGCATAGGCTGTTAGAACCTGTCACCAGCTAAACATGACATTCCTGGTGACAGGTTCCCTTTAACTGCTGTGATATAAACAGCATTTTATTTTCCTTTTATTTCTTAGTTTATTCATTTTTATATGTTATGTTTTATTTTAAGTACTTTTCATAGCACATTTTAGGCAGGAAAACTGCCCTGTTATTCCCACCATTTTTCAGCCCTCTAACCCTTACTACACCCATTCCTGGTATTCGGACAGAATTATTGTTACCAATTTTCACCCAACCTGCTCATCACTATCCCTGATATTATACTCTGTCCCCCAATAACAGTCCCTGGTTTCCAGCTGGAGCACACGACCCCCCGACTTATCTCTCTGGATCCGCTCCTCTGGGTTGGGATTAGAGGCTGCACTGGATGGAGAGGAGGATTCCTCAATCCTATCACTATCACTTTGTTACTGTATAACTTTCCATGATGTATCACATTATTACTTTCTATATGTCACATACACAAGTAGCAGAAAAGTGCTGGGAGATTGGTCATAAAGAAGACAAATGTCCTGGTCACACTGATACATCTACTACTGATCCCAATACATTGTAAGTAGAGATGAGCGAGCACAAAAATGCGAGAGTGCTCGTTACTCGTGTCAAATTTTTCCCGATGCTCGTTTCGGATAACGAACCCCATTGAAGTCAATGGAAGACTTAATCATTTTTAAAGGGGACCAATAAAATGTGTCATTTTATTGAGAAATAAGGAAGTCAGTCCTTTTTCTTTGTTTTTTTAATTCAATGGAATATTCGTGGAACTTCAAAAAGGAGAATGACCCGTGTTAAACATCTGCAATGTGTTCTTCACACATATTGGGGCACATTTACTTACCCGGTCTGTTCGCGATCCAGCGGCGCGTTCTCTGCGCTGGATTCGGGTCCGGCCGGGATTCATCAAGGCAGTTCCTCCGACGTCCACCAGGTAGCGCTGCTGCGCTGCAGTCCGCTGGAATGCCTCGAAATACACCGGCCTATCCAGGATGAAGGTGAGTGAAATTTTCGCGACACAATTTTTTTTTTAAATGCGGCGGTTTTTCCGAATACGTCGGGTTTTCGTTCGGCCACGCCCCCCGATTTCCGTCGCGTGCATGCCGGCGCCGATGCGCCACAATCCGATCGCGTGCGCCAAAAACCCGGGGCAATTCAGGTACAATCGGCGCAAATCGGAAATATTCGGGTAACACGTCGGGAAAACGCGAATCGGGCCCTTAGTAAATGACCCCCATTGTTCTTCACATACTATCGTAAAGAACACCTTTCTGTACTCAGGTCTTCTGATAAGTTAGCAGATGTACGGAAACATCTGCAATGTGTTCTTCACTGAAGCTCGGACGAGTATGCTGGCTCATCTCTAATTATACGGTAAAAAATATCCTGTTCACTAATGAGTTAACATGATTGATCTGCAGGAGGTCACGGCATCTGTGATGTCACGGAATGTTGTGTTTGGCTCCTCCCCCTCCATTATGACATCACACTGGTATATAAGGAGCTGCGGAACCTACATGCCTCAGTGTGTTGTTGTAGGAGCTGGAGGTAAGTCCTTTATTCCGCATTCTCCTCCATTCTCTTCTATCATGTCTCCTCCTCTTCAGTAATTGAAACTTCTTTCCTTTTCATCTACTATAGAGGGAGATATGATTATTGGGCCCAATGGTCAGAGGTGCCTGGACCACATGAGACACTATATGTCCCAGTGTCTGCACATCAAAACCCAATTGCTCGGATAATCACAGTTTCCATTACTGGGTGGCCACCCTGCTGGATCCACACTACAAGGAAAGAATAGCATACCTATTTCCATAAGCGCAAATGGCTGGTATTTAGTGGGTGAAAGGTTCCAATATTAAAAATGCATTTGTCAGCATTGTGAATCATTTCAGTACTTAATTTCACATTACCCGGCTCCCTGCCAGCAGTGTATAGTGAGTTCTGGGAAGGACGGAGGGCGGCTCTATACATAATAAGGTAAAAAATATCCTGGTCTCAAAGGAGTTAACATGACTGATCAGCATGAGGTCACGGAATCTGTGGTGTCACGGAATGCGGTGTTTGGCTCCTCCCCCTCCATTATGACATCACACGGGTATATAGGGAGCTGCGGAACCTACATGCCTCAATGTGTTGTTGTAGGAGCTGGAGGTAAGTCCTTTATTACACATTCTCCTCCATTCTCTTCTATCATGTCTCCTCCTCTTCAGTAATGGAAACTTCATTCCTCTTCATCTACTATAGAGGGAGATATGATTATGTGGTCCCTTGGTCACTTCCGCCTGGACCATATATTACACTATATGCCTCAGTGACTGCACATCAACACCCAATTGCCCGGATAATCCCCAGTTTCCATTACTGGGTGGCCACCCTGCTGGATCCACACTACAAGGAAAGAATAACATTCCTATTTCCATAAGCCCAAATTGCTGATTTTTAGTGGGTGACGGGTTCCAATATTAATAATGCGTTTGTCAGCATTGTGAATCATTTCAATACTTAATGAAACTTAATTTAGCTCCCTGCCAGCAGTGTGTAGTGAGTTCTGGGAAGGATAGGCGCCGGCTGCAGCCAGCGTGTGCTTGTGTCAGTCTCCTCTCCCCACTGCCTGTCATGTGCACTGAGCAGGCAGGGGAGGCAGGGGGATGGTGTGGAGTAACTGCTGGCAGGGAAATGGGGAGGGGTGATGCATGCAGGGAGCCCGGAATGTGATTTATACTAATATAAACTACTTACATTATTCAGAATGCTGACAGAGCCCTTTATAAAATCAGCAGAGCATAGGCTGTTAGAACCTGTCACCAGCTAAAAATGACATTCCCGGTGACAGGTTCCCTTTAACTGCTGTGGCATAAACAGCATTTTCTTTTCCTTTTATTTCTTTGTTTATTCATTTTTATATGTTATGTTGTATTTTAAGTACTTTTCATAGCACATTTTAGGCTGGAAAACTGCCCTGTGATTCCCACCATTTTTCAGCCCTGTAACCCTTACTACACCCATTCCTGGTATTCAGACAGACTCATCGTTACCAATTTTCACCCAACCTGCTCATCACTATCCCTGATATTATACTCTGTCCCCTAATAACAGTCCCTGGTTTCCAGCTGGAGCACTCGACCCCCGACTTATCTCTCTGGATCCGCTCCTCTGGGTTGGGATTAGAGGCTGCACTGGATGGAGAGGAGGAATTCTCAATCCTATCATTATCACTTTGTTACTGTATAACTTTCCATGATGTATCACATTATTACTTTCTATATGTCACATACACAAGTGGCAGAAAAGTGCTGGGAGATTGGTCATAAAGAAGACAAATGTCCTGGTCACACTGATACATCTCCTACTGATCCCAATGCATAATAAGGTAAAAAATATCCTGGTCTCAAAGGAGTTAACATGACTGATCAGCATGAGGTCACGGAATCTATGGTGTCATGGAATGCTGTGTTTGGCTCCTCCCCCTCCATTATGACATCACACAGGTATATAAGGAGCTGCGGAACCTACATGCCTCAGTGTGTTGTTGTAGGAGCTGGAGGTAAGTCCTTTATTCCGCATTCTCCTCCATTCTCTTCTATCACGTCTCCTCCTCTTCAGTAATGGAAACTTCTTTCCTCTTCATCTACTATAGAGGGGGATATGATTATTGAGCCCCATGGTCAGAGGTGCCTGGACGACATGAGACACTACATGCCCCAGTGTCTGCACAACAAAACCCAATTGCCCGGATAATCACCAGTTTCCATTACTGGGTGGCCACCCTGCTGGATCCACACTACAAGGAAAGAATAGCATACCTATTTCCATAAGCGCAAATTGCTGTTATTTAGTGGGTGAAAGGTTCCAATATTAAAAATGCATTCATCAGCATTGTGAATCATTTCCGTACTTAATGAAACTTAATTTAGCTCCCTGCCAGCAGTATGTAGTGAGTTCTGGGAAGGACAGGGCCGGCTCCCTGCCAGCAGTGTGTAGTGAGTTCTGGGAAGGACGGAGGTCGGCTCAATACATAATAAGGTAAAAAATATCCTGTTCACTAATGAGTTAACATGATTGATCTGCATGAGGTCACGGAATGCTGTGTTTGGCTCCTCCCCCTCCATTATGACATCACAATGGTATATAAGGAGCTGCGGAACCTACATGCCTCAGTGTGTTGTTGTAGGAGCTGGAGGTAAGTCCTTTATTCCGCATTCTCCTCCATTCTCTTCTATCACGTCTCCTCCTCTTCAGTAATGGAAACTTCTTTCCTTTTCTTCATTTGCAGATTGTTGGCCAATAATTTGGTGATTAGGATTGTGATAGAGATTGAGATATTGTTATATTGAGGTAAGTCCATCTTTCCTATAAATGTACAATGTGTGATGTTGGGAGCTGAGTATCCACTGTATCCACTATAGAGGGAGATATGTTTATGGGGCCGTATGGTCACCTCCGCCTGGATCATATAATACACTATTTGCCCCAGTGACTGCACAGCAACACCTAATTGCCCGGATAATCACCAGTTTCCATTACTGGGTGGCCACCCTGCTGGATCCACACTACAAGGAAAGAATAACATACCTATTTCCATGAGAGCAAATTGCTGATTTTTAGTGGGTGACAGGTTCCAATATTATAATGCATTTAACTTTATAACTGTATAACTTTCCATGATGTATCACATTATTACTTTCTATATGTCACATACACAAGTAGCAGAAAAGTGCTGGGAGATTGGTCATAGAGAAAACAAATGTCCTGGTCACACCGATACATCTCCTACTGATCCCAATACATAATAAGGTAAAAAATATCCTGGTCACTATGGGGCCCCATGGTCACCTCTGCCTGGACCACATAATACACTATATGCCTCAGTGACTGCACAACAACACCCAATTGCCCGGATAATCACCAGTTTCCATTACTGGGTGGCCACCCTGCTGGATCCACACTACAAGGAAAGAATAGCATACCTATTTCCAAAAGCGCAAATTGCGGATTTTTAGTGGGTGACAGGTTCCAATATTAAAAATGCGTTTGTCAGCATTGTGAATTGTTTCATTACTTAATGAAACTTAATTTCACATTAACCGGCTCCCTGCCAGCAGTATGTAGTGAGTTCTGGGATGGACAGGGGCCGGCTGCAGCCAGCGTGTGCCTGTGTTAGTCTTCTCTCCCCACAGCCTGTCATGTGCACTGAGCAGGCAGGGGAGGGAGGGGGATGGTGTGGAGTAACTGCAGGTATGGAAATAGGGAGGGGTGATGCTTGCAGGGAGCCAGGAATGTGATTTATACTAATATAAACTACTTACATTATTCAGAATGCTGACAGAGCCCTTTATAAAATCAGCAGAGCATAGGCTGTTAGAACCTGTCACCAGCTAAACATGACATTCCTGGTGACAGGTTCCCTTTAACTGCTGTGGCATAAACAGCATTTTCTTTTCCTTTTATTTCTTAGTTTATTCATTTTTATATGTTATGTTTTATTTTAAGTACTTTTCATAGCACATTTTAGGCAGGAAAACTGCCCTGTTATTCCCACCATTTTTCAGCCCACTAACCCTTACTCCACCCATTCCTTTTATTCGGACAGACTTATTGTTACCAATTTTCACCCAACCTGCTCATCACTATCCCTGATATTATACTCTGTCCCCCAATAACAGTCCCTGGTTTCCAGCTGGAGCACACGACCCCCGACTTATCTCTCTGGATCCGCTCCTCTGGGTTGGGATTAGAGGCTGCACTGGATGGGGAGGAGGATTCCTCAATCCTATCATTATCACTTTGTTACTGTATAACTTTCCATGATTTATCACATTACTACATTCTATATGTCACATACACAAGTAGCAGAAAAGTTCTGGGAGATTGGTCATAAAGAAGACAAATGTCCTGGTCACACTGATACATCTCCTAATGATCCCAATACATAATAAGGTAAAAATATATCCTGGACTCAAAGGAGTTAACATGACCGATCTGCATGAGGTCACGGAATCTGTGGTGTCACGGAATGTTGTGTTTGGCTCCTCCCCCTCCATTATGACATCACACTGGTATATAGGGAGCTGCAGAACCTACATGCCTCAGTGTGTTGTTGTAGGAGCTGGAGGTAAGTCCTTTATTCCGCATTCTCCTCCATTCTCTTCTATCACGTCTCCTCCTCTTCAGTAATGGAAACTTCTTTCCTTTTCATCTACTATAGAGGGGGATATGATTATTGGGCCCCATGGTCAGAGGTGCCTGGACCACATGAGACACTATATGCCCCAGTGACTACACAACAACACCCAATTGCCCGGATAATCACTAGTTTCCATTACTGGGTGGCCACCCTGCTGGATCCACACTACAAGGAAAGAATAGCATACCTATTTCCATAAGTGCAAATTGCTGGTATTTAGTGGGTGAAAGGTTCCAATATTAAAAATGCATTTGTCAGCATTGTGAATCATTTCAGTACTTAATTTCACATTACCCGGCTCCCTGCCAGCAGTGTATAGTGAGTTCTGGGAAGGACGGAGGGCGGCTCTATACATAATAAGGTAACAAATATCCTGGTCACTAAGGAGTTAGCATGACTGATCTGCAGGAGGTCACGGCATCTGTGATGTCATGGAATGTTGTGTTTGGCTCCTCCCTCTCCATTATGACATCACACGGGTATATAAGGAGCTGCGGAACCTACATGCCTCAGTGTGTTGTTGTAGGAGCTGGAGGTAAGTCCTTTATTGCGCATTCTCCTTCATTCTCTTCTATCATGTCTCCTCCTCTTCAGTAATGGAAACTTCATTCCTCTTCATCTACTATAGAGGGAGATATGATTATGTGGTCCCTTGGTCACCTCCGCCTGGACCATATATTACACTATATGCCTCAGTGACTGCACATCACCACCCAATTGCCCGGATAATCCCCAGTTTCCATTACTGGGTGGCCACCCTGCTGGATCCACACTACAAGGAAAGAATAGCATACCTATTTCCATAAGCGCAAATTGCTGATTTTTAGTGGGTGACGGGTTCCAATATTAATAATGCGTTTGTCAGCATTGTGAATCATTTCAATACTTAATGAAACTTAATTTAGCTCCCTGCCAGCAGTGTGTAGTGTGTTCTGGGAAGGATAGGGGCCGGCTGCAGCCAGCGTGTGCCTGTGTCAGTCTTCTCTCCCCAGTGCCTGTCATGTGCACTGAGCAGGCAGGGGAGGGAGGGGGATGGTGTGGAGTAACTGCAGGTATGGAAGTGGGGAGGGGTGATGCTTGCAGGGAGCCCGGAATGTGATTTATACTAATATAAACTACTTACATTATTCAGAATGCTGACAGAGCCCTTTATAAAATCAGCAGAGCATAGGCTGTTAGAACCTGTCACCAGCTAAACATGACATTCCTGGTGACAGGTTCCCTTTAACTGCTGTGGCATAAACAGCATTTTCTTTTCCTTTTATTTCTTTGTTTATTCATTTTTATATATTTTGTTGTATTTTAAGTACTTTTCATAGCACATTTTAGGCAGGAAAACTCCCCTGTTATTCCCACTATTTTTCAGCTCTCTAACCCTTACTACACCCATTCCTGGTATTCGGACAGACTCATCGTTACCAATTTTCACCCAACCTGCTCATCACTATCCCTGATATTAAACTCTGTTCCCCAATAACAGTCCCTGGTTTCCAGTTGGAGCACACGACCCCCGACTTATCTCTCTGGATCCGCTCCTCTGGGTTGGGATTAGAGGCTGCACTGGATGGGGAGGAGGATTCCTCAATCCTATCACTATCACTTTGTTACGGTATAACTTTCCATGATGTATCACATTATTACTTTCTATATGTCACATACACAAGTAGCAGAAAAGTGCTGGGAGATAAAGAAGACAAATGTCCTGGTCACACTGATACATCTCCTACTGATCCCAATACATAATAAGGTAAAAAATATCCTGGTCACAAGGGAGTTAACATGACTGATCAGCATGAGGTGACGAAATCTGTGTTGTCACGGAATGTTGTGCTTGGCTCCTCCCCCTCCATTATGACATCACACTGGTATATAAGGAGCTGCGGAACCTACATGCCTCAGTGTGTTGTTGTAGGAGCTGGAGGTAAGTCCTTTATTCCGCATTCTCCTCCATTCTCTTCTATCACGTCTCCTCCTCTTCAGTAATGGAAACTTCTTTGCTCTTCATCTACTATAGAGGGGGATATGATTATTGGGCCCCATGGTCAGAGGTGCCTGGACCACATGAGACACTACATACCCCAGTGTCTGCACAACAACACCCAATTGCCTAGATAATCACCAGTTTCCATTACTGGGTGGCCACCCTGCTGGATCCACACTACAAGGAAAGAATAGCATACCTATTTCCATAAGCCCAAATTGCTGTTATTTAGTGGGTGAAAGGTTCCAATATTAAAAATGCATTCGTCAGCATTGTGAATCATTTCAGTACTTAATGAAACTTAATTTAGCTCCCTGCCAGCAGTGTGTAGTGAGTTCTGGGAAGGACGGAGGTCGTCTCAATACATAATAAGGTAAAAAATATCCTGTTCACTAATGAGTTAACATGACTGATCTGCAGGAGGTCATGGAATCTGTGATGTCATGGAATGTTGTGTTTGGCTCCTCACCCTCCATTATGACATCACAATGGTATATAAGGAGCTGCAGAACCTACATGCCTCAGTGTGTTGTTGTAGGAGCTGGAGGTAAGTCCTTCATTCCGCATTCTCCTCCATTCTCTTCTATCACGTCTCCTCCTCTTCAGTAATGGAAACTTCTTTCCTTTTCATCTTTTGCAGATTGTTTGCCATTGATTTGGTGATTTGGATTGTGATAGAGATTGAGATTGTTATATTGAGGTAAGTCCATCTTTCCTATAAATGTACAATGTGTGATGGTGGGAGCTGAGTATCTACTATACAGGGAGATAAGATTATGGGGCCCAAGGGTCACCTCCGCCTGGACCACATAATACACTATATGCCCCAGTGACTGCACAACAACACCCAATTGCCCGGATAATCACCAGTTTCCATTACTGGGTGGCCACCCTGCTGGATCCACAATACAAGGAAAGAATAACATACCTATTTCCATGAGAGCAAATTGCTGATTTTTAGTGGGTGACAGGTTCCAATATTAAAATGCATCTAAATTTATAACTGTATAACTTTCCATGATGTATCACATTATTACTTTCTATATGTCACATACACAAGTAGCAGGAAAAAGTGCTGGGAGATTGGTCATAAAGAAGACAAATGTCCTGGTCACACTGATACATCTCCTACTGATTCCAATACATAATAAGGTAAAAAATATTGGGGCTGATTTACTTACCCGGTCCATTCGCGATCCAGCGGCGCATTCTGTGTGGAGGATTCGGGTCTTCCAGCGATTCACTCATTCAGTTCCTCCGACGTCCACCAGGTGTCGCTGCTGCGCTGAAGTTTCTCGGAATGCACTGAAGCTGGGCCGGGTGCAGGTAAGCGCATGTCCAGCGATGCGGTTTTTCCGAATCCGTCGGGTTTTTGTACGGCCACGCCCCCCGATTTCCGTTGCGTGCACGCCGGCGCCGATGCGCCACAATCCGATCGCGTGCGCGAAAATCCCAGGGCAATTCAGGGAAAATCGGCGCAAAACGGAAAAATTTGCGCAACCCTCCGGAAAAACGCGATTCGGGCCCTTAGTAAATGACCGCCATAGTGATCACTAAGCAGTTAACATGAATGATCTGCATGAGGTGATGAAATCTGTGATGTCACGGAATGTTGTGTTTGCACCACAACATATGCCCCAGTGACTGCATAACGACACCCAATTGCCCAAATAATCACCAGTTTCAATTACTGGATCCACACTACAAGGAAAGAATAGCATACCTAGTTCCATAAGCGCCAATTTTTCATGTCTAATGTTCATCTTCTACATTTGTGGAGGTCATAAAACATGTCTGTAACACTCATTTTCTTTTTAACTTTTAGTATCGAGGAAGTTGAGAAAAATAACATCATGGTGGAAAGGATGGAATTGGAGGTGTTGGAGCGAACAGTGGAAGATGTCATCGGAGCGGAGGAGGAGGTGGTGGTGGAGCGCATAGTAGACAGAGCCATCAGAGCGGAGGAGGTGCCGGTGGAGCGGATAGTGGACAGTGTCATCAGAGCGGAGGAGGAGGTGATGGAACGGACAGCAGAGGATTTCATCAGGGAGCCTGAGGAAAATGAGGAGGTCCTGAAGCAGATATTGGAGGATGCCATCAGAGTCGCAGAAGAGGAGGGTGTGGAGGTTGACCAGATATTAGAAGAAGTCATCAGAGCCGCAGAGGAGGAGGAGGTGGTGGAGAAGAAAGAGGAGGATGTCATCAGAGTGGAAGAGGAGGTGTCACTGAGGCAGATATTGGAGGATGTCATCAGAGTGGCGGAGGAGGAGGGGGAGGATGTGGAGCAGTTACTGGAAGATATCATCAGAGCGGCAGAGGAGGAGGAGGTGGTGGATCCAAGAGTGGAGGATGACAGAGCGGTGGAGGAGGAGAATGTGCTGGAGCACGGAGTAGAGGATGTCATCAGAGTAGAGGAGGAGGAGAGTGTGCTGGAGCACGGAGTAGAGAATGTCATCAGAGTAGAGGAGGAGGTGGAACCAAGAATGGAGGTTGCCAGCAGAGCGGCGAAGGAAGTGAGAGACCTAGAAGTAAAAGGAGCAGAAGTTGACATGAGGAGGAGGTAAGTGCAGACTCCAAAGGTTACATTATAAATGTCAACACAATGTCTGTGGGAAAATTTTTGTACAGAAACTTATCCTCCTGATTTGTGTTCTTTTTTTATTTCTCATTAGGAACAGACGTCGCTGGTGGATACCCAAATGCCTCAGGAGACGTAACAAGTGAGTAATACTTAACTTTTAATCTACCTGCAATTGTCACTAGGTGGCGCTCACTGCATTATGATTTCTAGGGATATCAGAGAGCTCCCCCTAGGGGTGGCAGGGATATGGAAACATGCCATATTCAAGGGGTTAAGGACTATATAGGCAGTAGTATCCTAAATATTGTTTCCAATTTAGTAAATGTATTAATAATAATTTCTGTCTTTTCACAGCAGCAAACAAGAAAAGAGAGGCAGCAGCGAGGAGAGCAGAAGACCCTCCAGGTAAGTACAAGTCTTCGGATGACCTCCTATACTCCAGCTCTGTAATGCCTAATAGAGATAATGGTAGAAATGACCCAACCAGGAGCCCCCTGTAACCTCAGCCTCCTCCTGCCAGTCTAGGTCTCTTCATGTGTCCCTGCTGTCAGCACAGTCACATTTACCTTTCTCTTCTTATCTTACCCTTCTCTAGCAGATTCCTCCGATTTTTCTGCTGTGGTGTCAGTGAAGATGCAATTGAATAAAGTAAAAATGAGAATGTCAGCACGGGCTGACCGACCAGAGCTCTTTCATCATCAGGGACATTGTACGCCATGTGGACATTTCCCAATATGCTGACATACCTCTTCAAGAGACCTCGAGGCGATCTCACTGTTTGGATCACCCATGGAAGCCGCGGTTCCATCTCTGTCAGCTGCCGTACCTGATGTAGCTACCAGCGCTCCTTCACCAAAGGAACCACCTGCTGCAGTCTTGCCTCGAGTGTGCGTCGAGTTCCCGTCTGCAATGATGTTGGGCGGTTCTGCTGCCTATGTCTGCTTACCACCGCAGGGAAGAGCTGCTGCCCTTCAGAAACTCATCCTCTGCTGCATACAAGCGCAGCGGGAGAAAGAACTAGAGGATGCCAAGTTCCTCGCCTCCAAGTCAACTACTGGTGGCTGGGTGATGGAGAACCACTCCTCCAGCATTGTAAACCTTCTTTGACAAACACCGAGGGTTTAGCTCCATCCGCTATGATGGTACTGGCTGGGGAGTGTTTGTGTCCCACCAGTCCGTGAAGAGGTTTGACCTGCCGGACATGTTGCACGATCTTCTCCTCATCCTCCTCCTTATTCTCCAAAGGTTTCCCCTGTTTCATCCTGCAAGCCATGTGTGGACTAGACTGACACCTCTTCCTCTTATTCTCCCTCCTGTGCCACCATTAAATCCTTTGACATGACCAGAAGAGTTTTTTTGAACTCTTTTTGGTTGCTGGAGTGGAATGCACCCACGTCGCCTGGAACTACGAGCCATGCCAGGACGACAAGACACCAGAGGTCGTCCATGAAGCAGTAATTCCCTGGAGAGGTCCTGCATCACCTGAGAACCTGGTGGTGACCGTGTCCAGCAACAGCGGGTCTCCTATCACCATTACTGGAGTACAGTCCTCAGCCGCAGTCACTATCATCACGATTTTAGCAGTGCACCTGACTCCTAGTGTTCGAGTTACCACCGGCGAGTCCTTATCTGGAGATGCTCCAACCAGGGTTCTATTCCTGCTACCCCTCCTGTGCCAGCCACTGCAGAGGATCCTCCGGCTGCTGCAGCCAAGGTTCCTGGAACCTGTATTCAGATAGCACCAGAAATTTTAAGATGGTAGTGGAAGCCTGCAGTATTCTTAACAACCTTGTTCTGATCCGCAATGGTGCTTCAGATGGAGACCTGGAGGGACAACATCCAACAGTGTCTATCGCCCTGGACAACATTCTCCATTGACGACCAGGGACAACTGGACTTTGTCCATGAGAAGTTTGCCTCCCAAGGAGGGTGTCGTTCTCTTGCAGATGGATGCTATTAGTGGATGTTAAGTCTCTCGACTATTAGATTAGCTTTTTTATTATTTTCTTATTTTTTGTTTTGGATAGTTTAGTGTAGGGACTCGCAATCGATGGGGCCCCTTGACGAGGGTTGTGAGCTTAAAACTTATTTGACCCATTTTTAATTGTACAATTTTGGCCAACAAGATAAAATGAGTCAAAGGAGTTAACCAAGACCTCATCATTTTTATTTTTCCGACTTTAATAAAATTTATGTATACATTAATTTTATCTTGTGTGATTTTTGCAAGTTTAATATTACACAAAAGGTTTTGACCACCCACCGCTTCATATGTGATGTACCATATAGGTGGAATCCTACTTTTCCTATGCTGGAAAGGGTGTGTGAGCAGCAGCAGCTGGCTATTGTGGATATCCAGCTACAGTGAGATGAAGTTGTGACCGGCAGCACTTCTCCACCAACAGCTGGGCCACCATGAGGAACCTGTGCTCATTGCTGCACTGCTTCCAATATACCACCAATATGGTCAGCACTGATGACGCCATCATCAGCGCTACTATACCCACCTTTAACTTTCTTAAAAAACTCTTATGGCCATGTCAGAGGATTTAATAGTGGCACAGAAGGGAGAAAAACAGGAACAGGTGTCAGTCTGGTCCACACATGGCTTGCAGGATGGGCTGCAGTACCAGTGGTCAGCTACTGCACTGTCCAGCTAGGGGAAACTTTAGGAGGATAAGTAGGAGGAGGAGTAGAAGTTTTCCTCAGATCAGGGTGACACCCAGAGCAGCTCACGGGAGCCAATGTATCGTGGCTGTGGAGATGCAGAGGAGGAGGAGACAATCCCACCGAGGACAACTTGTCTTTGCCTCTGGGCAGCCTGGACCACATGAGACACTATATGCCCCAGTAACTGCACAACAACACCCAATTGCCCGGATAATCACCAGTTTCCATTACTGGGTGGCCACCCTGCTGGATCCACACTACAAGGAAAGAATAGCATATCTATGTCCATAATCCCAAATTGCCGATTTTTAGTGGTTGACAGTTTCCAATATTAAAATGCGTCTAACTTTATAACTCTATAACTTTCCATGATGCTTTCATTATTACATTCTATATGTCATATACACAAGTAGCAGAAAAGTGCTGGGAGATTGGTCATAAAGAAGACAAATGTCCTGGTCACACTGATACATCTCCTACTGATCCCAATACATAATAAGGTAAAAAAAATATATCCTGGTCACTAAGGAGTTAACATGACTGATCTGCATGAGGTCACAGAATCTGTGATGTCATAGAATGTTGTGTTTGGCCCCTCCCCCTCCATTATGACATCACACGGGTATATAAGGAGCTGCGGAACCTACATGCCTCAGTGTGTTGTTGTAGGAGCTGGAGGTAAGTCCTTTATTCCGCATTCTCCTCCATTCTCTTCTATCACGTCTCCTCCTCTTCAGTAATGGAAACTTCTTTCCTTTTCATCTTTTGCAGATTGTTGGCCATTGATTTGGTGATTTGGATTGTGATAGAGATTGAGATTGTTATATTGAGGTAAGTCCATCTTTCCTAAAAATGTACAATGTGTGATGGTGGGAGCGGAGTATCTACTATAGAGGGACATATGATTATGGTCACCTCCGCCTGGACCATATAATACACTATATGCCCCAGTGACTGCACAACGACACCCAATTGCCCAAATAATCATCAGTTTCCATTACTGGGTGGCCACCCTGCTGGATCCACACTACAAGGAAAGAATAACATACCTATTTCCATTAGCCCAAATTGCTGATTTTTAGTGGGTGACAGGTTCCAAAATTAAAAATGTGTTTGTCAGCATTGAGAATCGTTTCAGTACTTTATAAAACTTAATTTTACATTACGCAGCTCCCTGCCAGCAGTGTGTAGTAAGTTCTGGGAAGGATAGGCGCCGGCTGCAGTCAGCATGTGCCTGTGTCAGTCTTCTCTCCCCACTGCCTGTCATGTGCACTGAGCAGGCAGGGGATGCAGGGGGATGGTGTGGAGTAACTGCAGGTATGGAAGTGGGGAGGGGTGATGCTTGCAGGGAGCCAGGAATGGGAATTATACTAATATAAACTACTTACATTATTCAGAATGCTGACAGAGCCCTTTATAAAATCAGCAGAGCATAGGCTGTTAGAACCTGTCACCAGCTAAACATGACATTCCTGGTGACAGGTTCCCTTTAACTGCTGTGGCATAAACAGCATTTTCTTTTCCTTTTATTTCTTTGTTTATTCATTTTTATATGTTATGTTTTATTTTAAGTACTTTTCATAGCACATTTTAGGCAGGAAAACTGTGTAACAGCCACACACGCCAGACCACGATGGGCTAGCAGGGGCGAGTTCTTTTAGGATTCTGAGGGTGTGTAGTTTAGGGGATATAAGGCCCCATAGATAAGCACATGTTCCACAGTCTCTTTGAACCGTTTATTCTCAGCAGTGTTAACACTTCAGTCACTAATCACAGTAATAATAATCCAAGACAAGTTCTAGGGGCCGGGGCAGTGACTTCAGTACCTGATGTATGAGGCTGAGGGGTCTCTGTGCTCCAGTGTCCTCCCTCTGCACATGTCTCTGGATCCTCTGTAGCTTCTGCAGTTACATATATTCTCTCTCTGTCCTGTACAGAAATATATTGTGCTTCCAGATCTTTCTAATGTACAACTAATGTGCAATCTCTTCCCAGCTTTACTGAGGTGTTTCTGCTGCAGGTTCCTGCACTACACCCCAGACACAGACCTTCTCTGCACTACAACAACTCAGACACTGGGCCTGGTCTGCACTGGTCTCTGCAAAATGTAACAATATTGTGTGATGTCACTACAGCAGCTTTGTTTTGTTAACTCTATAGTTGCTGTGTAGTAGTGTGATACACATGTGTATGTGCACAGTTTAGCTGTGTTTGTGAGGCAGGGATCTAGAGATGATGATACCCCTGTTTTCACTGGGCTACACTCTTCCCCTCTGAATTTAATGTCGTCCTCGACATCAGTGAGTTACACTGGTGAAGATAGGGTTGGTTGGAACTAGTCCTCCCAGTTTTGTTCCTGGTATAGGGTTGTTACCCCCGGTAAGGTTCCCTCTGAGTAGTGGACGTCTACACTTCCAGTGGTCCAGTTGGTAAACTGGTTTAAGGCATGTGACCCAGGTTTCCACCGTGGAAGGTGTATATTGCTTGACCTGTCCTTTTTGTGAGGTGACAAGGGAGGTGATGACCTGACATATTGGGGGTCATTTACTAAGGGCCCGAATCGCGTTTTCCCGACGTGTTACCCGAATATTTCCGATTTGCGCCGATTGTACCTGAATTGCCCCGGGATTGTGGCGCACGCGATCGGATTGTGGCGCATCGGCGCCGGCATGCGCGCGACGGAAATCGGGGGGTGTGGCCGAACGAAAACCCGACGTATTCGGAAAAACCGCCGCATTTAAAAACCGAAAAGTGTCGCTTGGGGAGCGCTTACCTTCACCTGGTCCGAGGTGGTGCATTCCGGCGCGATGAGATGATTTTCAGCGCAGCAGCGCCACCTGGTGGACGGCGGAGGAACTGCCTTCATGAATCCCGGCCGGACCCGAATCCAGAGCAGAGAACGCGCCGCTGGATCGCGAATGGGCCAGGTAAGTAAATCTGCCCCATTATGTAGGTTTAAACAGGTTACAGCAAAAACAATAACATCCTACTTTATAAATTCTAACTAACATTCTCGAAGAATTTCCTGCTTAAAGGAGAAAAAGAATGTTAAAGATGAATTAAACATTGCATGAATATAAACAGTTTCTTGAGGTTTTGTTGGGTTGATCTGTTGTTCCTTGAAGCTTGAAACCTAAGCTAACACTAACTAAGTGATAGAACATTTGTATGTCCTTAGTCCATCAAAAAAATATGAGAGAAAGGATTCAAAAATCAGTGTTCAAAAAGGTGCGGAAAAACAATTGGTTGGTACCACTCAGGTTGTAATTCCTGGGTAACAGGTAATGAAACTTGTTTCAATTGAACAGTTCTTGGCACGGCACTTGGTTTACCCAATGTGTCATAGGTTAAGGTGAGAGGTCTTCTTCTTTCTCTTGTAGAAGATCTGGTTACAGTCTCAGGTATTGGATCATCAGCATCAACTTCCGGAATTGGTTCATGTTCAGGTTCCTGATCTGTTTCAGCTTCTGGTTCAACTGTAGTTGGCTCTGGTACGATTTCAGTACTTCCAGGAGTTTCTTCACAAGATGTTTGTGGTGTAAACTCTGAGGCTTCAGGGTTTAATGTATTCCTGTTTTGAGGATTACTGCTCCTAGTAGGCATTCTCAAGATGTAAGTATTATCTTCTTCATCTGAGCTAAGTAATTTTCTTCAGGTTCTTCAAGTGGTTCTTCAAGTTGAGGTCTTCTTGAAGGTTTAGAAGGTTTAGGTTGATTCCTTAATTCAAGATTGAATTTATCTGGTGGTAGGTAGTCACAAGGCAATAACAGGTTTCGGTGTAGGATTCTTGTTTTATTGTTGTTTCCTGCTTCTTGCTTCACTTCATATACAGGACTATCTTTATTCCTTCTTCTGACAACAACGTAGATTTTGTCTTCCCAGTAAGAACGGAGTTTACCAGGTCCACCTTTTTCAAGTAGATTTCTGACTAACACTCTGTTTCCAGGTAACAATTCAGCTCCATGACATTTTCTATCATAGTGGTCTTTGTTTTTGTGTTGTCCTTCAGTGGCAACTTTAGAAGCTATTTTATAGGCTTCAGTCATGCGTTGTTTCCAAGCACGAACATAGTCAGGGTAGGTCTTGTAAGTGTCTGAAACTGGTGTATCAAACATAATGTCTATTGGAAGACGGGGTGATCTGCCAAATAGAAGATAAAAGGGTGAATATTCTGTGGCTTCACTTTTGGTACAATTGTAGGCATGCACCATCTTAGACAGTGAATTTTTCCAATCTCTTTTCTCTTCTGAGGTAAGAGTTCTCAACATGGATAGGAGAGTTCTGTTGAATTTTTCCACTTGGCCATTTCCTTCTGGATGATATGGGGTGGTATATGATTTCTGAATTCTACAGTATCTTCCAAGGTGATGAAAGAGCTGGTTTTCAAACTCTCTACCTTGATCATGGTGAAGCTTGGTTGGAAAGCCAAACTTGAGGGCAAAATCATTGAAGGTTTTCTCAGCAGCTGTTCTCCCAGACTTATTAGTAGTTGCATAAGCCTGTGCAAACTTAGTGAAATGATCCATGACAACAAGGATGTATTCATAACCTCCTTTACATTGTTCTAGATGTAAGAAGTCAATGGACACCATCTCAAACGGGAAAGTTGTTGTGATATTACCCATGGGTGCTCTGATAGGTTTCTGAGGGCGTTTGTCTTTTAAACAACCACATTTCTTGGTCACATATCTTTCAATGTCTTTCTGCATATAAGGCCAAAAGAATCTTTCTCGAATTAGGTTAATTGTTCTTTCAACTCCTAAATGACCCATGTCTTCATGGAGTTCTCTGAACACTGTATGGTGGTAGACTCTTGGTAACACAAGCTGTGAATTGGGTCCTCTCTTTCGATGTAGAATCCCATCTGAAGTCAAATAGAACTTAGGCCACTCCTTCAGTAAAGTATTGATAGCAGGTGACTCAGCTTCTCTCTCTCTTTTGCTTGGAAGTCTATCTTGACTTAGATAGTGAAGTACTCTTCCAATAACTCTGTCTTCTTTCTGAGCCTTTCTGATTGTCTCTTTGGACAACTGACGAATAGAAACAGTAGAGTCCAATTCCTGATCCTTTACAGTTATTTCCACGGCAAGAGGACACCAGGTGGGCATGTATTCCTCTTGTTGTATTTGAATGGCTTGGACAGTACTCACAATGGGGCAGATTTACTTACCCGGCCCATTCGCGATCCAGCGGCGCGTTCTCTGCGCTGGATTCGGGTCCGGCCGGGATTTATGAAGGTAGTTCCTCCGCCGTCCACCAGGTGGCGCTGCTGCGCTGAAAAGCATTTGAACGCGCCGGAATACACCAGCTCGGACCAAGTGAAGGTAAGCGCTTCCCAAGCGACACTTTTTTGTTTTTTAAATGCGGCGGTTTTTCCGATTACGTCGGGTTTTCGTTCGGCCACGCCCCCCCATTTCCGTCGCGCGCATGCCGGCGCCGATGCGCCACAATCCGATCGCGTGCGCCACAATCCCGGGGCAATTCAGGTACAATCGGGGCAAATCGGAAATATTCGGGTAACACGTCGGGAAAACGCGAATCGGGCCCTTAGTAAATGACCCCCAATGTCTTCCATTCCCACTTCTTCTGAACATTGTTACATGTAGTCATCAGGTTCAAGTGGCATTCTTGACAAGACGTCTGCATCTGTGTTAGACTTGCCTGGACGATATTTAATACGGAAATTAAAGTCTGCTAGTTCCGCGACCCATCTTTGACCAGTTGCATTTAGTTTTGCTGTGGTTAGGACATAAGTCAAAGGATTGTTGTCTGTGTAGACCACAAATTCTGGACTGTAGTATAAGTAGTCTCTGAATCTTTTACAGATGGCCCACTTCATAGCTAGGAATTCTAACTTACCAGAATGTAAATGGTAGTTTTTCTCAGCTGGTGTTAAAGTTCTTGACCCATAACCAATAACTCTTAGTTTTCCATCTTGTCTTTGGTACAGGATGGCTCCAAGTCCTACTTGAGAAGCATCACAATGTAGGATGAATGAAGTGTTAAAGTCAGGGTATCCCATTACTGGTGGTTGGATGAAACAGTCAACTAGTTCCTATAGCACTTCTTGGTGATGAGAAGTCCAGTTGATAGGTTGTTGGGCAGAAGCAGATATTCTTCCTTTGCTATTAGGTCTGTTTGTTTCTTCTTTTTGTCCTCTGGTGTCACAGCACTAGAGGTGGAGTTTCCTGACAACAGAGCATATAAAGGAGATGCAATCTTGGAAAAGTTCTGAATGTAAGTTCGGTAGTAGGAAAGGAAACCTAGAATCTTTATTAGTTCTCCTTTTGTAGATGGAGGTTTGTCTTTCAATGCTTTCACTGGAGCAATTTCTTTTGGATCCATTGTATAACCTTCTCCGGATACAATCTTTCCAAGATATCTGACCTTTCTCTTGAAGAGTTCACATTTTTTGGGTGTCAGCTTCACTCCATGTTGTTGATAACATTGTAGAACAGTTCTTATGTGTTCCACATGATCAGCGAAGGTCTTACGGTGGACGAGGTTATCATCCAAATAAGGCTGGCAGATATCATCTCTCAATCCTTCCATACAGGCTTCCATGCTTCTTTGAAACTCGGCTGGTGCATTGCTGAGTCCAAAGGGAATGCAAATCCACTCATAGAGACCCCAAGGAGTAATGAAGGCAGTCAATGGTCTACTGGCTTCTTCAATAAAACCTTGATGATAGGCCTTGCCTTGGTCTAGGACAGAAAACCAAGTGCTTCCGGACAAGCTGTCTAGCATATCTTTGTATTCTGGGTAGAGGATGACGATCTGGTATAGTCTTTGAATTTAACGCTCTGTAGTCACAGCAAAGTCTAAGAGTTCCATCCTTCTTCCTAACACACACAATGGGAGAGGAATAAGATGATTTTGACTTCTGGACCCATCCTCTGTTGATAAGGTCTTGAAGGTATTCTTTAACTTCTTTGTGTAGGGGTTTTGGTACTCCTGTATACCCCTTAGTCACTGGAGTATTATCTTTAAGGTTGATCCTCATTTTCAGTGAAGGAATACATCCAACATCAAAGTCATCTTTAGCAAAGGCATGACATTCTTCTCTCAACATCCGTCTTACCATCTGTTGTTCTTCTGCTCCCAAATGCTCTAGGGAAATCGGTGGATCCCAATGTTCTCTCGATGAAGGTGTCTGTTTCTCTTGTTGACAGGTGTTCACTCTAGGAGATGATGATGCACTCTCAGGTGGTGAATGGATTGGTCTCACATTGGCTGGGTAAACAGTCTTGATATCTTCAAGATGTCCCAATGAAGTTCTAGGATCCAATTTCACTTCATGCTTGGTGGAATTCATAACTAGCACAGTCACTTTGGCAAAACCACTATAAGGAACGCTTACCACAGTCTCACCTGTGATGACTCCTTCAGGCAGCTGAGCAGGATTTTGAGGAACAAACAGCATCTGCTGTGGCTTTGGTCTTGGTCCCACTCTGACACCACACTTCACTCCCACCGCTGTATGAGCAGGAATGGTAGTTGAGCGTAGGCCTATCCTTACCTCTTGGACTGACACAGTTGTTTCAGCCTTCTTGAGAGCTTGCACCACTCTCTCCGCTGCCCTGTTAGGTAATGCAAAGGATGTAGACACTGAGTCCACTAGTGGAGTGTGACTCTTGGTTTGGTGAACCACTTCAGCAATCACATTGTAACCAATAATAGGTTCTTCTGCGACTCGCTTGTCACTAGTAACCAGGAAAGGTACTGACAGTTCACAAGAATTGTTCTGCTTGGCACACAATTGAAAGGTAACTTCAACCCATCCTAAGAAAGGTATTGCAGTCTGATTTGCAGCTCTTCCACTAAATGGGCCAGAACCTACCAGTTCTTGTACTGAGTCTGGTATGAGGTAGGTATTGTCGCCTCCACTCTTCATTCAGGATACTGACTTGAGCTCCTGTGTCCCACAGAGCTTTAAAAGGAAATCCATCTAGTGTGCACTGGATGATGCATTTTTCTCCAACCAGGTTAATGAGTTTAGGCTGGTCTTCTGACATGCTTTCCTCTGATGGCGCATAGCCTGAAGAAGTGTCACTATCAATACTGGTGACTGAGTAGTTTCTTCTTGCTTGGAGTTGTTGAAGACGGTCACACACTTGGGGATAATATTGGCGCAACCTCTCTCCATTCTGAGTAGCTTCAAAAGACATAGCATGGTTTGTGTGGTTAGTTTGGGACCTCTTTGGGGTTGAGGTTACTGGTTGTCCCTCACCAGCAACCCTCTGCCTTTTAACTGCTTGAAACGAGGTACTCAGCAGTCTTGAGAAAAATGTCCTTCTTCACCACATTTAAGGCAATGGCAACAGGCTCTAGCTTGATTGGAGTTTATGCAATCTTCACAAGCTGTAGGTGATCTGTCCACCGGGGGTGGTCTGTGTTGAAAGACTCGACGTGTTCTCCTGAATCTCTGTTCTGGTTTTGCTCTTAAAGCTCTTTTCACTTCAGCCAATTCTGCTCAAAGATCACTCACTACTGCTTCCCAATCAGTTGGTGTTACTGTCGCTTTAAGTAGTGGTTTGGGGGTGATTGGTACTTGGTTAGGCACAAGATCAGTTTCTTTGACTTCTCCTTGTGGCACACCCACCATTTCTGTTTTAGGAGGAATCACCTTGGTGATTTTGCTTGCAGAGTGCTTCTTTAACTTTTGTTCTCTTTCTGATTCAAGGCTGACAGCATCATTCAGTTTTTCAATTAATTCCTCATCTGTTATGTGGGGCACTTGCAGATACCGCTTAAACTGGAACTTGATGTTTTCACTTAATAAACCTGTCCAAACAGATCTGAGAACCTTCTTCTGGATTAAACCTGGATCAAATCTTTCTTCTGCTTCATCTTCTCTGGGTGCAAACAAAAGCCTCTCTTTAAGCACAATAGCTCTGAACAAGAAGTTTTGAGGGGATTCTCTGATGTCTTGAGAGATATTGATCAGTTTATGGTAAAGGTCAGATGTGCTTTCTTCTTTGTAATGCCCCTTTAAGATAATTCTGAGTTGGGGTAAAGTCAGATTATTTTTCATTTCCAGCATATTTCTGAGGTGCAGTCCTGGACTGATGGCTTTCACTACTGCTTCAATAATTTCTTCATCACGGTATCCTTTCTGGACTCCCAAATCTATCTGATGAATGAGATTAGTATAGGACAGTCTTTCTCTTTCCTCTCGCTCCCCAATCTTGCCATTTATTTTAAACTCTTTCCTGATGGTGATCTCAGGAGTAGGACTGGTTCTCTTTACTGGCTTAGACTTGCTTGGAGATGGACCAGTGCTAAATACCCCTTCCAGTGTAGTAGCTGACTCTAACATAGTCTGTTGTAGGGCTTGAACCTTGCAGCATCTTTTGTGGGGATAACAGGTCCTCTTCAGGCACCAAACCCTCATCTGAGTTACTGGTTCCCAGGCTTGCAATAAATTGGGCTAGTCTCTGCAAAAACACAATCACAGTCTCTGATTCTTCACTCTCCTCAACTTCATCTAGGGTGCTATTAATGGCTGTGATAAGATGTCTGCTGGTGTGGGCTTGATTAATTCTGTCTTCTGGCACCTTGGCTTGTTTGGCCACTGAAACCAGTTCTGCATGGGTTAATGGCAGGAGAGACCCACTAATGGCATCTAACTGTTGCTGTATATCCATGGTTATTGTTAGGACTGGAAGGCACTTTCTCTTTATACACAGTTCTGAGATTTACTAGCGGTGTACTGTATCTTTAAGAGACTCTGGGGCATCCCAAATCCACTCAAAATCCGCGTACGGGCCACCAATGTAACAGCCACACACGCCAGACCACGATGGGCTAGCAGGGGCGAGTTCTTTTAGGATTCTGAGGGTGTGTAGTTTAGGGGATATTAGGCCCAGATAGATAAGCACATGTTCCACAGTCTCTTTGAACAGTTTATTCTCAGCAGTGTGAGCACTTCAGTCACTAATCACAGTAATAATAATCCAAGACAAGTTCTAGGGGCAGTGACTTCAGTACCTGATGTATGAGGCTGAGGTGTCTCTGTGCTCCAGTGTTCTCCCTCTGCACATGTCTCTGGATCCTCTGTAGCTTCTGCAGTTACATATGTTCTTTCTCACTGTCCTGTACAGGAATATCTTGTGCTTCCAGATCTTTCTAATGTACAACTAATGTGCAATCTCTTCCCAGCTTTGCTGAGGTGCTTCTGCTGCAGATTCTTGCACTACCACCCAGACACAGACCTGCTCTGCACTAAAACAGCTCAGACACACGGCCTGGTCTGCACTGGTCTCTGCAAATGTAACAATATTGTGTGATGTCACTACAGCAGCTTTGTTTAGTTAACTCTATAGTTGCTGTGTAGTAGTGTGATACTCATGTGTATGTGCACAGTTTAGCTGTGTTTGTGAGGCAGGGATCTAGAGATGATGATACCTCTGTTTTCACTGGGCTACAACTGCCCTGTTATTCCCACCATTTTTCAGCCCTGTAACCCTTACTACACCCATTCCTGGTATTCGGACAGACTCATCGTACCCAATTTTCACCCAACCTGCTCATCACTATCCCTGATATTATACTCTGTTCCCCAATAACAGTCCCTGGTTTGCAGCTGGAGCACACGACCCCCGACTTATCTCTCTGGATTCGCTCCTCTGGGTTGGGATTAGAGGCTGCACTGGATGGAGAGGAGGATTCCTCAATCCTATCACTATCACTTTGTTACTGTATAACTTTCCATGATGTATCACATTATTACTTTCTATATGTCACATACACAAGTAGCAGAAAAGTGCTGGGAGATTGGTCATAGAGAAGACAAATGTCCTGGTCACACTGATACATCTCCTACTGATCCCAATACATAATAAGGTAAAAAATATCCTGGTCACTAAGGAGTTAACATGATTGATCTGAGGTCACAGAATCTGTGATGTCACAGAATGTTGTGTTTGGCTCCTCCCCCTCCATTATGACATCACACGCAGGGGCGGACTGGGAATTTAAAATGGCCCTGGAAAAAAATATAAAAGTGGCCCCATCTTATGGGCGGAGTCAAAACAAGTGGGTGTGGTCAGATAATGTGGGTGGAGTTATAACAGACAAATTGTTGGTAGATGGCCTTAATGCAAAACAAGAACATCTTTTGCTAGTAAGTGAATAGAATGTGCAAGGATTGTGACCTGTCGATCAGTAAATTATGCCTTAATTACCTTTCCCTTGTGCCATACATGTAGAATTCAGAGAAAGAATATATTGATACTGCCTCCTATGTACAGGAATAATGCTACAATAACACATTTAGAATAACACATTCAATCCTGCCTTCTATATACAAAATAAAACTACTACAATACCTTCTCCCATGTACAAGCCAACTACTATAATACTGCCTCCTATGTACAGGAATATAACTACTATAATACTGCCCCTATGTACAAGAATATAACTACTATAATACTGCCCCCTATGTACAAGAATATAACTACTATAATACTGCCCCCTATGTACAGGAATATAACTACTATAATACTGCCCCCTATGTACAGGAATATAACTACTATAATACTGCCCACTATGTACAGGAATATAACTACTATAATACTGCCCCATATGTACAAGAATATAACTACTATAATACTGCCCCCCATGTACAGGAATATAACTACTATAATACTGCTCCCTATGTACAAGAATATAACTACTATAATACTGCCTTCTATGTACAAGTATATAACTACTATAATACTGCCCCCTATGTACAAGAATATAACTACTATAATACTGCCCCCTATGTACAAGAATATAACTACTATAATACTGCCCCCCATGTACAGGAATATAACTACTATAATACTGCTCCCTATGTACAGGAATATAACTACTATAATACTGCCCCCTATGTACAAGAATATAACTACTATAATACTGCCTTCTATGTACAAGTATATAACTACTATAATACTGCCCCCTATGTACAAGAATATAACTACTATAATACTGCCCCCTATGTACAAGAATATAACTACCATAATACTGCCCCCTATGTACAGGAATATAACTACTATAATACTGCCCCCTATGTACAGGAATATAACTACTATAATACTGCCCCCTATGTACAAGAATATAACTACTATAATACTGCCCCCTATGTACAGGAATATAACTACTATAATACTGCCCCCTATGTACAGGAATATAACTACTATAATACTACATATATACACAGAAGCGAACATGAAAAAAACCAGTATGTATCATATACAGCTACAGAAAACACATGAGATCCTCACCTATTGCATCCAGTGACATCAGGTGACGTCTCCCCGGATTGTACTCGTTCCTCATCTTCTCCATTAGTTCCACCATCACCTTCTCTCTTCCTCCAGGTACACAGCTTTCCTGCAGAGTTTACCACACAGACGTCTTATGTTCTGCACGTTCCTATTGTCCCTTAACTGTCCCTTCTGCTACCACCAATACTTTGCCCCAAATACTGTAATAGAGCACCCTACAATATTAGTACCACACAAATAGTGCCCCATAATGTAACTGTAATGGGAGGGATAATTTATTTCTTCTTTCTCTCCTTTAACCCCCCCCCCCCCCCACCACCACCACCACCACCACCACCGACCCAACCCAGTATTGATAGAGCTCCTACTATGACCCAGGCATAAAAATAATGGCCCCAGCCCGCCCCAGACATATAACTAATGCCCCCTGCCCGCCCCAGACATATAATTAATGCCCCCTGCCAGCCCCAGATATATAATTAATGCCCCCTGCCAGCCCCAGATATATAATTAATGCCCCCTGCCTGCCCCAGACATATAATTAATGCCCCCTGCCCGCCCCAGACATATAATTAATGCCCCCTGCCAGCCCCAGATATATAATTAATGCCCCCTGCCCGCCCCAGAGATATAATTAATGCCCCCTGCCCGCCCCAGACATATAATTAATGCCCCCTGCCAGCCCCAGACATATAATTAATTCCCCCCCGCCCCAGACATATAATTAATGCCCCCCTGCCAGCCCTAGATATAGAATAATGCCCCCCCCGCCCCAGACATATAATTAATACACACTGCCAGCCCCATATATACAATAATCCCCCCCAGACATATAATTTATGCCCACTGCCAGCCCCATATATACAATAATACCCCCCCAGACATATAATTTATGCCCACAGCCCGCCCCATATATACAATAATACCCCCCACCCCAGACATATAATTTATGCCCACTGCCAGCCCCATATATACAATAATCCCCCCAGACATATAATTAATGCCCCCCTGCCAGCCCTAGATATAGAATAATGCCCCCCCCCCCGCCCCAGACATATAATTAATACACACTGCCAGCCCCATATATACAATAATCCCCCCCAGACATATAATTTATGCCCACAGCCCGCCCCATATATACAATAATCCCCCTCAGACATATAATTTATGCCCACTGCCAGCCCCATATATACAATAATCCCCCCCAGACATATTATTTATGCCCACTGCCAGCCCCATATATACTATAATCCCCCCCACCCCAGACATATTATTTATGCCCCCTGCCAGCCCCATATATATAATAATCCCCCCCCCCGACATATAATTTATGCCCACTGCCATTCCCAAATATAGAATAATGCAGCCCCCCCCTCCCAGACATATAATTAATGCCCCCGATTCTGTAATTTAAAAAAAAAAAACATCATACTCACCCCTTTGGTGCAGTTTCTTCCCGTCTTCCTCGGTCTTCGGTGGCTTGGTGTAGAGGCGTGGGATAGTGACGTCACTGCTCCGCGCCTCCACACCAAGCCGCGGAGCTACACGGAGGCAGGCGACAGCTGACATGGTAAGTGCCAGCCTCCTCCACGCTACACAGGTCGCGCAATGACGTCGATTGCGCGACCTGTGTAGCTGGGTTTATACACAGACGCAGAAGCAGCGGTGCTGCGCTGCGTTTGTGTACTAATCAATAGTAACTGCATCGTACGATGCAGGTACTATGGATTATGTGAAAAGTTTTAGCGAGTGCGGACCGGCCCCGCACCAGCTCCGGACCGGCCCCAGACCGGCCCAGGACCGACCGGCCCACCGGGAAAATTCCCGGTGGGTACAATGGCCAGTCCGCCCCTGATCACACGGGTATCACAAGGACCTGCGGAACCTACATGCCTCAGTGTATTGTTGTAGGAGCTGGAGGTAAGTCCTTTATTCTGCATTCTCCTCCATACTCTTCTATCACGTCTCCTCCTCTTCAGTAATGGAAACTTCTTTCCTTTTCTTCTTTTGCAGATTGTTGGCCATTGATTTGGTGATTTAGATTGTGATAGAGATTGAGATTGTTATATTGAGGTAAGTCCATCTTTCCTATAAATGTACAATGTGTGATGGTGGGCCACATGAGACACTATATGCCCCAGTGACTGCACAACAACACCCAATTGTCCGAATAATCACCAGTTTCCATTACTGGGTGGCCACCCTGCTGGATCCACACTACAAGGAAAGAATAGCTTACCAATTTCCAAAAGCGCAAATTGCGGATTTTTAGTGGGTGACAGGTTCCAATATTAAAAATGCGTTTGTCAGCATTGTGAATCGTTTCATTACTTAATGAATCTTAATTTCACATTACCCGGCTCCCTGCCAGCAGTGTGTAGTGAGTTCTGGGATGGACAAGGGCCGGCTGCAGCCAGCGGGTGCCTGAGTCAGTCTTCTCTCCCCACTGCCTGTCATGTGCACTGAGCAGGCAGGGGAGGCAGGGGGATGGTGAGGAGGAACTGCTGGCAGGGAAATGGGAAGGGGTGATGCTTGCAGGGAGCCCAGAATGTGAATTATACTAATATAAACTACTTACATTATTCAGAATGCTGACAGAGCCCTTTATAAAATCAGCAGAGCATAGGCTGTTAGAACCTGTCACCAGCTAAACATGACATTCCTGGTGACAGGTTCCCTATAACTGCTGTGGCATAAACAGCATTTTCTTTACCTTTTATTTCTTTGTTTATTCATTTTTATATGTTATGTTGTATCTTAAGTACTTTTCATTGCACATTTTAGGCAGGAAAACTGCCCTGTAATTCCCAACATTTTTCAGCTCTCTAACCCTTACTACACCCATTCCTGGTATTCGGACAGACTTATTGGGGGTCATTTACTAAGGGCCCGATTCGCGTTTTCCCGACGTGTTACCCGAATATTTCCGATTTGCGCCGCTTGTACATGAATTGCCACGGTTTTTTGGCGCACGCGATCGGATTGTGGCGCATCAGGGCCGGCATGCGCGCGACAGAAATCGGGGGGGCGTGGCCGAACGAAAACCCGACGTATTCGGAAAAACCGCCGCATTTAAAAACCGAAAATGTGTCACTTGGGGAGCGCTCACCTTCTATGGGATGGTACATTCCGGGGCGTTAAGATTATTTTCGGCGCCGCAGCGCCACCTGGTGGACGGCGGAGGAACTACCATCTTAAATCCCAGCCGGACCCGAATCCTGTGCAGAGAACGCGCCGCTGGATCGCGAATGGGCCGGGTAAGTAAATGTGCCCCATTGTTACCAATTTTCACCCAACCTGCTCATCACTATCCCTGATATTATACTCTGTTCCCCAATAACAGTCCCTGGTTTCCAGCTGGAGCACACGACCCCCGACTTATCTCTCTGGATCCGCTCCTCTGGGTTGGGATTAGAGGCTGCACTGGATGGAGAGGAGAAATTCTCAATCCTATCACTATCACTTTGTTACTGTATAACTTTCCATGATGTATCACATTATTACTTTCTATATGTCACATACACAAGTAGCAGAAAAGTGCTGGGAGATTGGTCATAAAGAAGACAAATGTCCTGGTCACACTGATACATCTCCTACTGATCCCAATACATAATAAGGTAAAAATATATCCTAGACTCAAAGGAATTAACATAACTGATCTGCATGAGGTCACGGAATCTGTGGTGTCACGGAATGCTGTGTTTGGCTCCTCCCCCTCCATTATGACATCACACTGGTATATAAGGAGCTGCGGAACCTACATGCCTCAGTGTGTTGTTGTAGTAGCTAAAGGTAAGTCCTTTATTCCGCATTCTCCTCCATTCTCTTCTATCACGTCTCCTCCTCTTCAGTAATGGAAACTTCTTTCCTCTTCATCTACTATAGAGGGAGATATGACTATGGGGCCCCATGGTCACCTTCACCTGGACCACATAATACACTATATGCCCCAGTGACTGCACAACAACACCCAATTGCCCGGATAATCCCCAGTTTCCATTACTGGGTGGCCACCCTGCTGGATCCACACTACAAGGAAAGAATAGCATACCTATTTCCATAAGCGCAAATGACTGATTTTAAGTGGGTGACAGGTTCCAATATTAAAACTGCGTTTGTCAGCATTGTGAATCATTTCAGTACTTTATAAAGCTTAATTTCACATTACCCGGCTCCCTGCCAGCAGTGTGTAGTGAGTTCTATGATGGACAGGGGCAGGCTACAGCCAGCGTGTGCCTGTGTCAGTCTCCCCACTGCCTGTCATGTGCACTGAGCAGGCAGGGGAGGGAGGGGGACGGTGTGGAGTAACTACTGGGAGGGAAATGGGGAGGGGTGATGCCTGCAGGGAGCCAGGAATGTGAATTAAACTATTATAAACCACATAAATTATTCAGAATGCTGACAGAGCCCTTTATAAAATCAGCAGAGCATAGGCTGTTAGAACCTGTCACCAGCTAAACATGACATTCCTGGTGACAGGTTCCCTTTAACTGCTGTGGCATAAACAGCATTTTATTTTCCTTTTATTTCTTTGTTTATTCATTTTTATATGTTATGTTGTATTTTAAGTACTTTTCATAGCACATTTTAGGCAGGAAAACTGCCCTGTTATTCCCACCATTTTTCAGCCCTGTAACCCTTTCTAAACCCATTCCTGGTATTCAGACAGACTCATGGTACCCAACAGACGCCCAACCTGCTCATCACTATCCATGATATTATTCTTTGTTCCCCAATTACAGTCCCTGGTTTCCAGTTGGAGCACACGACCCCCGACTTATCTCTCTGGATCCGCTCCTCTGGGTTGGGATTAGAGGCTGCACTGGATGGGGAGGAGGAATTCTCAATCCTATCATTATCACTTTGTTACTGTATAACTTTCCATGATGTATCACATTATTACTTTCTATATGTCACATACACAAGTAGCAGAAAAGTGCTGGGAGATTGGTCATAAAGAAGACAAATGTCCTGGTCACACTGATACATTTCCTACTGATCCCAATACATAATAAGGGAAAAAATATCCTCTACACCAGGGGTCTCAAACTCGCGGCCCGCGGGACAACTGCGGCCCGCGGGACAACATTTTGCGGCCCCCACCTGGATGGAGAGGGCTCACGGGCTGAGCCCTCTCCATAGCCGTTAAGTCTTTGCTGCATATTGCAGCAAAGGCTTACTGGTAACACCCGCGATCGGTGCTAGCACCGATCGCGGGTGTTTTTACAGCGTGGGCTGCCGGCAAAGCTGCCGGCAGCCTCAAACAGATAGCGGCGCATGGGCGCCGCCATCTTACCTGGGATCGCCGCTCCCCGTGACGTCATCGGGGGGCGGCGATCCGTCTCCATGGTAGCCTCGGGTCTTCCCGAGGCTATTTCGTTTTAACCCCTTCATTACAATGTGCTGATAGCACATTGTAATGAATGAGGAGGAAAATCCCCTTATACTGCCATACTGTAGTATGGCAGTATATGGTAGGATCGATCAGACAACCTAGGGTTAAAGAACCCTAGGGAGTCTGAAAAATAGTATAAATAAAAATAAAAAAAAGTTTTTTAAAAAAAAATTAGAATAAAAAAAAATTAAATTTCAAATCACCCCCCTTTCCCTAGAACTGACATAAATATAAATAAACAGTAAAAATCATAAACACATTAGGTATCGACGCGTCCGAAAATGCCCGATCTATCAAAATATAATAACGTTTTTTACAATGCGTTTTACCCCGTTACGGAAAATAGCGCCCAAAGTCGAAAATGGCACTTTTTTGCCATTTTGAAAAATATAAAAAAATCTATAAAAAGTGATCAAAAGGTCGTACAGTCCTAAAAATGATATCATTGAACATATTATCAAATTTCGCACTGAGCCCCTGACTGGGCTCAGTGCGGTAGGAGCTTGGGACCCCTCGGTGCACAGGACGCGTTCATAGAGAAAACACGTCTCCCAGCTCGGGGCTTTCCTTGCGCTGGGAGACGCCGTGACATTTGAATCTGAATAATGATATTTTGTAAGCGCATTTTGTGTGGAAAACTTGATGCGGCCCAGCCTTACCCAGAATCTACCTCCAGCGGCCCCCAGGTAAATTGAGTTTGAGACCCCTGCTCTACACTAAGGAGTTAACATGACTGTTCTGCATGAGGTCACAGAATCTGTGATGTCATGGAATGTTGTGTTTGGCTCCTCCCCCTCCATTATGACATCACATGGGTATATATGGAGCTGCGGAACCTACATGCCTCAGTGTGTTGTTGTAGGAGCTGGAGGTAAGTCCTTTATTCCGCATTCTCCTCCATTCTCTTCTATCACGTCTCCTCCTCTTCAGTAATGGACACTTCTTTCCTCTTCATCTTCTATAGAGGGAGATATGATTATGGGGCCCCATGGTCAGAGGTGCCTGGACCACATGAGACACTATGGGGCAGATTTATCCAGCTGTCTGAAAGTCAGAATATTTCTAGTTGCCCATGACAACCAATCACAGCTCAGCTTTCATTTTAGCAGTGCTTATGAATACTTTAAAGGGGAGCTGTGATTGGTTGCCATGGGCAAATAGAAATTTTCTGACTTTCAGACACTTGATAAATCTGCCCCTATATGCCCCAGTTACTGCACAACAACACCCAATTGCCCGGATAATCACCAGTTTCCATTACTGGGTGGCCACCCTGCTGGATCCACACTACAAGGAAAGAATAACATACCTATTTCCATAAGCGCAAATTGCAGATTTTTAGTGGTTGACAGGTTCCAATATTAATAATGCGTTTGTCAGCATTGTGAATCGTTTCAGTACTTAATGAAACTTAATTTAGCTCCCTGACAGCAGTGTGTAGTGAGTTCTGGGAAGGATAGGCGCCGGCTGCAGTCAGCGTGTGCCAGTGTCAGTCTTCTCTCCCCACTGCCTGTCACGTGCACTGAGCAGGCAGGGGAGGGAGGGGGATGGTGTGGAGGAACTGCTGGCAGGGAAATGGGGAGGGGTGATGCTTGCAGGGAGCCAGGAATGTGTATTAAACTATTATAAACTACTTACATTATTCAGAATGCTGACAGAGCCCTTTATAAAATCAGCAGAGCATAGGCTGTTAGAACCTGTCACCAGCTAAACATGACATTCCTGGTGACAGGTTCCCTTTAACTGCTGTGGCATAAACAGCATTTTCTTTTCCTTTTATTTCTTTGTTTATTCATTATTATATGTTATGTTTTATTTTAAGTACTTTTCATAGCACATTTTAGGCAGGAAAACTGCCCTGTTATTCGCACCATTTTTCAGCCCTGTAACCCTTACTACACCCATTCCTGGTATTCGGACAGACTCATCTTACCCAATTTTCGCCCAACCTGCTCATCACTATCCATGATATTATACTTTGTTCCCCAATAAAAGTCCCTGGTTTCCAGTTGGAGCACTCGACCCCCGACTTATCTCTCTGGATCCGCTCCTCTGGGTTGGGATTAGAGGCTGCACTGGATGGAGAGGAGGAATTCTCAATCCTATCATTATCACTTTGTTACTGTATAACTTTCCATGATGTATCACATTATTACTTTCTATATGTCACATACACAAGTAGCAGAAAAGTGCTGGGAGATTGGTCATAAAGAAGACAAATGTCCTGGTCACACTGATACATCTCCTACTGATCCCAATACATTATAAGGTAAAAAATATCCTGGTCACTAAGGAGTTAACATGACTGATATGCATGAGGTCACGGAATGTTGTGCTTGGCTCCTCCCCCTCCATTATGACATCACACGGGTATATAAGGAGCTGCGGAACCTACATGCCTCAGTGTGTTGTTGTAGGAGCTGGAGGTAAGTCCTTTATTCCGCATTCTCCTCCATTCTCTTCTATCACGTCTCCTCCTCTTCAGTAATGGAAACTTCTTTCCTCTTCATCTACTATAGAGGGGGATATGATTATTGGGCCCCATTTTCATCTCGGCCTGGACCACATGAGACACTATATGCCCCAGTGACTGCACAACAAAACCCAATTGCCCGGATAATCACCAGTTTCCATTACTGGGTGGCCACCCTGCTGGATCCACACTACAAGGAAAGAATAGCATACCTATTTCCATGAGAGCAAATTGCTGTTATTTAGTGGGTGAAAGTTCCAATATTAAAAATGCATTCGTCAGCATTGTGAATCATTTCAGTACTTAATTTCACATTACATGGCTCCCTGCCAGCAGTGTATTGTGAGTTCTGGGAAGGACGGAGGGCGGCTCATTACATTATAAGGTAAAAAATATCCTGTTCACTAATGAGTTAACATGATTGATCTGCATGAGGTCACGGAATGCTGTGTTTGGCCCCTCCCCCTCCATTATGACATCACACAGGTATATAAGGAGCTGCAGAACCTACATACCTCAGTGTGTTGTTGTAGGAGCTGGAGGTAAGTCCTTTATTCCGCATTCTCCTCCATTCTCTTCTATCACGTCTCCTCCTCTTCAGTAATGGAAACTTCTTTCCTTTTCATCTTTTGCAGATTGTTGGCCATTGATTTGGTGATTTGGATTGTGATAGAGATTGAGATTGTTATATTGAGGTAAGTCCATCTTTCCTATAAATGTACAATGTGTGATGGTGGGAGCTGAGTATCTACTGTAGAGGGAGATATGATTATGGGGCCGTATGGTCACCTCCGCCTGGATCATATAATACACTTTATGCCTCAGTGACTGCACAACGACACCCAATTGCCCGGATAATCACCAGTTTCCATTACTGGGTGGCCACCCTGCTGGATCCACACTACATGGAAAGAATAACATACCTATTTCCATAAGCCCAAATTGCTGTTTTTAGTGGGTGACGGGTTCCAATATTAAAATGCATTTAACTTTATAACTGTATAACTTTCCATGATGTATCACATTATTACTTTCTATATGTCACATACACAAGTAGCAGAAAAGTGCTGGGAGATTGGTCATAAAGAAGACAAATGTCCTGGTCACACTGATACATCTCCTACTGATCCCAATACATAATAAGGTAAAAAATATTGGGGCTGATTTACTTACCCGGTCCATTCGCGATCCAGCGGCACGTTCTGTGTGGAGGATTCGGGTCTTTCAGCGATTCACTAAGGCAGTTCCTCCGACGTCCACCAGGTGCCGCTGCTGCGCTGAAGTTTCTCGGAATGCACTGAACTTCACCAAGCCGGGCCGGGTGCAGGTAAGAGTGTATCCAGCGATGCGGTTTTTCCAAATCCGTCGGGTTTTTGTACGGCCACGCCCCCCGATTTCCCTTGCGTGCACGCCGGCGTCGATGCGCCACAATCTGATCACGTGCGCCAAAATCCCGGGGAAATTCAGGGAAAATCGGTGCAAAATGGAAAAATTTGCGTAACCCGCCGGAAAAACGCGATTCGGGCCCTTAGTAAATGACCGCCATAGTGATCACTAAGCAGTTAACATGATTGATCTGCATGAGGTGATAAAATCTGTGATGTCACGGAATGTTGTGTTTGGCTCCTCCCCCTCCATTATGACATCACACAGGTATATAAGGAGCTGCGGAACCTACATGCCTCAGTGTGTTGTTGTAGGAGCTGGAGGTAAGTCCTTTATTCCGCATTCTCCTCCATTCTCTTCTATCACGTCTCCTCCTCTTCAGTAATGGAAACTTCTTTCCTCTTTATCTTTTGCAGAGAATTGGCCATTGATTTGGTGATTTGGATTGTGATAGAGATTGAGATTGTTATATTGAGGTAAGTCCATCTTTCCTATAAATGTACAATGTGTGATGGTGGAAGCGGAGTATCTACTATAGAGGGAGATATGATTATGGGGCACCATGGTCACCTCCGCCTGGACCACATGAGACACTATATGCCCCAGTGACTGCACAACGACACCCAATTGCCCGGATAATCACCAGTTTCCATTACTGGGTGGCCACCCTGCTGGGTCTACACTACAAGGAAAGAATAACATACCTATTTCCATAAGCCCAAATTGCTGTTATTTAGTGGGTGACAGGTTCCAATATTAAAATGCATTTAACTTTATAACTGTATAATTTTCCATGATGTATCACATTATTACTTTCTATATGTCACATACACAAGTAGCAGAAAAGTGCTGGGAGATTGGTCATAGAGAAGACAAATGTCCTGGTCACACTGATACATCTCCTACTGATCCCAATACATAATAAGGTAAAAAATATTGGGGCTGATTTACTTACCCGGTACATTCGCGATCCAGCGGCGCGTTCTGTGTGGAGGATTCGGGTCTTCCCGCGATTCACTAAGGCAGTTCCTCCGACGTCCACCAGGTGCCGCTGCTGCACTGAAGTGTCTCAGAATGCACTAAACTTCACCAAGTCGGGCGGGTGCAGGTAAGCGCATGTCCAGCGACTCGGTTTTTCCGAATCCATCAGATTTTCGTACGGCCATGTCCCCCGATTTCCGTTGCGTGCATGCCAGCGGCGATGCGCCACAATCCGGTCGCGTGCACCCAAATCCCGGGACAATTCAGCAAATCTGCGCAAAATGGAAAAATTTGCATAACCCGCCGGAAAAACTTGATTCGGGACCTTAGTAAATGACCCTCATAGTGATCACTAAGGAGTTAACATAAATGATCTGCATGAGGTGACAAAATCTGTATTGTCAGGGAATGTTGTGTGTTGGCTCCTCCCCCTCCATTATGACATCACACTGGTATATAAGGAGCTGCGGAACCTACATGCCTCAGTGTGTTGTTGTAGGAGCTGGAGTTAAGTCCTTTATTCCGCATTCTCCTCCATTCTCTTCTATCACGTCTCCTCCTCTTCAGTACTGGAAACTTCTTTCCTCTTCATCTACTATAGAGGGAGATATAATTATGGGGCCCCATGGTCACCTCCGCCTGGACCTTATGAGACACTATATGCCCCAGTGACTACACAACAACACCCAACTGCACAGATAATCACCAGTTTCCATTACTGGGTGGCCACCCTGCAGGACCCACACTACAAGGAAAGAATAACATACCTATTTCCATAAGCGCAAATTGTTGTTATTTAGTGGGTGAAAGGTTCCAATATTAAAAATGCATTCGTCAGCATTGTGAATCATTTCAGTACTTAATTTCACATTACCCGGCTCCCTGCCAGCAGTGTGTAGTGAGTTCTGGGAAGGACGGAGGTTGGCTCAATACATAATAAGGTAAAAAATATCCTGGTCACTAAGGAGTTAACATGACTGATCTGCAGGAGGTCACAGAATCTGTGATGTCACGGAATGTTGTGTTTGGCTCCTCCCCCTCCATTATGACATCACACGGGTATATAAGGAGCTGCGGAACCTACATGCCTCAGTGTGTTGTTGTAGGAGCTGGAGGTAAGTCCTTTATTCCGCATTCTCCTCCATTCTCTTCTATCACGTCTCCTCCTCTTCAGTAATGGAAACTTCTTTCCTCTTCATCTACTTTAGAGGGAGATATGATTATGGGGTCGCTTGGTCACTTCCGCCTGGACCATATAATACACTATATGCCCCAGTGACTGCACAACAACACCCAATTGCCTGGATAATCCCCAGTTTCCATTACTGGGTGGCCACCCTGCTGGATCCACACTACAAGGAAAGAATAGCATACCTATTTCCATAAACCCAAATTGCTGATTTTTAGTGGGTGACAGGTTGCAATATTAATAACGCGTTTTTCAGCATTGTGAATCATTTCAGTACTTAATGAAACTTAATTTAGCTCCAGCGTGTGCCTGTGTCCGTCTTCTCTCCCCACTGCCTGTCATGTGCACTGAGCAGGCAGGGGAGGGAGGGAGGGGGATGGTGTGGAGTAACTACTGGGAGGGAAATGGGGAGGGGTGATGCTTGCAGGGAGCCAGGAATGTGAATTAAACTATTATAAACTACTTACATTATTCAGAATGCTGACAGAGCCCTTTATAAAAATCAGCAGAGCATAGGCTGTTAGAACCTGTCACCAGCTAAACATGACATTCCTGGTGACAGGTTCCCTTTAACTGCTGTGGCATAAACAGCATTTTCTTTTCCTTTTATTTCTTTGTTTATTCATTATTATATGTTATCTTGTATTTTAAGTACTTTTCATAGCACATTTTAGGCAGGAAAACTCCCCTGTTATTCCCACTATTTTTCAGCCCTCTAACCCTTACTACACCCATTCCTGGTATTCAGACAGACTCATCGTACCCAATTTTCACCCAACCTACTTATCACTATCCATGATATTATACTCTGTTCCCTAATAACAGTCCCTGGTTTCCAACTGGAGCACACGACCCCCGACTTATCTCTCTGGATCCGCTCCTCTGGGTTGGGATTAGAGGCTGCACTGGATGGAGAGGAGGATTCCTCAATCCTATCACTATCACTTTGTTACTGTATAACTTTCCATGATGTATCACATTATTACTTTCTATATGTCACATACACAAGTAGCAGAAAAGTGCTGGGAGATAAAGAAGACAAATGTCCTGGTCACACTGATACATCTCCTACTGATCCCAATACATAATAAGGTAAAAAAAATATCTCCTCCTCTTTAGTAATGGAAACTTCTTTCCTTTTCATCTTTTGCAGATTATTGGCCATTGATTTGGTGATTTAGATTGTGACAGAGATTGAGATTGTTATATTGAGGTAGGTCCATCTTTCCTATAAATGTACAATGTGTGATGGTGGGAGCTGAGTATCTACTATAGAGGGAGATATGATGATGGGGCCCCATGGTCACCTCTGTCAGGTGCATCACATCTTCTCTACAATGTTCCTGTGTTGAGACACAATTATATGTATTTTGCAGGCAGAGTTGTCTTAGTGTAGATGAGGTGTATAATAACTTCATGTCCTGAGCTTGCTGATGGCATTTAGAGTAGGACATGATGGTGACCTGTGCAGCCCTTGTCTGTGGGATTCCTACAAGCTTTAATCATTGAGTTAGGAGGAGGCCTATGATCTGTACATAAGATTTTACAATGGATGATAGAGTTGGATTACAGTGTTGGGGTTAATGTGGAGGTAAAGCTTCTTGGGTTTGTCCATTATTTCTTGTACACTAATGTCTAATGTTCATCTTCTACATTTCTGGAAGTCATAAAACACGTCTGTAACACTCATTTTCTCTTTTACTTCTAGTTACGAGGAAGTTGACATCATGGTGGAAAGGATGGAATTGGAGGTGTTGGAGCGAACAGTGGAAGATGTCATCGGAGCGGAGGAGGAGGTGGTGCTGGAGCGCATAGTAGACAGAGCCATCAGAGCGGAGGAGGTGGCGGCGGAGCGGATAGTGGACAGTGTCATCAGAGCGGAGGAGGAGGAGGTGATGGAGCGGACAGCGGAGGATTTCATCAGAGAGCCGCAGGAAAATGAGGAGTTTCTGAAGCAAATATTAGAGGATGCCATCAGAGTCGCAGAAGAGGAGGGTGTGGAGGTTGATCAGATATTAGAAGAAGTCATCAGAGCCGCAGAGGAGGAGGAGGTGGTGGAGCAGAAAGAGGAGGATGTCATCAGAGTGGAGGAGGAGCTGTCGCTGAGGCAGATATTGGAGAATGTCATCAGAGTGGCGGAGGAGGAGGGGGAGGATGTGGAGCAGTTACTGGAAGACATCATCAGGGCGGCAGAGGAGGAGGATGTGGTGGACCCAAGAATGGAGGATGACAGAGCACTAGAAGAGGAGGAGAAAGTGCAGGAGCACCTTGTTGAGGATATCAACAGAGTGGAGGAGGAGGAGAATGTGCAGGAGCACGGAGTAGAGGATGTCATCAGAGCGGAGGAGATGGAACCAAGAATGGTGGTGGAGCCAAGCAGAGCAGCGGAAGAAGTGAACATCCTAGAAGTCAAAGGAGCAGAAGTTGACATGAGGAGGAGGTGAGTGCAGACTCCAAAGGTTACATTATGAATATATATATAACAATGTCAACACATTGTCTGTGGGACAAGGCACAGGACAATATTTTTTGTACAGAACCTTTTCTTCTTATAACAAGGAACTGATTTGTTTTCTTTTTTATTTCTCATTAGGAACAGACGTCGCTGGTGGATCCCCAAATGCCTCAGGAGATGTAACAAGTAAGTATTACTTTTAATCTTGAACTGTCATTAGGGGGCGCTCACTGCATTATGATTTCTAGGGATATCAGTCTGCAGAGAGCTCCCCCTAGGGGTGGCAGGGATATGGAAACAAGCTGTGTTCCAGGGGTTAGGGGGTATATAGGCACTAGCATCCTATACATTGTTTCCAATGTAGTAAATGTATTGATTATAAATTCTGTCTTTTTACTGCAGCAAACAAGAAAAGAGAGGCAGCAGCGAGGAGAGCAGAAGACCCTCCAGGTAAGTACAAGTCTGTGGATGACCTCCTATACTCCAGCTCTGTAATGCCTAATAGAGATAATGGTAGAAGTGACCCAACCAGGAGCCCCCTGTAACCTCAGCCTCCTCCTGCCAGTCTAGGTCTCTTCATGTGTCCCTGCTGTCAGCACAGTCACATTTACCCTTCTCTTCTTCTTTTAACCTTCTCCTACAGATTCCTCCAATTTTTCTGCTGTGGTGTCAGTGAAGATGCAATGGAATAAAGTAAAAATGAGAATGACATTTTTTTTACCGTGGGTAAGAGCACTCCATCCTGATGGCAACCCACGGGCTGACCGACCAAAGCCCATGGACATTTCCCAATATGCTGACATACCTCTTCAAGAGACCCCGAGGCGATCTCACTGTCTGGATCACCCATGGCAGCCGCGGTTCCATCTCAGGCAGCTGGCGTACTTGATGTGGCTACCAGCGCTCCTTCACCAAAGGAACCACCTGCTGCAGTCTTGCCTCAAGTGTACGTCGAGTTCCCGTCTGCAATGATGTTGGGCTGTCCTGCTGCCTATGTCTGCTTACCACCGCAGGAAAGAGCTGCTGCCCTTCAGAAACTCATCCTCCGCTGCATACAAGGGCAGAGGGAGAGAGAACTAGAGGATGCCAAGCTTCTTGCCACCAAGTCAACTACTGGTGGCTGGGTGATGGAGATCCACTCCTCCAGCACTGTAAACCTTCTTTGACAAACACCGAGGGTTCAGCTCCATCCGCTATGATGGTACTGGCTGGGGAGTGTTTGTGTCCCACCAGTCCGTGAAGAGGTTTGACCTGCCGGACATGTTGCACGATCTTCTCCTCATCCTCCTCCTTATCCTCCAAAAGGCTCCCCTGTTTCATCCTGCAAGCCATGTGTGGACTAGACTGACACCTGTTCCTCATATTCTCCCTCCTGTGCCACCATTAAATCCTCTGACATGACCAGAAGAGTTTTTTCAATTTTGAACTCTTTTGGGCTGCTTGAGTGGAATGCACCCACGTCGCCTGGAACTACGAGCCATGCCAGGACGACAAGACACCAGTGGTCGTCCATGAAGCAGTAATTCCCTGGAGAGGTCCTGCATCACCTGAGAACCTGGTGGTGACCGTGTCCAGCAACAGCGGGTCTCCTATCACCATTACTAGAGTACAGTCCTCAGCCGCAGTCTCTATCACCACGATTTTAGCAGTGCACCTGACTTCTAGTGTTCGAGTTACCACCGGCGAGTCCTTATCTGGAGATGCTCCAACCCGGGTTCCAGCGACATCTATTCCTGCTGCCCCTCCTGAGCCAGCCACTGCAGAGGATCCTCCGGCTGCTGCAGCCAAGGTTGCTGGAACCTGTATTCAGATAGCACCAGAAATGTTAAGAAGGTAGTGCAAGCCTGCAGTATTCTTAACAACCTTGTTCTGATCCGCAATGGTGCTTCAGATGGAGACCTGGAGGGACAACATCCAACAGTATCTATCGCCATGGGCAACATTCTCCATTGACAACCAGGGGCAACTGGACTTTGTCCATGAGAAGTTTGCCTCCCACGGAGGGTGTCGTTCTCTTGCAGATGGATGCTATTAGTGGATGTTAAGTCTCTCGACTATTAGATTAGCTTTTTTATTATTTTCTTATTTTTTGTTTTGGATAGTTTAGTGTAGGGACTCGCAATCGATGGGGCCCCTTGACGAGGGTTGCGAGCTTGAAACTTCTTTGACCCATTATTAATTGTAGAATTTTGGCCAACAAGTTAAAATGAGTCAAAGGAGTTAACCAAGACCTCATCATTTTTATTTTCTGACTTTATGTATACATTCATTTGTCTTATGTGATTTTTTTCAAGTTTAATAATACACAAAAGGTTTTGACCATCCACCTCTTCATATGTGATGTACCAACTAGGTGGAATCCTACTTTTCCTATGCTGGAAAGGGTGTGTGAGCAGCAGAAGCTGGCTATTGTGGATATCCAGCTACAGTGAGATGAAGTTGTGACCGGCAGCACTTCTCCACCAACAGCTGGGCCACCATGAGGAACCTGTGCTCATTGCTGCACTGCTTCAATGGGTGTCAGTCTAGTCCACACATAGCTTGCAGGATGGGCTGCCATACATGGCTTGGAGGATGGGCCACTGGATCAGTAGTCAGCTAATGCACTGTCCAACCAGGGGAAATTTTTGGAGGATAAGGAGGAGAAGTTTTTCTTATATCAGGGTGACACCCAGAGCAGCTCATGGGAGACAACTCCAAAGGTCAAATTCTGGATATATAAAATGATTTCATCACAATGTCTGTAGGACAAGGCACAGGATAATATCTTATCCTTATCCTCATTAGGAACAGACGTCGCTGGTGGATCCCCAAATTCCTCAGAAGATGTGAAGAATAAGTGAGAAATGCTTTACTTTTGCAGCTGTTACTAGGGGGAGCTCACTGCATTATGATTTCTAGGGTTATCAGTCTGCACATATCATCAGAGCTACAGAGGAGGAGGAGATGGTGGCTGTCAGAGCAGAGGAGGTGGTGGTGCAGCAGATAGTGGATAGTGTCATCAGAGCAGAGGAGGTGGTGGTGCAGCAGATAGTGGATAGTGTCATCAGAGCAGAGGAGGTGGTGGTGCAGCAGATAGTGGATAGTGTCATCAGAGCGGAGGAGGTGATGGAGCAGATAGCGGAGAATTTCATCAGAGAGCTGAAGAAAAAGGTGGAGTTGCTGAAGCAGATATTGGAGGATGCCATAAGAGTCGCGGAGGAGGAGGTTGAGCGTATATTAGAGGAAGTCATCAGAGAGGCAGAGGAGGAGGAGGTGGTGGAACAGAAAGGGGAGGATGTCATGAGAGGGGAGGAGGAGTTGCTGCGGCAGATATTGGAGGATGTGATTAGAGTTGCGAAGGAGGAGGGGGAGGAGGATGTGGAGCAGATACTGGAAGACATCATCAGACCAGCAGAGGAGGAGGAGGTGGTGGACCCAGGAGTGGAAAATGTTAGAACAGTGGTGGTCTGCCCCTCCGGTCTGTCCTCCGATTTTTCTGCTGTAGTGTAAGTAGAGATACAATGGGATAAAGCAAAGATGAGAATTGGGGGAGGAGCCTGTGAGTGAGTCATCAAAGCGAAGGAGGTGGTGGTTCAGTGGATAGCGGACAGTGTCACCAGAGTGGAGGAGGTGGTGGTTCAGTGGATAGGGGACAGTGTCATCAGAGCGGAGGAGGAGATGGAGCGGACATTGGAGGATTTCATCAGAGAACCATAGAAAAAGGAGGATTTGCTGAAGCGGATATTGGAGGATGCCATCACAGTCGTGGAGGAGGAGGGGGAGGAGGTTGAGTGGATATTAGAAGAAGTCATCAGAGCCGCAGAGGAGGAGGAGGTGGTGGAGCAGAAAGGGGAAAATGTCATCAGAGTGGAGGAGGAGGTGTCGCTTAGGCAGATATTGAAGGATGTAATCAGAGTTGCGGAGGAGGAGGATATGGAGCAGATACTGGAAGATATCATCAAAGCCGCAGAGGAGGAGGTGGTGGTGGACCCAAGAGTGGAGGATGTCAGAGTGGTGGAGAAGGAAGAGAATGTGCTAGAGCACGGAGTGGAGGCTGTTTTCAGAGTGGAGGAGGAGGTGGTGGAGTCAGGACTGGAGGTTGCCAGCAAAGCACCGGAAGAGTTTAAAGACCTAGAAGTAAAAGGAGCAGAAGTTGATGCAAGGAGGTGAGTGCAGACTCCAAATGTAACATTATGGATATATAAACTGATTTCATCACGATATCGGTAAGGCAAGGCACAGGACAACATCTTATCCTTATCCTCTTATCACACAGAACTTATGTGTTTTCTTTTCTATTCCTCATTAGGAACAGACGTCGCTGTTGGATCCCCCAATGCCTCAGGAGATGTAACAATACATTGTTTCCAATGTAATAAATGTATTGTTATTAAATTCTGTCTTTTTACAGCAGCAAACAAGAAAAGTGAGGCAGCAGCGAGGAGAGCAGAAGACCCTCCAGGTAAGTACAAGTCTGTGGATGACCTCCTATACTCCTGCTCTGTAATGCCTAATAGAGATAATGGTAGAAGTGACCCCACCAGGAGATTTTTCTGCTGCGGTGTCAATAAGGATACAATGGAATAAAGTAAACATGAGAACTGGGGAATGATCCTGTGAGTGGATGTGAAGCTCTTCTGTTTGTGCTGCATCTGGAGGTTCTGGGGCATTCGGCGTCCGCGTGTGAGAGCCCGAGAAAAATCTGGAGTGCAGGACTTAAGTGAAGCTACAAACTGTCTACAGCAAACTGGCGCTTGGATATATATCCCATCAAGAAAGAGATAAGTAGCCAAATGTTGTATTGCAATTTGATGAACTAGTTTGGCCTTGAGGGAACACTAAAATAACACATCCTAGATCTGAATGGAATGAAATATTCTAATTGAATACTTTGTTCTGTACAAAGTTGAATGTGCTGACAACAAAATCACAAAAAAATTCATAAATGGAAATCAAATTTATTTGATGCCTGGTAGTCGCCGCTGGAATATGTTATGCGAGTGGCGCCCCTGAAGAGAAGCTGAAGAGGGAGGCGACTTGGGTGGTCCTCTCATGAATATGCCGGACCGCTGTAAGCTGGGTCCAACAATGTAGTGTCCAACAATGCTGTGTAGTGGATTGTTTCCTAACTTATCTGTATTTTCTGATAAAGCTGGAGATTTAACAATGCTCTAATTGGGGGAGGGCTAGGGAGCTTCTTACTTTAGTATGAGAAGCTAACATGGTTTATTCACCTGATATGTCCTCTTTAAGTCTTAACTTTATTTTTTTGAGCAGTGTATTTCCTTTGTTTGTGCAACATCCTCCACCGGGGCCTGGCCTTTTTCTTGGGGCCTGGAGTGACTGGCTGTTGAGGCCTTGTGCACGCTGTGGTCACGGTGCTTGGTATGTGGACCGTAGGGCTGTCCTACAGCCTGGCAGGTCTCCAGCAGGTGGTGTTGCAAGAAAATGTTTAGAGGCAGAGGCTGATGTACTGAATCTCCCTAGGGCAGTGATGGCGAACCTTTAAGAGACCGAGTGCCCAAACTGCAAACCAAAGGCGACTTTTCTAGTGCAAGGTGCCAACATAGCAGTTTAGTCCAATAGCGCCACAATACCACTATACATGAGACAAATAACACTGTGACATCATGACGCCACCATTACAACCACATAAATAGCATAAAAGACCATTATCAGAGGTCGCACTAACATTTTCCCAGAAGGGTAATAATACTCCTCTCACCATTTTTGAGGAGTATTTTTACCCGAGGAGGAGTATGAAAATTTTGGTAATACGCCGCGCACACTACGCTCACACTGCACACACAGCACTCCACTCACACTGCGCACACTCCACTCACACTGCGCACACTCCACTCACACTGCGCACACTCCACTCACACTGCGCACACTCCACTCCACTCACACTCCACTCCACTCACACTGCACACACAGCACTCCACTCACACTGCGCACACTCCACTCACACTGCGCACACTCCACTCACACTGCGCACACTCCACTCACACTGCGCACACTCCACTCACACTGCGCACACTCCACTCACACTGCGCACACTCCACTCACACTGCGCACACTCCACTCCACTCACACTCCACTCCGCTCACACTGCGCACACTCCACTCCTCTCACTCCACTCACACTGCGCACACTCCACTCCACTCTGCTCACACTGCGCACACTCCACTCCACTCACACTCCACTCTGCTCACACTGCGCACACTCCACTCCGCTCACACTCCACTCACACTGCGCACACTCCACTCCACTCACACAGCACACACTCCACTCACACTCCACTCTGCTCACACTGCGCACTCTCCACTCCGCTCACACTCCACTCACACTGCGCACACTCCACTACACTCACACTCCACTCACACTGCGCACACTCCACTACACTCACACAGCACACACTCCACTCCACTACACTCACACAGCACACACTCCACTACTCTCACACAGCACACACTCCACTACACTCACACAGCACACACTCCACTCCACTACACTCACACAGCACACACTCCACTACACTCACACAGCACACACTCCACTCCACTACACTCACAGCACACACTCCACACCACTACACTCACACAGCACACACTCCAATACACTCACACCAGCATAGACAGACACACATAGAGGGCCTTACTAAGTGCAGCAGCCGCGGAAACGTCAGGCACCGGGACCCCGCAGGCAGCGGGCACCGGGACCCCGCAGGCAGCGGGCACCGGGACCCCGCAGGCAGCGGGCACCGGGACCCCGCCGGCAGCGGGCACCGGGACCCCGCCGGCAGCGGGCACCGGGACCCCGCCGGCAGCGGGCACCGGGACCCCGCAGGCAGCGGGCACCGGGACCCCGCAGGCAGTGGGCACCGGGACCCCGCAGGCATCAGGACCCCGCGACTCGGAGCACAGGAGCAGTGACGTCGGAGCACAGGAGCAGGCAGGAGGCATGGGGCACCGGGACCCCGCAGGCATCGGGCACCGGGACCCCGCAGGCAGCGGGCACCGGGACCCCGCAGGCATCAGGACCCCGCGACTCTGCAGGCAGCAGGGCGGGGACAAGCAGGCATCGGGACCCCGCGACTCTGCAGGCAGCAGGGTGGGCCAGGCGCGAACGAGCAGGCAGCGGTAGCCGGGGTCGAGCGGTCAACAGAGTGCTGGGACCCGGCAGGGGTAGGTATCATTGATGAGGCTGGGGAGAAGGTACGCGTGCCAGCAGAGAGGGCTCTGCGTGCCCTCTCTGGCACGCGTGCCATAGGTTCGCCATCACTGCCCTAGGGCAACCCCGTTGGTGTCTGTAGTATGAGTCCCTGGGTAATGGATGGGGGAGCCCGTGAAGGTACAGATGGAAGCAACGTTGTGCAAAAGTAACTCACAGTTCTTTATTGGAACAACTGCAGGCTACGGGCCAAACGATTTCAGAACAGATGCCGGATTATTGGAGAAGTCCGGATTACTGGAGTGGTCATGGAGAGTAATCCTCAGGAGTAGTTCACCAGCCTGGTAGTAGATGCAGGCTGGGATGTAGCTGTGTCCAGGTATGGAAGCTGCAGCTTTGTCCTGAGTTCTCTGTGTGTCCGTGCTAGTGGTGCACTGACACTGTCTCCTTCTCTCAGTGTGTTCTATATTGATAGCTGAGGCCTACAAGTCCTGTAGCAAGAGCTTGTGCTCTAAGGTGATGCTCCTCAGTCAGGAGCTCGGTTCCAAGAGCTCTTGTCACTTTCTCTCCAGGGGTTTTGTTACTCCCTGGTCAGGTGGTGCTCACTCTCCAATCACACTCCATCTTACAGATTGGAAGATCATTGGATAAAAAGAATTACATACAGATTAAACCCTTGCCTGTTCAGGCAGAATCTACTCCTGCTGAGTGCCCGAAGACCTATGGCATTCTCCTTATGAGCTGATCAGACTCACTAGAGGGGTTGTATAGGTAGAGGGCCTCATTAGCAAGCACTCCCTTGCCTATACATCAGCAGGGGTGTTGCATTTGGAATCAGCCTCCTCCTAACCTCAAGTCAGTCTCAGTGTTTTGTTCCCATCCATTTCTAGGGGCTTCTTCACAATGTTTCTCCAGCTGAAAGACCCATGACCTAGGATATAAACTGATCTCTCTGACACTGGGCCCTACATTGCCATTCATTTCTCTATTTCATTGTATTGTTACACAGAAAGGAAATAAACCTGTGAATGACAAAACGTGTGGAATTGCAATCATTTTCTGTGGACTGTGGAGTGGAGCAATGCCAGGGTTGTTATAAATGATCTGGTGTTTAGTGCATAAAAGCAGTAACTAGCTGCATAAACATGAACAACAAAACTAAAGTATTCAACGTGGAAGTCACCAAAAAATCTTGGTACATTGATACAGCACCAGAGCACCGACTACTGCCCCATTAGGGACCGATTTGGCAAGCTCTGTGTACTGTAGCGCTGCATAATCTGTGTGCGCTATACAAATAAAGGAACTATTATTATTTTTAATGCATAGATATAGTACCAGAACCAAAATAACCCCCTCATCCTCATAGACTGTTGTCATGATGCAAGGGGTATGCACCCTCTGTGCCACAAGACCCACCTCCTCAGAGGGCAATGGGCCAGCGATCTCCTTGTTCTTCACAGAGCTCCTGATGGTGGAGATGGCTGAGCCAAGGGGACACCGGATGTAGCTCCAAGGAGATAGGAACACGCGACAGCTGGTCCGAAGGGGGACTGGAGAACACCATTATGAGGCCAGAGGGAGGCCCTGAGGAGAGCACAGGTACAGCGGGTTGTGTCCTGCAAGTCTTGGACACAAACCATTACAAGGAAATTCATATGTATATCTAATATATAAAGCTGAGTGTATGTGTAATGTATGTGTGTATGTATGTGTGTCCACTAAAGGAATCTGTTCCGTCGACTTTGCAGTCACCAAAATTTGTACAGCCGCTCCCTGTGACTCAGGGAAAGTCATAGACTCGGTTCTGAGCCAAAATCCCCCCCCCCCCCCCCCCCGCTTTCCAAAATCCACTAAATTAACCCCCATATACAAGAGCTATTGTCTATTGATGCTGCTGCTGTGGCAGTTGGAAGCTGAGCTGTGATTGGTTGCTATTCTGAGCTATTCTTAATATGTGCTCTGAGCTTTGATTGGTTGTTGTTTTGCCACAGGCCATTAATATGTGCTGTGAGCTGTGATTGGTTACTATAGGTACTACTATACTATTACTATAGGTAATGAGTATAAGACACTTATGCAGAGCTAGGGGGTAACCAATCAGAGATCAGCTGTAATTTTAAAAACAGCTGTGGGGAAATGTAACATGAGCTCTGATTGGTTGCCATGTGTACCTGGAGCAGTTCTGCTCTCAGACACTTCTGATAAATCTCCCCATAGACAAAGTGACATTCGGACACAGAGACTGTCTTGTATTATAAAAGTTCATTTTTCTCTACTTGCCACAATGCTTCTAAAAATAAAGCCACTTCCTTTTCGGAGGCCACATTTTTTTTTTAAGTAGTGGAGTTTGCTTCACTATCCAGCAGAGTGCGCCAGATTCATGAGCAGAGCACGATTTTCATGGATCCGGCACCACCTGCAGGCGGCCACAGTGCTTAAAAGGACATCTACCACCAGGATGAAGGACTGTTTGCAAATGAGCTTGAATGGCTTCAGGTTCCATTAACACCTATAGAGTCTGGAGCCCCTCAGGCTCATTTGCATACAGTCCTTCATCCTGGTAGTAGATGCCCTTTAAACTGAGTGCACCAGTTTTTTTCTGAGGCACTCAGTTTAACAGGCGTACACCACAAATTCTGCACCAGAATTTTGTGGGACACAATCTCCAGTTTTGTCTCTACTTTTATCTGCCTGCATAGTAACAGACTACAAATAAGTTCCGAGTTTAGTTTGCGCTGAATGTCTTACAGTAGTCTAAGGGATGTTCCATGAATAAACACATGCTTATCCCCAGAGCCGGATCATCATTGGCGCTATTGGAGCGCTAGCGCCGGGCCCCCGGATCCGGCTTTATTGGTTGGGGGCCCCCGGCATGGCGCTCCAATAGCGCCGATGTTCATGCTACTGTTGGGGCCCCGCCGGGCCCCGACACTCGCCTCGGCAGTCGGGCAGGGGCTTCGGTCAGTCCGGACCGTAAGCTCCTGCGCGTCCCTGTATAGTGCTCTATGCGGCCGTTTCCGGCCGCTCGAGCACTATTACTGGAGCGATGTGGCCGGAAGAACAACCCCGGCGCACATCTCTCCAGGAACTAGGATGCGCGGCCGCGTGATGACGTCATCACGCGGCCGCGCACCCCTTCCTGTCCTCCCGCGGCAAGAAGATAGAAGACGCGGGACTCGAGGTGAGTATAAGGTTTTTTGTTTTTTTTTTAAATCAAACACCACTCAAAGATGGTGTGGGTCAGGATATTTAAAATAATTAATTGGGGGTGGGCATCATATCAAAAAGTTAACTGTGGGGGAGCAGCAAATTAATTAGTTAATTATGGGGGACAGCATATTAAATAGTTAATCATAGGGGGGCAGCATATTAAATAGTTAACTATGGGGGGCAGCATATTAAATAGTTAACTATGGGGGGCATCATATTAAATAGTTAATTGTGGGGGGGCAGCATATTAATTAGTTAATCATAGGGGGCAGCATATTAAATAGTTAATCATAGGGGGCAGCATATTTAATAGTTAATCATAGGGGGGCAGCATATTAAATAGTTAACTATGGGGGACAGCATATTAAATAGTTAATTATGGGGGGGGCAGCATATCAAATAGTTAATTATGGGGGGGGGGCATAGTAAATTGTGTGTGTTTGGGGGGTACAATATTAACTCTCCAACGCTCTGAGGCTTACATGTACAGAGCAGAGGTGCGGGACCTGTATGAAGAGGGCTCACGAGTTGAGCCCTCTTAATACAGAGGTGGGGTTTGCTGCAAACGCCCACCACTAATACCCGCGATTGGTGCTAGCACCGACCGCGGGTATTAACCCTTCTGATGCTGCCGCCAACATTTAAAGGACGGTGGCACATTGGCGCCGCCATCTTTGTTCTGATCGTTACTCACTCCCTGGGACGTCATGGGGGGGGGGCAGCGATCGGTTGCCATGACAGCCTTGGGTCTTTGTCAAGACTACATGGCATCTGCAGTTTCGTTACAATGTGCCAGTGGCTCATTGTAATGAAAACTGTGTAAAAATTCCATATACTGCAATACCATAGTATTGCAGAATATGGTAGGAACAATCAGACCATCTAGGGTTAAAGTACTCTAAAAAAATAGTAAAAAAAATAAATCACCCCCTTTCCCTAGAACTGATACTAATTTATTAAACAGTAAAAATCACGAACACGTTAGGTATCGCCGCATCTCAAAATATCTGATCTATCAAAATGTAAAAATGGTTATTGCTGGTGTTGAACCACGGAAAATAGCGCCCAAATGTCCGAAATGCAACTTTTACACCATTTTACATGACATAAAAAATGTGATAAAAACTGATCAAAAGGTCTCACAGTCCTCAAAATAGTAGCAATGAAAACGTCGGCTCATCCCGCCAAAAAATAACTCCTCACGCATCTCAGTACCTTATATACTCAAGTATAAGGCAACCCTTATATAGCCAGCACCTGCCCCTGATATAGCTCTCCTCCTGCACCTGTATATAGCCTCCCTCCAGCCCCTATATAGCCAGCCAGTTCCCAAATATACCCAGCACCTGCCCATGATACAGCCTACCCCTGCCCCCGTATATAGCCAGCTCCTGCCCCAATATATCCTTCCCACGTATATAGCCAGCTCCTGCCCTTGTATATAGCCAGCTCCTGCCCACGTATATAGCCAGCTCCTGCTCCTGTATATAGCCAGCTTCTGCCCCTGTATATAGCCAGCTGCTGCCCCTGTATATAGCCAGCTGCTGCCCCCGTATATAGCCAGCTCCTGCCCACGTATATAGCCAGCTCCTGCTCCTGTATATAGCCAGCTTCTGCCCCTGTATATAGCCAGCTGCTGCCCCTGTATATAGCCAGCTGCTGCCCCCGTATATAGCCAGCTCCTGCCCCCGTATATAGCCAGCTCCTGCCCCTGAATATAGCCAGCTCCTGCCCACGTATATAGCCAGCTCCTGCTCCTGTATATAGCCAGCTTCTGCCCCTGTATATAGCCAGCTGCTGCCCCTGTATATAGCCAGCTGCTGCCCCCGTATATAGCCAGCTCCTGCCCCCGTATATAGCCAGCTCCTGCCCCTGAATATAGCCAGCTCCTGCCCCTGAATATAGCCAGCTCCTGCCCCTGTATATAGCCAGCTGCTGCCCCTGTATATAGCCAGCTGCTGCCCCCGTATATAGCCAGCTCCTGCCCCCGTATATAGCCAGCTCCTGCCCCCGTATATAGCCAGCTCCTGCCCCCGTATATAGCCAGCTCCTGCCCCCGTATATAGCCAGCTCCTGCCCCCGTATATAGCCAGCTCCTGCCCCTGAATATAGCCAGCTCCTGCCCCTGAATATAGCCAGCTCCTGCCCCCGTATATAGCCAGCTCCTGCCCCCGTATATAGCCAGCTCCTGCCCCCGTATATAGCCAGCTCCTGCCCCTGAATATAGCCAGCTCCTGCCCCTGGTAGCAAAAGAAAGTCAAAACTCACCTTTCCTGCGCCCCAGCAGGTCTTCTCTTGTTCCGTCGGCAGCGTGTACAGATCTGCCGCTGCCGATGGAAGAAGAGAAGACCTGTGGGGCCGCAGGAAAGGTGAGTTTTGACTTTCTTTTTTCTCTTCACTTCAGTATAAGTTTGAAGTTTTTAGCACATTTTTTGTGCTGAAAAACGCGGCATATACTCGAGTATATATGCTATGAAAAAGTTATTAGCGTCAGAAGAAGACAAAACCTCTTTTTTTTCGTGATGAGGTTTTAATTTTTTAAAATGTATTAAAACTCAATAAAACCTGTATAAATTTAGTTTCCTTGTGATCATACTGAACCAAAGAGTGAAGTGTACAGAATATAAAATAATTTACAGAGGAAGCCAGTGTATGAAGTTTATTGGGGGTGAGGCCTAGCATGTAAAATAGTTCATAGGGTCGGGTGGGGGTGGGAGCAGTATATCATATAACTAAATGGGGGGACAGTATATTAGAGGCCAGCCTCTAAAATTCATGTGGCACCCCAGTATATTAGAAAGGGCCATAAATAGGTAAATTAATTAATTAAACGGGGCAATATATAAATGAAGTCATGGGGAAACCAAATTTTGGGTAATTGGTGGGTGACACATATAATTAGGGGTACAGTATTACTCAGGGTCTGTAGTATAGTAATATATGCAGGGGACACAGAGGTTTTATTATGGGGTATATTTTGGGGGGGCATATTTCTGTTATCCAGGTGACATTATACTGTGAGTAACTGTGGTATTTTTAGTTTCACAGTGTGGGGCAGGTACAGTGTGGTCAGTTGTGGGGTGAGGGATATATATGATATATGTAAGAGTACAGTGTGGTCTGTTGTGTTAGGGGTATACATGATATATGTGGGGACACAGTGTGGTCAGTTGTGTGTGAGGAGTATATATGATATATGTGGGGGCACAGTGAGGTCAGTTGTGGTGTGTGAGGAGTATATATGATATATGTGGGGGCACAGTGTGGTCAGTTGTGGTGTGAGGGGTATATATGATATATGTGGGGGCACAGTGTGGTCAGTTGTGGTGTGAGGGGTATACATGATATATGTGGGGGCAAAGTGTGGTCAGTTGTGTGAGGGGTATACATGATATATGTGGGGCACAGTGTGGTCAGTTGTAGTGTGAGGGGTATATATGATATATGTGGGGGCGCAGTGTGGTCAGTTGTGGTGTGAGGGGTATATATGATATGTGGGGGCACAGTGTGGTCAGTTGTGGTGTGAGGGGTATATATGATATGTGGGGGCACAGTGTAGTCAGTTGTGGTGTGAGGGGTATATATGATATATGTGGGGGCACAGTGTGGTCAGTTGTGGTGTGAGGGGTATATATGATATGTGTGGGAGTACAGTGTGGTCAGTTGTGGTGTGAGGGGTATATATGATATATGTGGGGGCACAGTGTGGTCAGTTGTGGTGTGAGGGGTATATATGATATATGTGGGGGCACAGTGTGGTCAGTTGTGTGTGAGGAGTATATATGATATATGTGGGGGCACAGTGAGGTCAGTTGTGGTGTGTGAGGAGTATATATGATATATGTGGGGGCACAGTGTGGTCAGTTGTGGTGTGAGGGGTATATATGATATATGTGGGGGCACAGTGTGGTCAGTTGTGGTGTGAGGGGTATACATGATATATGTGGGGGCACAGTGTGGTCAGTTGTGTGAGGGGTATACATGATATATGTGGGGGCACAGTGTGGTCAGTTGTGTGTGAGGAGTATATATGATATATGTGGGGGCGCAGTGTGGTCAGTTGTGGTGTGAGGGGTATATATGATATGTGGGGGCACAGTGTGGTCAGTTGTGGTGTGAGGGGTATATATGATATGTGGGGGCACAGTGTGGTCAGTTGTGGTGTGAGGGGTATATATGATATATGTGGGGGCACAGTGTGGTCAGTTGTGGTGTGAGGGGTATATATGATATATGCGGGGGTACAGTGTGGTCAGTTGTGGTGTGAGGGGTATATATGATATATGTGGGGGTACAGTGTGGTCAGTTGTGGTGTGAGGGGTATATATGATATGTGGGGGCACAGTGTGGTCAGTTGTGGTGTGAGGGGTATATATGATATATGTGGGGGCACAGTGTGGTCAGTTGTGGTGTGAGGGGTATATATGATATATGTGGGGGCACAGTGTGGTCAGTTGTGGTGTGAGGGGTATATATGATATATGTGGGGGTACAGTGTGGTCAGCTGTAGGGATATATATGATAAATGTGGGGGCACAGTGTGGTCAGTTGTGGTATGAGGGGTATATATGATAAATGTGGGGGTACAATATGGTCAGTTGTGGTGTGAGGGTCAGGTGGTGTGAGGAGAATATGGGACGATGCCAACCATATCTGTTTTATAAACCCGCAGAGAGTCATGGATGGAAGAAGTCTCCTGGAAGATCAGACAGAAGGGAGGAGACAACATCAGGGACGTCACCTGTAAGTCATTGGATGACACTGCAGCCTCTGTGCAGGACTGGTATATACTACTATATGGTCACTATATGGTGGTATATACTGGTCTGTGTGTAGGTTATCATATAGTATTGCAGTATTATCCAGTCATTATGTAGTGGTGATAATCCTGATGTAATGTTATTATTTGGGCCTAGTACAGAGGTGTCATTAGTGATATTGCCCTTTGCTCGGTGATGTTTGTATTATAACAATATGGCGGTAAAGATCATCAGTAAATGGAGTTTATAGTTGGTAAATTATTGGTAATACCGGTCATGTTGTGGTAATCCTATGGGTCAGTTTCGAGGGATCATTTGTAAATTGTAGCGCTATTGTTTGGAATATTGGTCTTATGGTCCTTTTATTTGGTAACAGTTTTGTCTTATGATTATTCAGTAATAATATGGCGGGAGTATTTTTTAGTTTGTCATGGAACAAAATTGGAAATGGTTTAGTAAGTAGGAATTTATCTAAAACTAAAGATACCATTGTTTCTAATATCTCTAGAGCTTTGGAACTGTGTAACTATGTTATATCTTTTTACATATATTGTTGTGGGAGGGGGCCCGCTTTGGCTGCCGAGCTGGGGGGGCCCCATCCTAAATGAGGTGCTCCATACCACTGAGACCCTTAATCTGGCCCTGCTTATCCCAGTTCCTGTACCCATATTTCTAATGTACTTTTTGGGCCTACACCCAACCAGGAGTTCTAGAGGGAGTGGGTCACAGGTCCGATGGCTGGATTTCTCTGACCAGGGGACTGCACTTCCTGTGGACCTATGTGACCTCCTTAGTCAGAGCAGGTCAATTATTTGATGACAGGGGTCCTAGAAGCACTTTTGTACTGGCACAGGGTCCGAAACCAGTTGTTCCCAACAGGACACAGGAGCCATAGTGGTGTTAGTGTTGTTTCTTAACCTTCCCCTTAGAGGTTTCTATATTCATGAAAAACCCTTTAAGGGGAAACTGTCTGGGCTATTCGGGACACTAAACCACCCTCAGGTCTTTATGGAATGGTGGTATAGTGTCCCAAACTGCCCTGTCCAGTTTTATCTGTGAAAAAAAACATAAAACACACTCATCCCAGAACTTTCAGCGCCTGCTGGCAAATGAATACGGCAAAGTAAAAGCTGACTGCACTGCGCTAGAGACGCAAGTACGGTGCATGTACAGTGCCGGTTTGGTATTATCTGGGCTTCATGAGAAGTGGTGCTGAGATCTTCAGATGTGAGTCAAAGAAACTTTTGTTTTTTTGAACCCACGGACAGGTCTCATCCATTCAGACCTGTAATTGGTTTAGGGTTCCCGAAATGACCGGACAATGTCCTACCGATCCTAATTAAGGCCGTCAGACCATAAAGGGGAGGGGCTTGCCTTCTATCATGGTGCTGTGAGGAGAGGCTGATTATATACAAGTGAAAAACAGAAGACTAACATTCTGGGAGAGATTACATTTTTCTTAAATTTCATATATTACTCAATTATAACAAAAAAAAAAAAAAAAGTAAGAATAATTTCTCCTGAAACCCCCCCCCCCCCAAACAACAGGGGATGAGGTCTTTCCTAATCCTTCTTATATGTTGGCGTCAAAGAGTCAGGAGACACTGCCCAAACTTAACCTCTTAAGAACGCAGGGTTTTTCCGCTCATTTCTCGCTCTCCAACTTCAAAAATCCATAACTTTTTCATTTTTACGTGTACAGACCTGTCTGAGGGCTTATTTTGTGCGTAACAAATTTTACTTTCCCGTAATGTTATTTATTTTAACATGCCGTGTACTGCGAAGCTGAAAAAAATTCCAAATGTCGAAACATTTTTAAAAAAAGGCACATGCGTCACGTTTTTGTGGGCTCAGTTTTTTCGAATTTGACTGTGCACTCAAAATAACACGTCAGCTTTATTCTTTGGTTCGGTGCAATCGCGGTGATACCAAATTTATTAAGGTTTTATTGTGTTTTTATACGTTTTCAAAAATTAAACGAATGTGTACAAAAAAGAAAAGAAATTTTTTGCCATCTTCTGACGCTAATAACTTTTTCATACTTTGGTTAAACAAAAACGGGTCTATGAAAAAATAGCTGGGCAGAAGGAGCCCAGACATGTAAACATCCCAAATAAAGGTAATGAACCACAAAAGCAAGACAGGATGTATATCAATGGTACAACAATCTTTATTAAAGGGCACCTACCACCACAAATCTACCTATAAAGGTAGATTGGGTGGTAGGTGCATCAATGGGAAGTGAGGATAGCCCTTTTAAGGGCTAATCCTCACGTCCCCTCACTTTTTGGGTAACTTTTATTCCACATATATTTAAATTTACTTATGCGGCTACCGGGGCGTGGAGTAGCCGCATACGAGATTACATGAGGCGGCTACTCCACGCCCCGGTACCCACTTTACCCCTCCTACTCACCCATCTTCGGCGCGCAGCTCCGCGTAGCTGCGCGCCCTCGTCCGGCGACCCTGCCGTCTGCGCATGCGCAGAAGAGCAGGCCCGCGCCTGCGCGGTCACTGCTCCGAAACAGGCGCGGGCCGGCTCTTCTGCGCATGCGCAGACGGCAGGGTCGCCGGACGAGGGCGCGCAGCTACGCGGAGCTGCGCGCCGAAGATGGGTGAGTAGGAGGGGTAAAGTGGGTACCGGGGCGTGGAGTAGCCGCCTCATGTAATCTCGTATGCGGCTACTCCACGCCCCGGTAGCCGCATAAGTAAATTTAAATATATGTGGAATAAAAGTTACCCAAAAAGTGAGGGGACGTGAGGATTAGCCCTTAAAAGGGCTATCCTCACGTCCCATTGATGCACCTACCACCCAATCTACCTTTATAGGTAGATTTGTGGTGGTAGGTTTCCTTTAAATCCAAAATGCAAAAATATAAAAACAATTAAAAAGCACTAAATGTGCCAAAGTCCAGCGACCAACCCTGGGCACAATGCAAGAAAAGTCATGAATAAGGTATACATGCCAGGACATCAGAGCCTGGTTTGGCTCAAAGCTACCAACAATTAAATAAAGTCATAATCAAAATGCAATCATGTAAGTAACAATAAGGTTATAGGTAGCTTGGCCATTGAAGAGGTAATGACAAATAGTTACCTAAAGTGCATGGTGCAGTCGGGGAGGGGGCTGGAGAAGAGGTTCCCCACGCGTATCGCCTGTGCTAGCAGGCTTCCTCAGGGGTAAGTGTGAGTGATATATGCAGCAGATATATCACTTCCGGTTTCCGGAACGTCACTTCCGGTTCCCGATACGTCACTTCCGGTTCCCGGAACACACGCCAGCGACTGATTTGGGAAGCGTTCTGTATGGGTGGCTGCATTTGGAGGTGGGTCCCTCTATCCTTTATATATCTGCTGCATATATCACTCACACTTACCCCTGAGGAAGCCTGCTAGCACAGGCGATACGCGTGGGGAACCTCTTCTCCAGCCCCCTCCCCGACTGCACCATGCACTTTAGGTAACTATTTGTCATTACCTCTTCAATGGCCAAGCTACCTATAACCTTATTGTTACTTACATGATTGCATTTTGATTATGTCTTTATTTAATTGTTGGTAGCTTTGAGCCAAACCAGGCTCTGATGTCCTGGCATGTATACCTTATTCATGACTTTTCTTGCATTGTGCCCAGGGTTGGTCGCTGGACTTTGGCACATTTAGTGCTTTTTAATTGTTTTTATATTTTTGCATTTTGGATTTAATAAAGATTGTTGTACCATTGATATACATCCTGTCTTGCTTTTGTGGTTCATTTTTCATACTTTGGTGCACGGAGATGTGTGAGGTGATGTAAAAAGGTGTAAAAGTCGCATTTCGAACATTTGGGCGCCATTTCCCACCTCGGAGGTCACCGCCTCCCGTAAGCGTTTTTATATTTTGATAGATCGGGCATTTTGGGACGCGGCGATACCTAATATGTTTGTGATTTTTACTGTTTATTATGTTTTATATCCGTTCTAGGGAAAAGGGGTGATTAGAATTTTTAATATTTTATTAATTTTTTTTCTTTTTTTAAACTTTTTTTTTTCTTTTTTTTCCCCACTATTTCTTAGACCATCTAGGGTACACTAACCCTAGATAGTCAGATCGCTCCTACCATATACGGCAATACTTCTGTATTGCAATATATGGCATTTTTGCAGCACATTCATTACAATGAGCCACTGGCTCATTGTAACAAATCTGCAGAAGCCATGTAGCCTCGTGTCAAACGAAGACCCGAGGCTACCATGGCGTTCCGGGGCGCGGCTTTGCCGGCGGCAATGAAAGGGTTAATAGTGGGGGGGGTTTTCTGCAATATGCAAAAACCCCCACCCTTGTATGAAGAGGACTCAGCCCGTGAGCCCTCTTCATATATACCTCTGCACCGTAGAGCTACGGCGCAGAGCATTAAGGGGTTAAAATAGTTGGCTGGACCTGAATCTAATAATAATAATTCTTTATTTATATAGCGCACACAGATTACGCAGCGCTGCACAGAATTTGCCAAATCGGTCTGACCTATTAAGGGTCTGTAACACATAGGATCTGCTTGTTGTACAGAACTTTAGGGACACTTAGGTCTGTGTAGAAGCTGTGTACATAAAACGGAGGATTTTAGAATCAAGACCATCTGCCATTTGTTAATGCACTGCAGCAATGAAACAAGAAGAACCTTATTATCGCACCTCGGGAACACAACCGAACGCTGATCAGACAATATGGAACATAATTATTTATGGTATGGAAACATTTCAAGGGACAGTAAAGCTAAAGTCGGTGTATCAGTTTTTAACATTTATGTGAACCATTTTGTATAGTAAGCGTGCAGCACATGTCGTTTTCTCAGAAATACATATTTACAGGAGTGGGCTGGTACAACACGACTTCTTCTGAAGCCTCCATGAATAAATCAGACAGTTACCCACAATGCAACGCGTCGCATTAGCTCCACCTTTCACTTGTGATCGGTGAGGGTGGAGTCACACGCGGCCGGTTTTTCTCCGTCCTCTGAATGGGTCTTACAGAAAACCTATGACCTGTTCTCAGCCACGCGCAGGCTCGGACCGGTCCACCTATAAACCTATTCCCATTCAGAGGGGAACGGATATTCTGCAACATCGAGGGCAACGTGAGGAGCTACAGCTAGTATTGTATAAAATAAGAAATGTTATGTGGCTGACAGATGTAGAGGTGGAGGTCGCCTTTAAGATGCACAAAGCAATAATCACGACATGTCACACCACAGACGTTGATAAACCTGAATTTATTGAATAAACTTGGTAATAAACACCTCACTTATCCAAACAGGATACACATTTACATAGCTTATTTATGAAATATCTGAGAATATAGAAAATTTACGGCTTCTTTTAAGGATGAAGCAATCGGAAAAAAAATTTAAATTTAATAGGACCACTTAAAATTAGACAACTCCAAGACGGACACAATGAGGTTTGCATTTAGCAGTGCTTCGTCTTTGGACGCAAGATTGTGGGGGAGGAGCCATGTAGAGGGGTTTAGCACTCAAAAACATTTTTATTTGTGATGGTTATCTGCCCAAATTTATCAGGACTACCCTGCCGATTGGCGAGTTTGTATTATAGGAGTTCACTTTTTTTTACTGGCCACAGTGCTTCTAAAAATCAAGCCACTTAACTATCCAGCAGAGTGCGCCAGATTCATGAAGAGCGAAACACGGTTTTCATGGATCTGGCACCACCTGCGGGCGACCACAGTGCTTAAAAGGACATCTACCACCAGGATGAAAGAGCTTGAGGGACTCCAGGCTCCATTAACACCTATAGAGTATGGATTTGCATACAGTCCTTCATCCTGGTAGTAGATGCCCTCTAAACTGACTGCAACAGTTTTTTTCAGGTACACTCAGTTTAACAGGCGCGCACCACAATTATGTCAGACTTCCGACATAAATGTGGCGGCTGGTGCAAATAAGCACTGGGACGCCCCTTTGTGCACAGTATTGCTCCGTGGCTAGAGCACACTTTTTAGTTTGCACATGTATTTATGTCCAGTCTGCACCAGAATTCAGTTTTGTCTCAACTTTTATCTGCCTGCATAGTAACAGACTACAAATAAGTTCTGAGTTTAGTTTGCGCTGAATGTCTTACAGTAGTCTAAGGCTTGTTCCATGAATAAACACATGCTTATTCCAGTTCTCCGTACCCATGTTTCTAATGTACTTTTTGGGCCTGCACCCAACCAGGGCTTCTAGAGGGAGGGGGTCACAGGTCCGATGACTGGATTTCTCTGACCAGGGGACTTCACTTCCTCTGTCGGAGGAGGTCAGTCATTGGATGACAGGGGTCCTAGGAGCACCTGGAACTTTCGTTCTGGCACAGGGTCCGAAACCAGCAATTGCCAACAGGACTTGGGAGCCATAGAGGTGTTAGGCCCATTCCACACTAGCGAGTGTGATACGATGGAACTCGCATCACACTCGCAACGCATACTGCCGGGAACGCACGGCCCGAACAGTGCACTGCGGGAGTGAACTCAGCATGTCAGTTCACTCCCGCGGTGCAGTGTTCGGGCCGTGCGTTCCCGGCAGCATGCGTTGCGAGTGTGATGCGAGTTCATCGCATCACACTCGCAAGTGTGGAACGGGCCTTAATGTTTCTTTCCCAGCCTCTTAAGGGTTTCTATATTCATGGAAAACTCTTGTCCGGGCTATTCGGGACACCAAGCAACCCTCAGGTCTTTGTGGAATTTAGTGTCAAAAACTGCCCTGTCCAGTTTTATCTGTGGGCCATTCAAAAAGAAAAAAACAAAAACAAAAAACACAGGACACTCATTCCTAAGCTCTCGGCACCTCCACGCTCTGGCAAATAACAATGGCATAGTAAAAGCTGACATCACTGCGATAGTGCCATAAGTACAGTGCATGCGCAGTGAAGCCGGGGTGTTATCTGCGCTTCATTAAAGCAACATGAGAAGTGGTGCTGACACCGAGATCTTCATATGTGAATCCAATAAACCTTAGTTTTTTATTTTGAGCCCACGGACAGGTCTCATCCATCCAGACCTGTAGCTGGTTTAGGGTCCCAATAGGGTCTCTTTAAGGCCGTGGTCACACGTTCCGCTAGCAGTGCATTCATAACTTGACGCAAGCGCACAGGGGGCGGACCTTGGCCCAATCACATATGTCTTCCCAGGGAAATGCATGCGGTCGGTAACCAGGCCCCAGTGTCATGCATTGTTTAAATGCAAGACACCGGGCCTGGTTATCGATCGCATGCATTTACCTGGAAACGCATGCGCGATCGGGCCAAGACCCATGCGCGCGCTAGCATCGCGTTATGATTGCAACGCTAGTGGAAAGTGTGACCGCGGCCTTAGTTACTGTCCTGCTGATACTAATTAAGGTGGTCAGACCATAAAGGGGAGGGGCTTGCCTTCCATCAAGGCGCTGTGAGGAGAGGCTCCAACAACAGATTATACACAGAAGAATAAAATTCTAGGAGAGATTTTTTATTTTTCTTAAATTTCATATACGGCATTACTCAATTGTAACCCTAAAAAAAAAAAAGTTTCTCCCCCCAAAAAAATAAAAAAATAACAGGGGATGATGTTTTTAAGTGACCATTCCTAATCCTTCCTAGATGTTGGCGTCAGAGAGTCAGGAGACCTCCTCCCCAAACATAAAATAGTTGGCTGGACCAGATTCTGACCTATTAAGGGTCTGTAACACATAGGATCTGCTTGTTGTACAGAACTTTAGGGACACTTAGGTCTGTGTAGAAGCTGTGTACATAAAACGGAGGATTTTAGAATCAAGACCATCTGCCATTTGTTAATGCACTGCAGCAATGAAACAAGAAGAACCTTATTATCGCACCTCGGGAACACAACCGAACGCTGATCAGACAATATGGAACATAATTATTTATGGTATGGACACATTTAAAGGGACAGTAAAGCTAAAGTCGGGTGTATCACAGTTTTAAACATTTATGTGAACCATTTTGCATAGTAAGCGTGCAGCACATGTAGTTTTATGGTATATCCATATTTACAAGAGTGGGCTGGTACAACACGACTTCTTCTGAAGCCTCCATGAATAAATCGGACAGTTACCCACAATGCAACGCGTCGCATTAGCTCCACCTTTCACTTGTGATCGGTGCGGGTAGAGTCACACGCTGCCGGATTATCTCCGTCCTCTGAGTGGGTCTTACAAAAAAACCGGTTCTTAGCCACGTGCAGGCTCGGACCAGTCCACCTATAAACCCATTCCCATTCAGAAGCGGGGAACGGATATTCTGCAATAAATTTCCCAATGTATGAACCCACCCCAACCCTCTCGGATATCGGATTTGAGATCTAGAATTTTCAGGGATTTATACATGAAGGGGCTTAGCAGCCATTTTACAAAAAGGTTTACATTAAAAGTCACAAAAAAATTAAAATAAAGACGTAATGTACGACAAGATGAAATACATAAGTAGTAACATGCACCGGAGCAACGGGATTGCTTGTGCTGCCATTTTGGTGTAGTAGGGACTTCAGTCTTTAAGTCTCAGCCATCAAAGAAGTTCCCAGGTTATCAATAAGGGGTTTCCATCTTGAGGCCCACAGATGACCACAAGTGGTCTGCAGCCATGTTCCTGTTGGATGGGAAGAGAACTTCTTGGATAATATTTGGTTCTTAGGTCTTGTGCAATGGTTTGGTCCACCACATACAAGAATATATAAAATCCATCTCTGATAAAGGGTCAGAGGATACCTATATTCTTCTAGAGTAATCCATAGTCCTTGTAGGCGGGCAAGTAATAAAAGACACAAGACAACGGAGAGCAAGTTCCACATTCACAAGTTTTCGATAGCAGTGACCGATGCAGGAGTGGAAGAACGTGAGGTGGCGCTAGATGACCTTTCGACGCCAGGACTAAGCAGAATGGGGTCCGAAGGCTTGGGTACTAAGGAGCGGACAGGAGTCAGTGCCTTTGAAGGGCCGTGTAGGTTCTGCCCGCAGATACGGTGATGCTTTTCCCAGTCTTTGTGCTGGCAGAACGACCCACAATATCGGGCAATGTTACATCCGCTGCAAGTCTCGCTGGCTTTACGGCCACAGTTCCAACAGCTCTGCAAAGAAGGAGCGTATTATTATTAAAGTCAGGGCTTATTCAAAAACGCGGCACATGGTCGCATTTCACGGACTGATCACTACAACAGGGACAGGAGTCCCAGCATTATAGTTTTATATATGATGCAAGGAGTCCCCCACATACCCTTGGAACGACCAGGCTGTACAGAAAACAGGATTACAAAATGGTGCAGTAGTTTCACAGGAAGCAGGGACTCCTTGCATCACGAATAACTATGATCCTTTCATTATTATTATTTTTTATTTACAATATGTTCTGGGGAATAATTCCTTTTGGTCAATATAAAATACGCATTTCTCTGCCTGATATCAATCTGCTGAAGTGTAACAGATTCTCCTCTCTATGTGCAGTATATGGGAGACTATACAACAACTAGTCCCACTTCCCGTCAGCTCTGAGACAGTGGTGAATTATAATTAGAGCATGAAGAAGGGAAAACTGCTAAAAAATATAGGTCAAATAGGAATATTCTGTATGTAGACACACAATTATGCCTATTCTAGGATAACTCGGAAATCTGCAAAATGTTAAGGCCTTAGGTGGTGGCCAGTGTTCAAGCACAGACGAGGACCCCCATTTATCTCCATTCCTTACCTCAGTTGACTCCTCCTGCTCATTCACTACAAGGAAGGCATCTTCTGTCGCCCTCCTCTTGGCATCAGCGATCGTCTGCTCCATCCTGGCTCTCTCGGACGCAATCATATCGAATGCTTTCTGCTCGGCTTCAGATACCGCCTTTTGCACCTCGGACACGGCCTGACGCTTCACCTCGTTCACCGCTTCTTCTGTGCAGACAAACAAAATCTCTTCCATTATGGATATTATAAAAACTCAGTAAATTAAAAATAATATTTCCCCTAAAATGAACATTTCTACAGAACTCGCATATGGTTGTACAATCTGAGGTGCGCAATACCTGCTTTCCGCCAGATTTCATCAGTAACATAGTTTCCTCCGGTTCGGCTTCCAAATTCCCTCTGAGAGTCTGTGAAAGTGACAAGGTAGAAAATTATTCCAGGTCCTTCCTACATCCAACTAGGTACGGCACCACACGACCGTGTTGGGTCCGTAAAAAAAAAAAAAAAAAACACACAGTGGACTGACTGGATTTTGCGGACCGACCACACAGCAGAGAACAGGACTCTGAGCATCATAGTGATATATGATGCAAGGAGTCCCATCCTTGGTTTTGTGCTTGGTCTGAGAAATCCACATTACGTGGATTTTTCATCCTTCACATATATAGGAACCCTTACATTGTACAGGCGTTAGGAGCGACATATTATCTATAAAGGGAACTACCATCAAAATCCATCCTGATAAACCAGGGACACTTATTCAGATCCAGCACAGCATGACTGTGGTAATATTCTGATAGTTGTAATCCATTACCTCCTTTTTCTATTTTTAAAATTATGCTAATGATCCAGAAGGGCTCTGGGGACATTACCAAAGCGCCTCTGTGCTGTAGCTTCACAGGCTGTTACACGGTCTCCCCTCCTTCTGCACTTCCCCTGCCATCTACCTAATCCTGCGCAGTGTAATCTGCAGCACAACGGGGGTCTGGTTACTCCCCCACAGCACTTCTAAAATCAACTTTTAAAATTATACTGGCATCATAGACTTACACTGTCTCAACCTTACCCCCTGTTGTATTCCCAGTGCTCATTAGCATAAAAGTTTATTTTAAATGGAAGGAGGCCAGGGATAAGAAATATAAGAAGATTATCAGTCACGGTGCCTGGATCTATGAGTAATGTCCCTGGTTGATCATGCCCGATTTTTATGGTAGATTCCCTTTAAGCTTCCACCATATATTCGGTGGCAACACATAGATGTCCTATAGGTTACAACGAGACCCCTCCTTTTATTTGTGTTCCTCTGACTGTAGTATTAATTACATGGATGGAATTAAGAAGTTTTTAAACTTTTTCATCCTTCCATGTTGAGGACACATTTTCTCACCGCTGTTGCCGGAGTCTGTAGAGGTCGGACTGTGCTGACGGCTTAAGTGCTCGCTTCCTTTCCTCAGCTCGGAGGACTCGCTGTAGCGTCTCTTCCAGTAATTCAGCTCATCCCGGTCCACTTCTTGACACCTGCGCAGGACGGCCATGGATCGCTTGGTCTTTTCTACCATCTCCATGATGCAGTTCAGGGCCTTTAAAAAAAAAAAAAATTGTAAAAATGTCATTTTTCCTTTTATACACTAGAGGGCGCTGTATGTGTGCTACAAAAAAGTATAGGCTAGAACATGTTTATTAGAGATTCCAGTTTCACAAAAGTCTGATGAGAAGTATTTTACAGTACAGATTATAAGACTGGGTGCTCATAACAGGTTCTGTATAACAAGCCTAAAATTGTCTCAAAGAAACCTTTAGTTATCATTTGACAAAGGGAATCTACCAACAAAGTCCAGCATGATAGACCAGGGACACTTACTCATAGGTCCAGTTACTGTGATTGTAGTAATATTCTTATAGATTGCCTCCTTCCTTCTAAAATCAACTTATGCTAATGAGCTAAATGGGCTCTGGGGGGTGTCGTAACCAGAGTCCCTGCATTCTGTAGCTTTGGAGGCTGTTACACTGTGCAGGTGCACTTCCCCACTCCCACTGTGTCAGATTACAGGAGGCAGGGGTGGGGAATGGTCGAGAAAGCAGAGTGAGATGTGTCTCTGCACTGTGTAACAGCCTGTGCAGCTACAGCACGGAGAGTCTCTGGCAGAGCATTATTGGATTATTAGCATACTGTTTCCAGAGACCCTCAGTTTTGCATATTCACAGGCTGTTACAATGAGCAAAACATGTCTCACCGAACCCCTGCTCTCTCCCTACTCCCTCTGCTTGTGTAATCTAGCAGCAGCAGAAAGTGCAGGGGTAGGGGAGACCTACTATGTTAATTCTTACAGCCTGTGAAGCTACAACACTAAGGGGCTCTGGAAACACCCTCAGAGTTGCCCCCAGCCTCATTACCAAAAGTTGATATTAGAAAGAAGGAGGCCATGGATAACATATATAAGAACGCTCCTGTTGCTTGGATCTATGAGCAAGTGTCCCTTTGATGGTAGATTTTGTTTAAAGAGGTTTTCCACGAATATGGCAACTCCCATGGAGCTGGCATAAGACAATAGTCAGACAGGCACAGGAAGTTCTGGATCGGTCATGTCATTCATTATGTGCTCTCCTAGGACCAGGGGACAACACAAGAAATGATCCGTCCGGTGTCCGTGGAGGCCACTCATTGGATGAAGTAGGTCCCCCCTACCCTCCCAAACTGCAGGTGGCGCACAGAGCTGAACTTAGACGTTTTTCTTCTTATCCCAACCATATTCATAGAAAACCAAAAAGTGCTCTAGATAGGACTTACATGATCTAGATGTTTCCATTCCTCTGCCCATTCTCTCTCCGTCAGCCTGTGATCTACAAGCTCTTCTTGGTAACCATTGTTTAGGCTGCCATTGATTCCTAAAGACGGAACAATAAGATGACACTATAAATGACTACAGCTCATATGGTCAGGGAGTTCTTGTAGTTCTTGAGAAGTTTGGGTGTAGTACCTGCTGTTACAGGATGGTGACGCTCTCTTCCATCCCTGCATTCCACCATCTTGCCCAGCGGCTCCCTGTACAATTGTGATCCGGGAATATCATCCAACGTGTAGTGCTGCAGGGGCGGAGGGGTTGGGTGAAACTGGTTGGAGGGGTTCAGGAGGGGTAGAGATAGAGCTGGGCTGTGGCGGGGGGCCGGACTGATGGTGCAGACCCTCTTGACCGGTGGCTCTGGTGGTAGAGGTTCTCTTTCGAAGCCATTATCTTCTCTCCTGCAAATGAGACAAGATCAGGGACCTGCCATATTCCCTACCTGGCTGTATAGTCTAACACAAGCTCATTAACCCTTTACCTTTCGGGGCTGTGTCTCTTTCCGTTCCCGTTGACCTCCATGAGCAGCTCGGAGGAGTCGGATGGAGAAGAAGTGTTGGTATTGAGGAGGATGTGTTCGTGCTGCGCCAAGTACTGGGAGGGAGTCTGCTTGGCAGCGCGGGCACAGTGCAGTAACTCCCTCTGGAGAAGCGGCAAGTTGGCCTGAAGATAGAATCCGCATCCAGATTAGATTTAACCCAATAAGTAAATTATGATTCACCACAGATATAGCTAGGATTTTCACCTTGAGGAACGGGATGACAAATGGTCGGAGAGGGAAGTTGGTGGCCTCCTGGAGCTTGCAGTGGAATTCTTCTATGGTTACAGTTGAATTCTGCGGAACATACAAGACGTTACAATCACCACAAAGACATTGGAGGCAATTTCAATGGTTTCCTATAACCCATTACCACTGCAATGGTGGCTTAGTGCATAGTCCCTACAGTACTACTACCAATACACAGGGCATATATTCATGGTAGATGAGAAAGGGGTGGTGAACAAAAACTTACCACCAGGGCAAGGACAAGCGTTCGGACCTTCTCCCCAATCTCTGGAGAGATATCGTTGCCAAACTGCTGCAATGTGGTGAGGAACCTCTTCAGTTTGCTGAGCTGCCGGACCCCGCATGTAGCAGGGAGCTGCTGGTTGGCCAGAGACGACGACGAAGATGAGGAAGGACCATTGCTGGAGCGCTGTGGAGGAGACGGAGCTCCGTTCAGGGTTGGAGGAGAATGGTTCATCCCATTAGAAACTGCAGAAAAATAATAAGACATTTGTTATAAGGGAATGGCCAAGTACACGAGCGACCAGAACACAAGACCGCACAGAGCAAGGCATAACCGATAGAGAAACAATCATACAGCGATGCCAAAACCGATGGATCGCTGCAAAAGGGAAGATGCCAAGAACTGATTAAATCCTATACTATTTATTTAACAGTCTATCACCATGCATTTACAGTGCCATAATGCCAGGCTGTAGGATCAAAGGGTTAAGTAGAAAAGATATCAACCTATATCTGGAGGCAAATACAAGAACGCTCCACATTATACATAAAGTATCATCTAAAGTGATCATTTTCCTGCACTCTGACCCTACATCTAAAGGGCTTACTCCTGGGAGTAGTTGCACGATGTCTAGTATACAGAGTATACATCTTCATTATTATATAGATCACTATCTGGTTGGATTTATGTTTTACTTATGCAGTTAAAAAATATGATCCTCAACCAAGGGCCTGACCTGCAATTCCCTAAACATCAGATATTCCTATGTGCCAGCCCAGGGTATACATTGCCACCTGCTATATTTCAGCGCACTGTGCAAGTCCCGGAGCTATGGGACCAGATATGGTTCAGATCCATTATCTCCATGGAGGACATTGACCTTGTGCTGGGTTTACCCTGTCCTTGATAGAAAGTTTGGAGAAGAAAACCAACCATAGGAATCAAATTTGTCAGGAACCTCTGAAGACTGGTACCTATAGTACCCAATTCCTTCGTCCTATGTGCCACTCTTGGTTGACTATTTTATGTGTATGGGGACTCCTAAAAATATTGGGGTAATAATGGAGCATACCTAATCTTTCCATGTATGATCCTTGGTTCCTATGGTAGATAAGCTCCTCCAAGTGACTTACTCTCCTCTCGCTTGTGACAACGCCAGTGGCGTAACTAGAAGCTGATGGGCCCCAGTGCCAAGTCTGTGCCAGGTCCCCGACTATAATGTATAGTTTATAGTAATAGTCTTCTCTTATGGGAAAGTGACACCATAAGGGCCCCCTAAACCTCTTGGGCCCAGGTGCGATCGCAACGTCTGCACCCCATAAAGTTACGCCCCTGGACAACACATACGCCGAGCATGGATGAGGATGCATGAGCAATACACACACAACAGACTATACAACCACCAAACCCATGTAATACAAAAAACTGTTCCCAAATAAGATGCAACAATTGAATAACCTGAGGGGTTTCACTTTAATAATGGTCAGACGTAATGTAAACACGGCCATTCATTCACAGCATTACAAAAGGCAGCAGGTGCGGCACCTCAGGCACCTTTGTTAGGACCTAGTTTCCCAAACAAGTCGTGCTCGGCCATTGTGGTCACTGCCATAAACCTCAATGTAGCAGGGGACATGCTGTGCCGCAGCTCTAATCAGACACATCCTAGCCGCTGGCTTGTGGTTGGGGAGGGGGACTAGCAAGAGACCCAAATCTAATGTATATTTACATCCCCTAAAAATCTGCTCCCGAAAACGCCTCTAATCTGCCTCCCATTGGTTCCACCAATGTCCAACCTCATTTAGCAAAGGAAAAAACGCTGAAACCCCACACGGGGTCACAAATTGATCCAAAGATAGTGGTAAAACCACTCGATCACGTGTCCTGCCGCGCCATTCAATTACAAGGAGAATCGGAAATCGACGATCCGTTCACTTGCCCAGGATCAGTTGTGTGAAGTACCTCTACCGAAACATTGCTTAGTACCAAGCCGAGTAATATATAGTAGTAATTCTTGGATGTTCACATAAGGTGACATATATGATATATACATACGTAATATTTTCAGTCACATTATCATGATACATACGTGATGAGGGTGGAAAGGACACTGGCCGCGGGCCACTGGGGTTCACAGGTGGCAAAGGCGCCATGGTAGGTGGTGAGGAGCGGGAATGAATCTTCACATCCATGGGAGACCCAGGCATAGAAGGCACTCTCCTGTCTCCAGGAACTACAAATCAACAAATTAGGATATTATCAGTCCAGATATCCTATCACAACTATCATACAGTTATGTACATTAAAAAAAAATTACACCAAAAAAAATTACCCAGTGCAGTTGTGTTTCCAGAAGGAGACTCAAATTCAACTTTGCCATCATTATTTATAATCTTCGATTTGACATAGAACAAGAAAACACTTCCACAGAGAGATAGATAGATAGAGAGATAGATAGATAGATAGATGTGTGCCTACACAAGAAACACTAACAAAAATAAATGGGATAAAATTCTCGAGCTCGGATTTTCCCAGAATCCTCTCTGTGTTTTTTCCCCCCGAGCACCGTGGTAAAACCACTTTCCATCTGTTTCCCGTTTCTGCCAGGCTGAGGTTTCCCTCGGATATTAACCTCTATGGCGCCGGACTGAAAATGAGTTTTAGAAGTGGAAAACAATTCAGAATACATGGAGTTTGATAATCATATATTTTCGCATGACCAGGGAACGCTACACTCATCATGTATAGGAGAGGGTTATATGATGAGACTTCTACAGATGCTTTTGAAAAATTATCTGCAAAAACACCATTTTTAATACGTGTCCATGTGTCTGTGTATAGGGTGTGAATGGGAGAAATGGGAGAAAGTCCAATGTCAGACTAGAATAGTGTATACACCAATATGTAAGTTATAGGGGCTTATTTACTAAGGGTTCGCGGATGCGGGTTTTTTTCACGGCTACGACAGGTATTTAACAGGGAATTGTGTTGCACACAATCAGCTTGCGCCGGCTTTCATGCGACAGAAATAGGGGGGGATGGGGTGGAATTGGGTGTGCCGTCGGATGATCCGATGGATTCGGAGAGCGTGATTTAACTTTCAAATTGTGTCGCAAGACAATGCACCATAAAAGATGGTGAACTCCCTCGTGAACTCCATCAGACCTGAGCGAGGAAGCGACACATGCAGGATAACGGCCGCACCATCTTAGTGAATCGCGTCACAGTTCGTCGGACAATGCACTTTCTGTGAACTCCTCTGGACCGATAAGTAAATGTGCCCCATAGCGTACAAATGGGACACCATAAAGGCGAAATTTACAGTAGTGTTTCGGAAGTATACCAGTTCAAGTTAAAGGGAACCCATCGCTAAATTTTACCTCATAAAATGACTAGCCCTCAGGCAAAACAAAATGTCTTTGCAAAGATTCCCTTTTCTGTAATTCGCACCCATTTACTTATAGAAAATCATGTGAAAATGACAGAGAAGAGTCATATTTGAATGCAATGAGTCAAGTTTGGAGAGTCACTTCAGAATCCCTAATCTTCAGTTCAATAGCACCTAGACGCATGCATTTGGTGTCATTAAAAAGAAGAATCTGATCTTTCGGATAACATCAGGCTTGTGGTTGAGCTACAGAATGGGAGATACCGGCGGTTAAAGAAAAGCTAGGAACTGGATCTTTATCTGCAGCTCACATCTCTTTCTTCAGTTCTGTAGATCACAAAACCACAAGATGTGATCTGAAATATGAGATTCTTCTCTATAATATGACACCAAATGCATGTTTCTAGGTGCGATAAAAAAAGAACTGAAGTGACCCTCTTCCTGCAGCTTCTAAACTTGACTGATCTCAGGCAAATATTCTCTTCTCTGCTCATTTTTTACATGACATTGAAGGAGATTTTTTTTTTTCTATAGGTACATGGATAGGACTTTGCATATAGAGAGAATTCCACACAGAAGGGACAATTTCATACCCTACCTGAGGGGGCGAGTAGTTTAGTGGGGGTAAAATCTGATGCTGATCTCCCACATAGCAATAATTCTGCAGCCATTCCAGTTCTACGTTAGCCTTTAGCTGTGGCACAGGGGCAAACTTGCCTTCTAAAAGTACTCTCTATGGCTCCAGTGGCAGCACAGTCCTAGTGCTTAGGGTCCTGTCCTACACAGCGCAGGCGACCACTGTGCCAATGACCACTTGGCCCTCAACGCAAAGTAATGGCAAAGACCTGGGATAACTGTGATGCTACAGGTACAATTCAATGGGGCCATATGCAATGCAGAGCCTCTCCTAGAGCTGTGAGGGCCACCCAAGAGGTAAGTATGTTTTCTATTTAAGCAAATAAAACAAAATTACCTTCAGAGGTTTTCCATATGATTGAAATAAAAACCTCTACTAAATGTCATTTTTGAATGAATAAAAGTACGATATTGCTCCAGAATCCATCATTTGCCACAATTTTTTGAATCCTAAAATCTCAATATTAGGATGGATTTTATTTGAACAATACGTTACTTTGCATTTTAAAGAGGAGGTCAGGGCCACATTGACCCCTTTTAGGACTTCCATTGTGGTCAGTGGAAGCATGTAGTTGTGTGTTTCCTAAGGAGGGGGGGGGTGTAATTAACAAATAGCCAAACCCCCACTACCCCTCCTGTACATGTCTGTCATACACCAGAGTCAAGGACAACAGCTGATCGTATGACAGTCACCTGCAGCCATAGGAGAGGTCGGAGCGCTGCGCTTATTTCCATCCGTAACAATGGAAACAGATGAACGTTAGTGACTGGGACTCCGGCTGCACCTGGTGTCAGTAGCAGGAGGGGGTCGGGGCACGTGCTGGGGGGCCTGATGCACATCTGTCACCGTACAATACAAAGCGCACCACATTATGCCCTCCCAATGGGTCTCAGATGGTCCATGCATGTAACAGGTTGTTTTGGTTGCATTTCCAATTCAATCATTTACATCAAACTGAACCTTCGGATTGACCTCTTCCATCAAGTTAAAAAATGATTCTGTGTTTTAGGAAAAGCTGGGTGATAACCCAGTAAAGGCTACCTACTCTGCTTTTCCACATCACACTTTAATCACGCCAAATGTAGCCCAAAAGGTGTGGGTTTGTATGAAGATGAAACCGAATTGTCAAATTGGGTTCTGTGTAGATTTTAAGACAAATAACATACAAAAAACCACCCATTTTCACTTTCAACTATGGGACAGAGTTTTAGCAGTGGAAAACTGACGATTTTCATCAGTTTTTTTTTAAATACAGAGGTTTTTTTTCATTGACACACGTGTCCCACAAGAGTTCAGCATGATGAGACTTTTGACATATATCATAATCCACAGGGGGTATTTATCAGCACTGGGCATCGTGTTTTGGTGGTGGGGTATATCAGGACTTATGCACAATATTTAGGGAAGTATTTATCAGCAGTGACAAGCTAAACTGTTCTAGTTGCCCATAGAAACCAATCAGAGCTCAGCTTTCATTTTATAAACAGCTGTGGAGAAATGAAAGCTAAGCTCTGATTGGACGGCATTAGCTTTTCCCTCAGTGACTTGTGATAAATTTTCCCAATGTGTCCAGACTGCGGCCGCTTAGGGTGAACCCGTTTTTGGCCAGTTTTTAAGCAGTTTTTGAAAAACGCTTGCGTTTTTTGAAAACATATCCGTTTTTGACCAGTTTTAATTAAGATAATTGGAAAAAAACCTGTCAAAACGGATGCGTTTTTAAAAAAATGCATGCATTTTTTAACACATGCGTTTTTTAACCGACTGCTTAAAAACGGACCAAAAACGCTTCAAAACGCCATGTGTGGCTTCCCCCTTAGTATATTTGGAGCCTGGCCCTGCTTTGTCCTATAAGTTCCTGTTGCAGGCTACAGCAAAATGTGCTAGGTTTGGGCATGCACGCCCCTGTCCTGACTGGTGTGGCTGGGGGGGGGTTGGGGTAGTTGAAATTTGTGGTCTAGCTGATCCTTCCAACCAGTGTGGGAAAAAAAATAAAATATAAAAAACATGGATCAACCCCCGACAACACAGGTTCACAAACGTTTAAGATCAGCACACGTCCACTACAAATAAAAGTATATAAATGAGGCACGAAATTTATAACACGTTCTGCAACTAACACCTGCAAAACTGATTTTTTTTTTTTTTTTTTTTGTGATGAATCTCCCAATAGAAAAATTATTGGAAAACCCACTAAACCTTACAAGATCCACCATCACTAAAACATATCACACCAGACAATTAGTATGTGTCAAAGCCGGGCTCTCCTGGTCTGTCACACCCTCTACTCAAAATGTAGAATTTTTTTCAGAGGGAGGGCTGGGATCTTAGGTTGTAGGGTGGGAAGCACAGCCAATATCCCACACTGTCCAATCCTGGAAAAATAAAAGACATGTGTCTTGGTTTTTTACCGTGACTACAGAGGTAAAATGATCCACTGTCCTAATTTTTTTTTTTTTAGGAATGGAGTTTCACTTTAAGGATAGATCTCATTCTGTATCTGCCACATACTGCCAACTTTGTAATACCCTACAGCTATATCCACATACGTTACAAGGCCAAATCCAACTAGGAACATAAACCAAGGGCATCCGATTCTATTTCTCCTTTTCCATCCCGGCCCGGAGCACGACAGAAGGGATTATCATTGATCTGAGCAAGTAGGAAAACCAATTACAATGAAAAAAAAAAAATCTCCTCTTAATACAGCGGATTTCACCACAGCCGTTAACAAGCCGTGCTCTAAAATACAGATGACTTTTTATTATCGCGGATGTCTTAAGGCTCGCCGTTAACCCTTTAACAAATATCTGCAGTAGGGATAGGAATATTGATCTGTAGTCAAGGACACAGGAAATAGAAGAGGGAAGGGGGGGGGCTGAAATGTGATGGACTTACCGGCTCGGATCTGCGGGTGTGGAATTTTAAAATCGGATATTTTCTTGGGTTGACTTGAGTGGGATACCCCTCCGCCCCTGCGTGTGTTTAACACATCTGTGATTCCTCAGTGTGTTGGAAGAAGCAGGACTGTTCTGGCGCAGATGGACTGCAGATGTGTTGTCAAACTGAATTATCCCCCCCTTCCTTCTGCCAGGGAGCGAGAGACACCCCCTCCTGTCTATATCAGCCTGGCGCTCGCTCTGTTACTAGGGCTTTCTGCATTTCTATGTCACTAGATATACACCTACCGCTGGCTTCGAGCCAATAGGACTGGAAGTCCTTAATATACGCAGGGCTTGTTCATGGCTGGGTGCACCAGCGGGGACATTTCCTGGCTGAGCAAACTACACACCGGGGTGGCCACATACCGTCTGCTCTAACCAAACCCAGCACTAAAATATTAACTTTATCTGCAACTTGGGAGGTAAAAGTATTTTTTTAACCATACATTTTATTTATTGTACTCATTATATAAATTGTATCATAGTTGGACAGCGGGTTCAGTTTTGCACTAATGAGGTCATTTTGGAATCTGCGAGTCAGGACTAACATGACCTATTTTTTTTTTCCCCGTACAGATCAGATTTGGACCCGGTTTGTCAATTGAAGTCAACGGGTCAACGAAATAAATTGGCCACAATAATAGTTGGTACTAAAGCATGTAAAATACAGATGAGTCAACCACACAGTGCAAATTAAGCAGAATAATAGTGGACAAAAGTAGCAAAACCAACTGCACCCAGGCCAAAAATGTGAAGATAATCGGTCTTCTAAAGGAGTCTTAGGCTAGGTTCACATTACATTTTTTATATACGCTAAGCGTGGACATCGGGAAAGGACCCGGTGATGTCACTGTCCATATTATGGACATTCATCGCCGATGTACACTCCTCACCCCTGGGCGATGTATACCTCTGTGCCATACATTGTAAGGACACGTCAGAACCCTCCTTACAACGTATGGCACAAAACGATGTGTGAACCCAGCCTTATAGGTAAGGGTTTTTCCCCCGCTTCATAATAAAACATGCACTCTCTGACCCGGGTATTCAATGTATGTCAGAAGATAAACCCTCCAAGGGCAGATGCACATGACAGTGAAAATTGCCCGTTTCCATCTGTTTTTTTTTTTTTTTTCAATGAACGACATCACATTAAATGTGATACTTTTTAATGGATCGGTGACCACTACAGTATTTTAGCGGACTATGGTGCACCAGCGTGTGATGTAAACTCTCCTCCCACCCAGCGTATATATCTAGAGGGTCCACTTCATGATATATCCAATGGCCGGCATAGGCACAGGCTATAGCTAGAACACAGGCACAAAGCGGAAATGCCTGTGCCGAACACCTTCACGTCCCTCCAATTGGCATGGAGGTCGCATAAGGGTGCAAATAGCTGCAATTCCTGCTCGTACACCAGGAATTTCAACTATTTCAAGGCTTGTGTACAAACTGGGATAATCCCATCACACAAGTCCGCCTCTGTTTGATCCATTAAAAAGTAGAGCATGTCCTAGTCAGAACCATTTTTCAGGGATCTATCTCAGACTATACTTTATGTGGATCCATGGAAAATGTATGCCAAATGGATGCTAATCAGCACAAAAAAAACAGGAGTTATTGTCCATTTTCCAAGATCCACTTTTGCCCACGTACTCTATGAATTTGCCAGCATTTATTTGCCAAGGTATATGGACTTTAGAGTTCGATGCACTCGTTACCAGCACTGGACATCTCCAGATCCATATGTAGGAGTAAAGCAATTGTGTATTCAGATGAGACGTACATAAAATGTATGAAGTAATGCCAGCAGATATTTTTATACCTTGCAAATCCTAAAGAACAAAAATATAGTTTGTTGGTTCTAACTTGCTCCTTGGAAATACCACACGGCGGGGGTGGGGGAAACTTATAGGGTAAAGACACACGTGGCATTTTTAGGCCGTTTTTGGGCCGTTTTTAGTTTTTAGTGCGTTTTCAGATCAGAATCGTTTTTTTTGAAAACGCATGCGTTTTTGACAGGTTTGACCAATCATCTTAATTCAAACTGATCAAAAACGCATGAGTTTTTCAAAAACGCAAGCTTTTTTTTTACCAATGCGGTTTTTCCGATCTGAAAACGCTCTACTAAAAACGGCCCAAAAACAGCCTAAAAACGCCACGTGTGTCTTCACCCATATTTGGCACTATGTTGATCATAGGTTCGCTTCAGGAGATCCCTTTTGGTTGTGACACACATGGAGTTTTTAGTAGTTTGAATTAAGAGAATTGGTCAAACCTGTAAAAAACGCATGCGTTTTTTTACGATCTTAAAAATGGCCCAAAAACGGCCTAAAAATGCCATGTGTGTTACCACCCTTAGTGCATAGAGTTATTTTCACGGATGGCACTCGCTAGTGGACAAGAAGCCTAAGGGTGAAGACACACATGGCGTTTTTGGGCCGTTTTTGGGCCGTTTTTACTAAGTGCGTTTTCAGATCGTTAAAAACGCATGCGTTAAAAAACGCATCCGTTTTTAAAAACGCATGCGTTTTTGTCCGTTTTCATTGCGCAATTTTGGAAAAACGGACAAAAACGGATGCGTTTTCAAAAAAAAGATGCATTTTTTAACGCATGCGTTTTTAACGATCTGAAAACGCACTTAGTAAAAACGGCCCAAAAACGGCCCAAAAACGGCATGTGTGTCTTCACCCTAAGGCCGGCGCCACACGTGGCGCTTTGTCTGCGCTTGCAAACGCAAATGCAGACAAAGTCGCGCCCACCGAGGCCGGGCGCGACTTTGTCTGCGTTTGCAAGCGCTGACAAAGCGCCACGTGTGGCGCCGGCCTAAGGCAAGCGGCACACATGGCGTTTTGAGCCCGTTTTTGGGCCGTTTTTAAGCAGTCCCTTAAAAAACGCATGCCTTAGGGCGCGTTCACATGTGGCGTTTTGCATTGCGTTTGAAACGCTTTACAACAGCTGAGGAGAGGCGATTTGCCTAATTACATTACCTTTTACGTTTGTTAACGCATGCGTTACCATCACGTTTACGGTGCGCTTTGAAAAACGGAAATGTTAACAGTAAAGTAATTAGGCAAATCACATCGCCTCAGCTGTTGTAATGCATTTCAAACGCACGTTTCAAACGCAATGAAAACGCAGGCCAAAACGCAACGTGTGAACGCGCCCTGAGGGTGAAGACACACATGGCGTTTTTGGGCCGTTTTTGGGCCGTTTTTACTAAGTGCGTTTTCAGATCGTTAAAAACGCATGCGTTTTTGTCCGTTTTTCATTGCGCAATTTCGGAAAAACTGACAAAAACGCATGCGTTTTTAACGATCTGAAAACGCACTTAGTAAAAACAGCCCAAAAACGCCATGTGTGTCTTCACCCTGAGGGTATTTGCACAAAAAGAAGATTGGACTTGTTGGACCGGCTTCTTTTTCCAACCTCGTCTAGTATGACAATATGAAAACCCGTGTACACCCACCATGGTGAGTCTAGAGATAACCCTCACGAGCAAACATATGACATTTTGCATAGCAAAAAGGAGTATCAACACCTCAAGATGGTTCTTGTAATGATTACTGAAGTCATAAGAAATTTTTCCCCGTTTTGTAAAAGTAACCAGACGAAGCCCACAAAAGTTATTATTTTTCACAGCTGCAGTCTTCCAAGGAAAGTTCAATAATAGGAGCGAATACTTGTCAGCGGACATTGGATATGTATAGAAATCCCACTGGATGTATCCCATGTCCACGAGGGAGATCAGATCAACAAACACAGGCCTCTTCCACGGCTAGCACTAAATCTCCATTCAGAAACACATTTTCGCTGTTAGTATATGAAGGAAGGGGGATTTACACAAGTCCATTATTGGTTTTGTAAGCGGCTTTGACGCGATTACAAAAATTGCGGAAACAATGGCTTGTTATTTGCATACGCATTGGGGCAAGTCGCCTAAGAATGTTAATGTTCCGACAAACATGGGTGTTCTGGATTTATCAGAAAGAATCTAGAACTGCTGAACTGAAATGCTATGTTCGGTCTCGTAAATCCTGTCAGAACAAACTCGCTGAGGGTGATGTCACACATGACGCTTTTAGGCCATTTTTGGTCCGTTTTTAGTTAGTGCGTTTTCAGATCTTAAAAAAACGCATGCGTTTTTGTCCTGTTTTCCGAATGTACGCAAACGTTTTTTACAATCTGAAAACGCACTAAAAATGGCCCAAAAACGGCCTAAAAACGCCATGTGTGACATCATCCTTATGGGCAATCGGCCTAGGGCTATGTTCACACTTTTGCATTTGATTTGCTTGTTCTGCATGTAAACAATGAAAAACATGTGGTGATCCTAAGGCCGGCGCCACACGTAGCGCTTTGTCTGCGCTTGCAAACGCAGACAAAGTCGCGCCCACCGGGGCGGGCCTCAGCCCGATCGCATCGGCGTTTCTATGGAAACGCCTACGATCGGGAAGGAGCCGCCGGTTTTTCGGGTTAAATTAACGCAAAACACCGGCGGCTCGTTCCCGATCACAGGCGTTTCCATAGAAACGCCGATGCGATCGGGCCGAGGTCCGCCCCGGTGGGCGCGATTTTGTCTGCGTTTGCAAGCGCAGACAAAGCGCCACGTGTGGCGCCGGCCTTAGTCCGTTTTTAAGTAGTCCGTTAAAAAATGCATGCGTATTGAAAACGCATCCATTTTTGACCGGTTTTCCCAATTATCTTATTTAAGATAATTGAAAAACGGACAAAACCGATCAAAAAACGCATGTGTTGGACTTCTGCCAATTTTGGGGTCATAATGGCAATAATTTGGTTAAAGGAAAACACATTCCATATGTCACACAACGCCGAGATCTCAGTTTCCCCAAGAGCATTTATCTACACTATTATCATTATATTTAACAAAAACCACCCATTCTGTCTAATTAGTCTCTACGTTATAATTTTTGCGACACAAGGTTATTGTCCGTTCGCCAATGTCATCTGTTTTTTCACTTTCACTAGGAATAAGGCACAGATGGAATTAAGATATCCAGCCTTCAATTTCTGTGATATCCTGTTAAAAGGTTCCCGTGACCACAAATCCTACAACCATTAATTGTTCCCCCCTCAGAACGCAGCAGAGAGCGAGGTTTTGCCTGCATTCCAGAGGAGCGGCCTGCGGCTCCAGGATGTCTGATGGAGAGGAGCTGCTCCCAGCTATTCATTTCACAAGGAAGTCAGCCACCCACCTCTGCTACACAGCCCCAGGGGTGGACCATACCATGTGCGCACTGTACACGGGGTCACTACTGCAATATAACCCTCTATGCACAAGAGAAAGAAATAACAAGCCACCAAAATGTAGCAAGAAAACCCAAACGTTGAGAAACGTTACGTCATTGCTGCAAAAGTAAGAACCCATAAATATTTAATAAGAAGAGAGAGAAGTTTCAGCTGCAGTCTTACAAATTTTTCATTAGAGCGGGCAAGGAAAGGATCCAGAGAGATGCAACATTTGGTTACTGTCCATCAAGTGATTTCTTAAAAACCGGTTTTATAGAAACAAACATTATACTCCAATTCTGCGTCATGGCTTTTGTCACTCTTCTGCTGTAAAGAGCATGTTATAGAGCAGGAGGAGCTCAGCTGAGTGTATATAGTGCCCTATTTGCAGGCAGCATGTTATAGAGCAGAAGGAGCTCAGCTGAGTGTATATAGTGCCCTATTTGCAGGCAGCATGTTATAGAGCAGAAGGAGCTGAGCAGATCGTACATGTCCTATTTGCAGGCAGCATGTTATAGATCAAGAAGAGCTGAGCAGATTGTACATAGTGTCCCATCCACAGGCAGCATGTTATAGAGCAGGAGGAGATGAGCAGATTGTACATAGTGTGTGTCCCATCCACAGGCAGCATGTTATAGAGCAGGAGGAGATGAGCAGATTGTACATAGTGTCCTATCTGCAGAGCAGTAGGAACTGTGCAGATTCTGCATTATGTCCTATCTGTATACAGCATGTTATAGAGCAGGAGGAGCTGAGTAGAATCTTCATAGAGGGGCATTTATTATTTTTTGGCACCTGATTTTAGCAATGATTTGCACTGCTCGTGATCGTGCTCATTCATGAATGGATTTCGAAGTTGGTAGACTTGTTTTTGTTGGTCTAATTTTACGCCAACAAAAGTGTTGAGAAACGTAGTTCAGGAAAAGTGTAGGGATTGAAGAGCTGCACCCAAATTAAATGACAGTGTTTTTTTTCCTTTCTGCGCCTTAACTTATGAAATGTCAGCGCCACAATATTGCTGTTTTCTGACTCGCTCAACTTGTTCTATTTTTGGGGCGAAAAATTTTTTAAAAAATTGTCGCTTGTGAATCCAACTGTTTTCTGGCACTTCTATTATTCCATTATTATTTTTAGGTGCAATTTGTGGCGCAAAGTGAGAGCAGCTAAAAGCATGTCTAGGGATTTCTAAACCTTTCAGTCCGTGCGCCAATTCATGAATCGCTTGCATCACATGCGCCAAAATTAATAGATACCCCTCAATGTGTTTAACGCCAAATTAACGCAATTCAGATGACCAAAAAAGATTTTCACTAAAAGAAATTCTGCCGCAATATCTTAAGCCAGGCTTAAAAGATGTGGATGCAGCGGTGCTACATGTGATATAAATGCCGCCATGTTTTCTTCAATAAATAGCGATATAATAAACTCTTTTTGCCAGAATACTAAATCCGTTGAATTTGCCCTCCGGGTCCTCTCCACTACATACACCATTAGCTGTCCATTGTGTGGTATCTGCATATTGCTGTGATATGAATAACTTTCTAAAAGACAAAGATGGCCTCCTCCTGCGAAAATCCCCTGCCCCTGCAGGTGGAGCAATTTGAAGAAATAGAAATCGGTATTTTCCCCATTTCTACCCAACGGTGCAGAAATTCGGAGGTAAATAAGCCGGAGTCATTAGCACAAGAAGAATTGTTTGGCGCATAGAGAGATTTCTTTGTGCGTTGCGGCCACATCAGTAAGTCAGCTAATAGGCAACTCTGTGCAAAGGACTCTGGGAGGGGTCATTAGCCGCACAAAGGCCGCTCGTTCCATGAAGGAAATGTTTTGTCACCCAGCTGAGAGGGCTGTTACCATATAAATACAGGGCCGCGCGTCTATTCACACAACTCTGCATCTGGCTCAAATAAAATTCCATTTCCGAGGGGAAAAGAAAAGACATATGGCGGCCAGGGATAAGATGCAGCTGGAGATACAGGGCCCATAACAGTCCTATCTGCCACATCAGGCTGAGTGGTAGAAGACAAGGGGTTAATCACTAAATACACATATATACATCCCCCATGGCCCAGCCTGAGGTAACACTGTCATGGACACCTGGTGGGAAGCGTTGAAGGGCGTCCCAGGTGCAATACAAGGAGACACCTGCTAGGTCACCATGCACACCTGGACTTTCCCACACCAACACGCTGCATGTGTAGTCATGACAGCCTGTCAGCAATGTGTACATTCATTATTCAGTTAATGGCCACACATGTATAAAGGGAAACCTTTACTACACGTTCATGAACAACTATTATATACACACATAGGCATGGGAAATCCATACATTACTAATACTATACTATATGTAGGAGGATGCTGAAGTATGTTTAAAATGTTAAAATTATTTTGAGGGTGCGTACTGCAAGCGCTGTGTTTGTAAAGGGGGTACGTGTGACTGCACCCTGAGGGCACGTTCACACGTTCCGCTAGCGTCACGTTCATAACACGTCCAGAGAAACACATGCAATCAGGTTATCAAGCGCATGGGTTTCCCGGGAAACGCACATGCGATCGGCCCAAGCCCCTGTGCGCTAGCGTTGCGTTATGAACACGACGCTAACGGAACGTGTGAACGTTGAGGGTGCGTTCACACGTTCCGCTATTGTCGCGTTCATAACGCGACGCTAGCGCACAGTGGGCGGGGCTCGGGCCGATCGCATATGCGTTTCCCGGGAAACGCATGCGATTAATAACCCAGTCGCATGCGTTTCTCTGGAAACGCATATGCGATCGCCCCAAACTCCTCCCCCTGTGCGCTAGCGTCGCGTTATGAACGCGGCGCTAGCGGAACATGTGAACGCACCCTGAGGGCGCCTTCCTACGTGGCGTTTTTTTCACGTTTAAGGGTGAAGACACACATGGCGTTTTTGGGCCGTTTTTACTAAGTGCGTTTTCAGAACGTTAAAAACGCATGCGTTAAAAAACGCATCCGTTTTTTAAAAACACATGCGTTTTTTGAAAACGCACGCGGTTTTGTCAGGTTTTCCGAAATTGCACAGTGAAAAACGGACAAAAACGCATGCGTTTTTAAAAAACGGATGCGTTTTTGGGTGAAGACACACATGGCGTTTTTGGGCCGTTTTTACTAAGTGCGTTTTCAGATCATTAAAAACGCATGCGTTAAAAAACGCATGCGTTTTTTGAAAACGCATGCGTTTTTGTCCGTTTTCCCGAAATTGCGCAATGAAAAACGGACAAAAAGGCATGCGTTTTCAAAAACCGCATGCGTTTTTAAAAACGGATGCGTTTTTTAACGATCTGAAAACGCACTTAGTAAAAACGGCCCAAAAACGCCATGTGTGTCTTCACCCTTAAACACATCCAAAACAAAATTGGGAGGGGGTTGTGCCAAAACACATATTAAACAGATCAGTTTTTGACAGTTTTTTACAATATCTTAATGAGGATAACTGGAAAAACCGGAAAAAAACTGACGCGCTTTCCAATTGCATGCGTTTTTAAACGCATTGTTTAAAAACAGCCCTAAAACGGGTTCAAAATGCCACGTGTACCGCCAGCCTCAGGATGGATTCCCACTTGGCGGTTTTGGCCACGGCCACGCGTCCCACTAGGTGTCCATTCATAACACGACACTAGCGCACAGGGGGCGGTCTTCGGCGGGAAAGCGTTTGATAAGCCGATCCCGGGACCGCGGCCTTTGTTCCATTTTAAAAACATCCAAACGCAAGTGGGAGGGGGTTCGGCTAAAGAGCATGAGCCGTTTCAATTAAACACACACATTTCTTGGGAAACGCATATGCGTTTTGGCTAAACTCCCTCCCACTTGCGTTGTGGATGCGTTGAAAAAAATGCTACAAAAACGCCACAGGGTAATCCGTCCACAACTGACATGAGAGCGAGTCGTAACAGTGAGGGCGCGTTATGAACAGGGGGAGGAGTTTGGGGCGATCGCATATGCGTTTCCAGAGAAACGCATGCGATCGGGTTATTAATCGCATGCGTTTCCCAGGAAACGCATATGCGATCGGCCCGAGCCCCACCCACTGTGCGCTAGCGTCGCGTTATGAACGCGATGATAGCGGAACGTGTGAACGCGCCCTGACATTATCACTCTACACAAACTAGGCCCAAGTCCTACGAGACAACTGGGACGTGTACGTGTAGAGGAGTCAAGGAACCAATTACCAAAAGATATTTATCCAAATAATTCTCTCATATCCCTGGAGCCTGAGGTAAAATCTGGCAGCTAGACTGTCTGGCTCCAGAGATGTATTTCTAGCGTGAATCTCCTCTACCTGCGCACGTGCGTTACATATGTGTATAACCACAACCATATGTACGGACACTAAACAGTTTGATTTCCCTTTAAAGAAAGCTGTTTCAAGAAAAATTCTATTTATATGCAGGCGCGCTGTCTGTCTAATCAATGGAGTCTCGGACGCTAATCTATAGCAGCTGCTCTCAGAGACGGCCTGGCTCTGGGAAACCTCACACAGCATAACGCAAGCCAGGCCTGGGCCCTGATCATGTCCACAGAGGAGCAGCACACCATTACACCCCCCTGGCGTCCTGACAAGGTTCGCTCTGAAAAGTCACAGAACGCATTTGTATTATTGATGCCTCTCATCCAACGTCCGCATTACAAAATGCAAACAAATAGGTCATCGCCAATATCGACTTCTAACATCTACATCTCATCTCCCCATAACAGAGGAAATCTTATTTATATCTCTGTACACACTGGGGACATGGGAACATATGTTGGTAAGTTAATTACAGAAACACTCTACAAGATATTATTTACTTAAATTGCTCTATAGATATGGGATATATCCAAAGGAATCCGATCCAATATCCCGGACATGTGTACAGGGAAAAGGGGAATTCCCCTTACTGCACAAGATACAGGATAGGACAGGATAGTTATCTTATCCTGGGTGGATATATTTACTGGACTCTATTACTCCTATGGACGCATTCACACGTTGCGTTTGAATTGTTTCTAGAAACAAAAATCAAGCACAGCAGGCAGTGGTATAACTTGAAACTGATGAGCCCCAGGCCGCAGTCACACGTACCGGTAGACGTCCGTTCATAACGCGACCCTAGCGCACAGGGGGGAGGTCCTTGGCCCAAACGCACATGTGTTTCCAGAGAAACGCATGCGATCGGCTAAACAATCGCATGCGTTTCCCTGGAAACGCATGTGCGTTCGGGCCGAGGACCTCCCCCTGTGCGCTAGCGTCGCATTATGACGGACGCTTAGCGGTACGTGTGACCGCGGCCCCAGTTGATTGTGTGCCAGGCCCCAGACTATAAGGGGCACATGTGGTGTTTTGAACCCGTTTTGGGCCGTTTTTTAAGCAGTCCGTTAAAAAACACATGCATTTTAAAAACATTTTTCATTTTTGAAAACGCATACATTTACTCCATTTTTCCAAATTATCATAATTAGGGGGGAAAAAACCCACACGTGCCACCACCCTTGACTATTTATGGTACTAGTCGTCTCATAAGGGGCCCATAAAGTGTCACTTTCCCATAAGCCACCTGGGCCCAGTTGCGACCACACCCTCTCAGGATGCATTCACATGTTGCGTTTGTTTGTGTTAACATGTGTTTTCCAACGCATCACAACAGCGGAGACTAGAAGATTTGCCTAATTACATTGCTGTCAACATTCGTTTACAAAACACGTGTTAACACTTGCGTTTTGTGAACGCAATGTTGACAACAATGTAATTGGGCAGATCGCCTCTTCTCCACTGTTGTGATGCATTTGAAAACGCAGCTTCAAGTTACACCTGGCAGTGAGGAGAAGCTCCTTTCCGAAATGCAAATATGTATAAAATGAAACACTTGGGAACTAGCAACATGTGTTTTGCATTGATACCCGGAAAAGCATGTTTCACTCGTTTATGAACGCAGGCGTTTAGGCCTAAACGCATCCAAGTTTCCCATTGGGCTCACATTGTGTTTCTAAGGTCGGCGGCACACGTGGCGTTTTGAAGCCCGTTTTGGGGCCATTTTAAAGCAGTTCATTAAACGCATGCGTTTGAAAACGCATTGGTTTTTTGACCGTTTTTGCCCATTTTCCAACTATCCTCATTAAGATAATTGGAAAAACTGTCAAAAACTGATGCGTTTTTAATGGAGTACTTAAAAACCCTTAGAGCAATTCAAGTGCAAAGTGTGAACACAAGCTATGGTAACGGCTTTGGGTGATGCCACATGTGGCGGTTTTGGTCCATTTTTAAGCATGCATTTTCAGTCCGTTTAAAAACGCATGCTTAAAAATGGACCAAAAACGCCACGTGTTGCATCACCCTTTTTGTACTAGGGTGTGGAAGTACAGATGGACTAAATATGAAAGACCTGGATTCTTGGCATCGCGGTCACCTTTGTCCCTTCCCCTTGGGACCCTTTTCCTGGAGATAGTCATGTATGTGCGGCCATCCTTCAGTTCAGCAGATCCCTCTTCTCAAGACCTACACCGATCATGTAATATTCTGACATGTTCTTACCATAAGTCATAGATACCCAAACTATGAATACCCCTTTAACTCTTATATGGATAAAAATCTGCACTAACTTACTGTTTAACCACGGGTGCCACGAGCAGGCCATTGTGCGCAGCTAGCCTGAGGCTGCGTTCACACCTGCATCATAATCAGTTTTAGGTGCAGTTTCTTCATTTAACAGGTGAAAGGCACAAAGTGAACAGGTGAATCACATTCAGTCACATTCACCTGTTCAGTTAATGTCTTTCACCTGTTCAAATAGGAAACAGCACCTAAAGCCACATCGAAACTGATTACTATGCAGTTTTAACTGCAGCGTGTGAACGCGGCCTCAGTCTTTCTGCCTGTGTGACCTGGGGCAAGCTGCCAATTGGTAAGTAATTTAATAGTCTGAATACAAAAAAGTGGAAACACAGGGAAATTTGGCATAGAAAAAAAAATTCCCAATTTATTGCAGACTTTTACAGCCTCTGCAACAGGGATGGAAAATCTATAGCACCCTATATATAGGCACATGTATATAGACATACGGTATACAGTATGTTCTGCCAGATCAGGTATTCTAGTATAGAGTCTAGTTACAAAGTGAATCCCTATCAAGTTTTTACACTGCATATCTCTATACATTTAAAGTAGCATATCCCTTTACAGGTGCACATATCTTAAAGGGAACCTGTCATCAGATTTGACCACATTAAACCAGTAGCTTCCCCCTCAGGTAGGGTATAAAATGTCCTTTCTAAGATTCCCAATATAAAAAAAAATCCAAAAGTCATGTGAAAATGAGCAGAGAAAAGTCATATTTTCCTGAGATGAGTCATCTTTAGAGGCTGCAAAAAGAGTGTCATTACAGACGTCTATATCATGGGTACTATGGAAAAAAAATGCATGGATAATGAATCGGGGAGCAACGATCCGTCGCCATGACAGGCACATTGTAACTAAGCATTAGTAAATCCACCATACACTGCAATACAGTTATATTGCAGTATATGGTGGGAACGATCAGACCCCCAAGGGTTAAAGTGGTGGTCTAAAAAATAGTGAAAACATATTTACATAAAGGTAAAAAAAAATAAGAAAACAATAATAATAAAAAATAAGTTAAAATCATCCCCACCTACCCTCTCCCTAGTACTGATATAAAATAAATTAACAATAAAAATCATTAAATGTTATGTCCCAAAAGTCCTGCTCTATCAAGGAGAAACCCGTAACCTAAGGGCGCGGTCCCACGTTGCGTTTGCAAACGCAGACGCAGACCAAACCGCGTCCACCGGGCTGTCCGCGGTCCAATCGCATCGGCGTTTCTCTATGTTTCTATTGAAAACGCCGATGCGATTGGACCGCGGACCGCCCGGTGGGCGCGGTTTGGTCTGCGTTTGCAAACGCAACGTGGGACCGCGCCCTCAAACAGCACCCGAATGTCCCAAAACGCCATTTATTTGTCATTTTGCAACTCCTAAAAAGTTTTTAAAAAGGGTTTTACAGTCCCCTAAAAAGTATTAATGTAAATGTCATCCCCTTACAGCGTTCCATACACCAACGTATGAAACACTAGTACAACAGTCCCTTGCAGCCTCTAAAATTGAATCATATCAGGTAAAAGATGACTCTTCTCTGCTCATTTTCAAATGACTTTGTCGGAGATTTTTCATAGGTAAACGGGTGAGATTTCACATAGACGAGGGAATTCTAGAAAGGACATTTCGTACCCTACCTGAGTGGGCTGGTGGTCAAATCTAGTGATGGGTTCCCTTTACTATACACACTACACGCACTTGTACATGTAATAATCATAACGTAGACTACAAACGCATGCATTTAAAAAAAACGCAATGAAAGAGCAACTCTAACACCGCAGACACAAAAAACGCAAGGGAGTAAACCCATTTAAGAAGTCGACTGATGCGTTTTACAAGGATGCAAAAACACAATGAAAAAAATGCACCAAAAACAACAGTACAAAGACTAAAAAAAGTAATATGGAAATCTAAATATATGTGCGGGATTGTCACGCAAAGTTCCCTTCAAGATTTCTTTTTCCCAATTTTTTTTTTTTTAATCGTGTAATGGAAGCGTCAAAAACTGTATAAGTGATTCCAGCCTAAACGCCATAAACAGAAGCCCCATCCTGTGACATAACTTATAAGCACTTGGGCAATGGTCCCTTCTTACCATTTTGGGATCTGCCGCCACTGAAATGTAAATAAAAAGAAGTATGGAAGGCACGACCTGGCCCATACACAACAACCAAAAAAGGCTCGGTGTAGCGCTACTGTGTATATAGGATGGACCTCCCGCTACACTGTATATACTGGGGAGAAGCTTTATGGCGAGACAAACAGGACAGCGAGTGGAGACATAATATTTATAGAGCGGGGCAGGGGCTACTACTAACACAGAATATATCCACATGATACACAGCACATGCCATCACACTGCCCTCCTGAAGGAACATCTGCCCCACAAGCAACAGGACGGAGACCATCACTGTACATCATACACATATTTCATAGACTGTAAGCTCTTGTGTCACCCCTCATCCTCATAGACTGTAAGCTCTTGTGTCACCCCCTCATCCTCATAGACTGTAAGCTCTTGTGTCACCCCTCATCCTCATAGACTGTAAGCTCTTGTGTCCCCCCTCATCCTCATAGACTGTAAGCTTTTGTGTCACCCCCTCATTCTCATAGACTGTAAGCTCTTGTGTCACCCCCTCATCCTCATAGACTGTAAGCTCTTATGTTCTCCCCTCATCCTCATAGACTGTAAGCTCTTGTGTCACCCCCTCATCCTCATAGACTGTAATCTCTTGTGTCACCCCTCATCCTCATAGACTGTAAGCTCTTGTGTCACCCCCTCATCCTCATAGACTGTAAGCTCTAGTGTCTCCCCTCATCCTCATAGACTGTAAGCTCTTGTGTCACCCCCTCATCCTCAGACTGTAAGCTCTTGTGTCACCCCCTCATCCTCATAGACTGTAAGCTCTTGTGTCACCCCCTCATCCTCATAGACTGTAAGCTCTTGTGTCACCCCCTCATAGACTGTAAGCTCTTGTGTCACCCCCTCATCCTCATAGACTGTAAGCTCTTGTGTCACCCCCTCATCCTCATAGACTGTAAGCTCTTGTGTCACCCCCTCATCCTCATAGACTGTAAGCTCTTGTGATCAGGACCCTCACTCCTATTGTTCCATATGACTGTTTTTACTGTGTAATGTAATATTATATTTGTATATGTCTCCTATGATGTGTAAAGCTATGAAATATGATAGCGCTATATAAACAAAGATAACTATTATTATATTGGGGATCGGTGAACAGTCTGAATGCAATTTACATGTACGATCATATCATGGCGTTATTGAGAGTCAGAAGATTATCTCCTAATCTTGTAAATCGCTGTTGGAATCCTCCATCACAATATCAAGCGAACTTGCGTATACAAGATGCGTTACTTGTAGCGTTATTAACCACATCCTGTATCACACCGTAGTGATGTCATCACCAACAGTGTTCAGCAAGCTATGACATCACTGATCCACTCCAATAGTAACAGCACGGGATCATCGATCCGGCCAGAAGAACGTTCTCCGTGGCTGGAAAGAGTTAATGGAACGTTCTTCTCCTATAGTAACCCTATAATCCCCAGGGGATACAGCAAACTAACCAACAAGTGACGATAGAGAATGAAGGATCTGGTACTTACACTGGAAGGATCCCGGGATTCCCACCATCTTATAAATCCTCTATAGGAAGACAATGTAGACTGTGACCTCCTGCGACAGCTCCTCACCACACAGGAGGTAGCAGGGCCTCTGCTGGAGGAGGCTGGAGGGCTGGGGATAGGGGGCTGGGAAGAAGGGGGCAGGGAGCTCCTACTCCATCCCAGCACTCAACAGGAAACACCTCCCTCTCCTAGTGCATAGCATTACATGGCCACATAGCTGAGCTGCTGAGGACAGAGCGCCAACATGTGCTGCAGCGCTGTACAATACTAAAGCATCATTCTGAGAGCTTTTATTTTATTACATCTTTTAGCTATTGTGCCTGTTGTGTGTTTTTTTTTTGTTCAGTCCAATGTCCCTAAACTACTAAGTCTCTTTCAACAGTAAAAATCAACAGAATCCCATTCTTTTCTCTTTTGTATTTGCTGCACTAAATGCAATACTTTTTAGGCTAAGTTCACACTACCGTCAGAATACATAAACCGGATGATAAACCGAAGACATCAGTTACTGTTTGTTTTGAACATTTAACTCTCTGTCTCTCATCTATCAGTGCTTGTACACGAGTTTTCGGCCATACAAGCGGTGAAAGAATCGCAAATTCTTAAAACTTTAATACTTAGAACAACTATGCCAAATCCACGGGGCCGTAGAGGCGCATGGCGCCAGCAGAGTCAGCGGGCACACAGCACTCCTGCCCTGTGCCTTTGTAATTTTGAAAAACCTTTGAACAAAAGTTTTTACGCAAGGTCAGACCTGGCGTAGTTTTGACCGACTGATGCATCAAGAGGCCTAAAATGAGCGCAGCGTATGATCTATCTCCCTCTCTGAGTGTATCCTATCAGCCCCAGATGCCCCTGCCACACACACTAACACAGTGGTTCTTGTTTGAGGTACCAAACCCACCAGTTTCAATATTTCACATTCACCAAACCCTTCTTTAGTAATAAATCAAATATGTGTGTGTGTTGACCTCCATGTCATGTCGGAGACCAACTCGTTGAAACCCTAGGATTCGATGGAACCCCAGTTAAGAACCCCTGCACTAACATCAACTTATCGATTTACATATATACCGTAATTATCTATCTAAAAAAGGATAACAAAAAAATGACACTGATTTCTGGATTTCTAACTATCCCTTTACTTTAAAGTAAAAAATTATAACATCCGCTATGCATGTGTTTTTTTGATTTGCACAGATGAAAACTAGCAGAATATACAGAGAGAGTACTGAGTGTGTTCGTTCCCTTCGCTGGCCCACAATGCCACTGACAGCACCCGATTCCGCACCATCTTGGCATGCAGGTGGCGTGAAGGGGAAAATCGCAATTAGTAGCGGTTCACAAGTAATTGCAATTATTTCTGGGCTTGTATACAGGCAGTTTCCTACTTAAGAACACCTGACTTACAGACGACCCCTAGTTACAAACGGACCTTCTGTACTGTAGACCTAGGCTACAATAAACCACTATAACAGTTATCACAGGTGTCAGCAATTAAGATTTATTGTTAATCCTGGTTCTTATGACAATCCAACATTTTTAAAATCCAATTGTCACAGAGACCAAAAAATTTTTGTCTGTAGTTACAATTATAAAATATGAAGTTCCGACTTACATACAAATTCAACTTAAGGACAAACCTACAGAACCTATCATGTAGGTATTAGAAAACTGGCATACAAGGCCTGATAAATTTCCCCCAATGACTATAGATTTAACAAAAGACTATATAGTCTTCAAGTCAGAAACCCGGCTCGTTCGTGTGCACCTAGCCTGGCCATAACTTAGCAGTTTAATGCGGACCATAATGTAGATTCAAACCCAGTCCTGATCACAGATCTATTGGCCCAAAGTTACTATATGAAATCTCCCCAGTGTGAGTCATTTGGCCCATGGACAGGGCTCGCACTACAATCACAATAATTTTTTTTGGGGGGGGAAGTATGGCGGCCTTGTATATGTCGCTAAGATGCACAGTCCCATCATCTGCACTATGGTCGGTCCATGAACTCTGACCAGGTTATGGTCTGTGACTCATGGACTGACTACTGTCGTGTGCCAGGGTTAGGTGCCACCAGGGCCAATCCTCCTCTGGCTAACCTGCCGAGTTTTCACTACATGTGAGTGTTGGTCCAAAATTTTTCTATCCACTCAATAGGAGAGACATCCTGATCGTTTCTCCAATTGAATGAGGCTGTGGGTTAAGCAGTCACCCTGGTGCTTCATTCATCTTCTATGTAACTGCCACATGTATCCAACTTCAGCGCTCTATCATTGCTAGTAAATGAAGCCACAGGATAAACCCAAAGGGGTGACCATGACCCCCATTATTATCCGTAGTATAACCCCACCTCTAAGTTACTAGCGGCAGGATACTAGCTTGATTAGATTAATTTAAAAAAACTATTTTCTAGATGTTTTTGCAATTTCTGCATTATTCTTAGAACTACGATGGTGATGGAAAACTGGTGCGATAGTAAGTGTCCACTTCAGATTCCTTGGAAGTGCCTGGAAGTGGCCCCAAGTGAGAGCAGATGCCCGTCAGCATGCCTGCCACAGATGTCCCTGACAGTGTCAACCGCAGTTGGATCCTAGCCTGTACTTAACTCCTACCATTGCACGCACAGCATGAGTACATGACGGATAGTAGCTACTTTATGGCTACATGTTTCTCATAACAGCGTTTTATCACAAGAGGGTCCTTACTGTACATCCCTCAACCTCTTACTTGCAATTTGATATAAACAAATCTGCATATGAATCTTACAAATTCCGCATACACATAAATAGAGCACATGTATTAAGGCATGCATCCATCGTGGGAGGATCACTCTGTATATATTCTTTTAAGTAGAGTATAATCTCCACTTTTACACGGCAAGCAGAGCAGCGAAATCTCCAGCAAATTTATTGCAAATATGGAATGAGGGCGCATGGCACACCATACCCCTTAAAATTTGTCATTAACCACTTAGAATTCAACGCCAAGTCCAATATCAACCGGCTACCATCTGCAACCCGGTGCATGACAGCTGAGTGACACTGATGTTTGCTGTGCAGTGTAAATATCCATCGCCAGTCTGTGTTTGCACACGTGGGGTGACTTCCTGGGGACATGTCCTTTTCTGGCTGTCACATTGCATGTTCATCAAGTATCCAGTGTCAGCGGGGCAGGTGGCAGGCTGAAGGCCACTTCACTGTTGGTGGAGACCCGAGTGTGTGCCTTTTATATGCCAAGCAGCTGATTTACATGACAGGACTTTGTATTCACATGGATGTCCACCCTGCAGGCTTGTTTATGCAGTCACATTAATTCGAACCCTCTGACAATGAAATACGGACTACAGCTATATATGCAGTTAAGGGTGTGGACGTCCTAAAGTTTTGCTAATGGTAATAGAATACTTTGTAGCAGCAATGGGACTTGTATTACACTGGAAAAAATTACCCAGTGTAAAGTGCAAGGACCATATCTAATCCATATGTAAATCCAGACTGAAAATAGATCATGTGTCCATCAAGCTCAACCAAGGTAGGGATGTAAAATCTTGATGTAAAAATGCATCTAGACCCTTCTTGAAGCTCTCTACTGCCCCTACTATGACCAGTGCCTGAGGCAGGCTGTTCCGCAGATTCACTTGTTTTCTCCAGACGCAGACAGTGCCCCCTTGTCATTTGGTTTGATTTCACCTGGAACAACTTTCCACCATTTTTTTTTTTTTGCATGAACCATTTATATATTTATATGAATTAATCATGTGCTCCCCCCCCCATGTCCTAGGAGGCCAGTAATTGGATGAAGAGGGTCCAATGACCCCCTGCAACTTCCAACTGGGGGGTTTTCCATTTTTCCATCATTATAACTTAAAGTTCTTCAGGAATAATTAAAACTTACAGGAGTTGGGGCATTGGTGGAGAAGAAAGGAAAGTATAGTTATACTGTTTGGACTTTTACGGTGCAACAGCGCAAAAATGGAAATACAGTAGCAAGTGGCCCAAGCAGGTTATTAAAGTAAAGTTTGCAAAGTCTGGTGAATAGTGATTTTGGGAATTTTATGTCAAAGGTTTGTCTAGGTATCAGAGTTCGCCTGTAGGTAAATCTTAATATTTCAGTCTTCTATAACAGTAAGGACATCTGTATGCTTCCATATACAAAGGATCAGTCTGGGGGAACTTCCTTTTGTGTTCCAGTATGACTGTGCCCTACTGAATGCTACAGCATCCATCAATATGGGGAAAGCCGGGTGAGCAAGGTGTAAAAGAACGTGAGTGGCCAACACAGAGCCCTGACCTAGACCCCACTGAAGACCTTCAAAATGATCTAAAATAGACATTTTGAGACAGACTTTCACATACAACAACATCAGTGTCACCAGTGCCCTCCTGCACAATCGGCTGCCAATTTTCCAAAATCTTATGGAAAGACGTCTCAGAATAGAAGCAGCCGTTTCAACTATACAGGAAGGACTAGCTCCATGTGAATTGGGCCACCTAGACCTTGATATTACACTCCCTATACATATAACATGTAGGTGGCCCAATACTTCTATCCATGTAGTGTTGTTTCTTTATTTTTTTCATAGCTTTTACTACTGCACAATAAATAAAATATAAATCGTGATGTAAACGTTTATGTAATAAAAGTATATTTGGTACAAACATCTTTAGGTTTATATATACGTAATGGAAGGTTACATTCTATAAAATAGATATAAAATTCCATCTTAGATTGTCCTTATGTCTGGGACCATGTGGCCACAAGACAATAGGAATCAATATAACAATGGCCTACCAGGCTCCAAATTCAATTTTCCTATTGATCAGTCTGCGCCACCTTGTGTTCTCTAATTGTCTGAAGCTAGCCACTAAAAATCCAATCAATGATGGCAATTTGTCAAGGGATTGCAGTGGCCATTGTGTACATGGAAGGGGGCAGGGAGATCACACGTTTGTATTCATAGAAGATTGGTCCTGGTAGGATGGAGCTGAGGAAGGACTGTGGAATTTTCCATGTCTGGACATGATATTAGATTTGAAAGAAATGAACTTGTCCTATATATCAGAGATCAGTTTTTATATTTGACTTTGTACAATCAAGTAGGTTGTTTTTTGATACTTGAGTCCTGTTTATATCTTTATTTTTATATACTAAACCTTCTATATTTATCAGTCATACACTCCCATTCAGCGTAAACCCATTCTTCCCAACTTTCTTATATACATGCATACTCGGTCAGGTAGAGGGTGCATGTTTTTTTTCTCACTTCAGAGAGGGAAGTGATCTACAACTATTTGAGAACACGGAATAAAGACATATTGTAATTTTTATTAAAATGCTTAAAAGGGATGGTAATCTCTTTAAAGGTGCCCCTTAACAAGATGGCAGAACCCACTTATTAGGGTGTTATGTTGTAAGGATCTACTGACTGCCCCAAACAGATGATGTTAGAGGAAAGAAAGTTTTCCCAGTCTTCCAGGTGTGTCTGGCAGCAGGCTATGGTCATGGATGTCTGGCTGATGGGGTAAAAGACAGGAGGCTTCTCTTTAGATATCAAGAAAGCAGAGCAGAACTATTAATAAATGTATATTGATAAATTACCTCATATCCTGCCCCCCACATTTACACACATATTACAAAAACATGAGGTAAAGTGTGTGTAAAAGTGTGGGGGAAATTATATTAGGTAATTTACCAATATACAGTACATCTATTACATGTTATGTTCTGCTTTCCTCATATGTATAGTAAAGCCTCAGGTTTTTTACCTCATCAGCCAGACATTCCTGTCCATAAAATGGCCGCCACTAGAGGATCATGTGATCTCTATGTGTAGATGAACAATAGTAATTTTTCTTTATATAGCGCCATTATATCCCTTAGTGCTTTACAAATGATAGTATTCTTAATATAGGGAAAGGTCCAGGCAGTGCCAGATAGAGATCACATAAACCTTGGCGGCCATTTTATGGACACGAATGTCTGGATGTTGAGGTAAAAGCCCGGAACCTTCAAGAAAGCGGAGCAGAACTTTTAATAGATGTATATTGGCAGATTACCTTACATCCTGCCACCCACACTTACATACACATTACAAAAAACATGAGGTAAAGTGGCCAGCCCCTTTAAGTATTTTTTTCCCCCGACAATAGATTAGATCAACACCAATTGTTCTCATTTCTCATATAGTTTTATAAGTCCTTCTATTGTTGAAGATGAACTCATTAGATGCCTTTATTCATGTATACAGCCACATATGTCACTTTTCTCAGAAAACATGTAGGGTCTTTTGGGTACTACAAGGGCTCAGTACTCCCTGCCCCCCTAGGCCTGAACAGCTTTGACACAGATGACCGTTGTAGTGCAGACTGGGATTGATGGAGAAACAGATGGTCCCAGTCGTGGTCAGGTCCCGCCTGAATCTTGTGTATAATAGGATTGTACCAGCAGCTGGCCCAGTGAGAGCGTTAGGGACACGTGGCAGGTAGTACAATGGGACAAGCTGCAGAGTGACCTATTGTCTATGAGCTGGGGACATTTGCCATCTGACTACTGAGCAGCCGGGATGAGGACTTAGTCAGCCTGGGGCCTCTGTGTACAAGTATTTAGCATATTTCATTATGCAGTCTGCAGAGTGACAGCTGGATAGCAAACATTTCTAAGTACAATGCGTATATAGAAGGAGAACCTATAGCGATGGATAAATATAGTCAGAATAAAAGATCAAGGGGCTAGGACTGGCATATGGATGCTACATAATTGTACCAGAGTCTGCTCTGCCCATCTCATGCCCTGTCTTGTTAACTTAATATGTCAAATATTAAAGGGCTATTACATTTAAAGACACTATTTGTAATAAAATGCTACAATTCTCCTGATCTTTACCAATTATTTAGTCTTTTAAGATCTCTGCTTGCTGTTATTGAATTGGAAAGTCGTTGTTGGCCCTCAGGGGATAAAGATGCATCCTGGATAAGGCTTTACAGTATCTCTCTTCTACTTTTATAATTTCCATCTCTCTATAAAAGGATGTGATCGTATGTCTCCTGTGCGGCAGGTCCTCACTATGTTCTGCAGGTCCTGCAGTGCTTGTTACACTGAAGCACAGCTGCTCTGATGCCAAGCTAAATGACAGGGCATGGGATGTGGCAGTGCCCAGGAATGAAGGGCGATACCAGCTAAGGATATGACCGGTATCTGCTGGGTCAGGTCTCCCCTGAGTCCAGTATTTATTTAATGGGTCTGGTTTAGGTATGTATTTACCTAGGGGGCTTGGTGTCTGTATCTATGATATTGTCTGATCTGGTGCCTGGTCTGGGGTTTATGTTTTCTTAAAGGATCTGCATTAGAGTCTGTGTTTGGTTTGGGGCTGTGGTCTGGAGTCTCTCCTTTTTAGGGGATTTGGTCAGGAGTCTGTATTTATATAGGGGGTCTGGTTAGGGGTCTGTATTTATTCTGCAGCCTTTATCTGAAGGGGGTCTAGGCAGGGGTCTATATTTATATAGGGAGGTCTGTTCAGGGGGGTCTGTATTTATGTAGGGGATCTGGTCAGGGGTCTGTATTTATTCTGCAGCCTTTATCTAGAGGGGTTCTAGGCAGCGGTCTGTATTTATTTAGTGGGGTCTGGGTAGGGGGGTCTGTATTTTATATAGTGTAGTTTATTCTACAGCCTTTATCTGGACTGGGGTCTCTCTTGTTTTAGAGAATCTGGTCTGGGGTCTGTATTTATTCTGCAGCCTATACATAGGAGTCTGGTCTAAATTTGCTTTTATTTCGAGGTGACTGTTTCAGTCCATACTTGTTTAGGGTCAGTATTTGTTCTGGGTTCTGCTTAATTCTGCATTTATATAGGGGGTCTAGTTTGTTTATAAATGGAGTGGGGTCTGTTTGGGTCTCTTTTTGATTAGGAATTTGGACTGGTGTCTGTATTTATTTCGGCCTGTGATAAATAATTCCTTGATGTAAATGGCATGAGCTTGTACATTGTTTCTGCAACTATAAGGCATCTTTCACACTTGCGTTGCAGATCACGTTAGAGTGTGATCAGGGTGCGATCAGGGTTTGGTCAGTGAAAAACTGTCATTTTTCATCAGAGTTCAATCAGTTTTCACTGTTTGTTCAGTGTCTCAGTTTTTAAAGCATTTTCAAGCTATTTCAATGCGTTTTTCACGTGCAGATTAGGACTCAGGACTGAGCTCTATCTTTTCTATGGCAATTGATGCGTGAAAAAAAGCATTGCACAAGCGTTGGACTTGCATGTGTCTCAGAGTGCGATGCGTTTTTGATGCGTCTCCATAGACTTTGTATGGTGCATTTTTCACGTGCGTGACTTGCAAAAGTAGAGCATGTTGAGATTTAAACGCGCGCTAAAAAAATGCGCGTGCGTGCATGAAAAAAGATGCAAGTCTGAAAAAGCCCATTGATTACAATGGGTCAGAGTGCAATGCAAGTTCTGTGCATCAAAAGCACGCGCAGAACACACGCGTGAAAAACGCAAGTGTGAAAGAGGCCTTATAGAGATGAATAAGAGTTTCAGACACAGAATAGCAGAGTGATCTCCCTACCTGTTTGGCCAAGATAAGGAATACCCTAGTATATTTAGAAGTTTATTTAGGTGCAAAATAGCAGTAGATAGCCAGCAGTGAAAGAAGATGTAGATTAGGCATCTTATGTCCCATTGTTGTAGGAATCATTTGGATTCCCATAGGTTTTATTCATCTATAGCCAAGTGTGCATGTACTCCCCTGTATACGGTATTCAGATCATATACAGGTTACTATAGGTTGTAGTTGGATCCTGTTTGTTTTATATTTGCTTTCCTGTAGATGAACAGTTAGAGGATGCGGGAAGTGGAGCTTTCTGTGTACAGAGATAACAAGCCACAAAACTAACTACAACAGTTGTAGCCCCCAGCAAATGTGCTAGGGGTAAGGACTAGGGACAGTCTTCATGTTAATTCACACTCCACCTGCTGTCAGAAAACTAGATTACACAGAAATAAGAAGAGGGAGGTTTTGGGTCCAGAAAATGGGGCAGATGAATGTGTACATTGTCAGTCTGGCCCACCAGAGGTTCCTCCGATGGTTCTAACCCAATGCTAGACCCTAGAGGTCTAGCCGAAGACAACCAAATTTGGAGGTGACCAGGGTCTATTTCATAAGGTTTGATAAAGGGTTTGCTAAAGTCTGGTGGGCCTAAGGAATCTGTCCTACACTAAATATACCCCTTCGATTTCAGTTGTTATTGGGCCTGATACACTGTCTACGTCAGTGATTATCACATAAGCCCAGAATTTACTTTGGGCAATCTTGCATTTGTTTTTTTTCTGACCAGATTATTGTTGATCTCCTGCAAGCCTTACATTTGTGGGTTCAACACCTGCGCTATAGGACACTTTGCTATAAAGGATTTAGATGCAGCATGTACAACTCAATGGGTTAGTCAATGGGGCCAATGACTAGTCCACTCCTTGTGTTCTCAGCCTTGTAGCCTCCATGCCCTATGGCACTGCTAATGGTAGCCAACAGTTGCTTTTTGCTATCCCTGGCAGTCATTTTCGGGAACAGGATTGGTGGAAGCCCCATAGTAATCAACCAAACAAATTGGAAGGAAGCCTTAACCAACAGGTAAACTGTGGGTCATGGAAAGGATAGCCCTTGGGCATAACCCAGTTGACCAAAAGGTTAAACCAACACTGCCTTTATGGCTATATCCTATAACTTATTCAGGGTGTAGAATATTTTCTGAATTAGTCACTGAGACCTCAGAATAGCAGTTCCCATATCCCGCAGGCTCTGAACTGACGTGACTCGCAGCCTTTCCCAGTTCTTCCCAGCACGTCCTATTCCATTTTCCCCACAATACACAGAAATAAAAAGGATTTTCTTTTCCCCGTGAATCAACAAGCATCAGGAATCGGAGACATTTCAATTAGCTCCCGTGCACTACACAAGCTCCATTAATATCAGAGTAATAAACTAATTACAGTGATTAGGAGAAAATAATAAATTAGCAGTGAATGGCACGGGAGGGGAGCGGGCGAGCAATGTGAAGGAGGCAGCTGGCGCAGAGGGCGAGGGCGGAGAGACTGGAAAAAAGACAGCAGTGGAGTGTCAGGGAGGAAAATGGAGTATGACAGGGAGCGGGTGTAGGTGGGGAGGTCAGAAATAAACTTTCATGAGAGGACAAGTTGGGAGTTTAAATGAGGGGAAGGGGGGGGGGTCTTCTGTCTCCTGCAGTGGTTATTAACCCTATGCAGATGGGTAAGGTGAGGCAGTTCCTCTGGGTTCGCATTCTATGAACCCTAAAGCTCTGTGTGTATTGTGTTTCAAAACGCAATCCAAACGGAACAGGAAGGCGCATAGTCCTGACGGGGCAGCGCAAAACCGCCTTACACTCTTCTCTCAGACACCCCAAATTATTTGAGCATGCGTGCACGTTTTGATAAGAAAAGACAGAAGACTGAAGTTCTGTTTTATCCTAAGTTCATGCTCCTAACTTGCCGTACAGAAAAGAGAAATGAACTGTGTCTTTATTTCCTGATACATAGTGCAACATCCCCCACCGGGGCCTAGCCTTTGAGGTGAGGCCTGGAGACAGCCGGGGCCCGCGGTACCGGAGTGGCTGGCGGTTGCGGCCTAAGCACGCTTGGGTCACAGTGCTTGGTACGGGGTAACCGGAGGGCTGTCCTACAGCCTGGCAGGTCTCCAGCAGGGTGGTGTTGGCAAGAAATGATGAGGGAGCGGCTGCTATAGCGGGTCTCCCTGGGGCAACCCCTTTTCCCCGAGTGTGAGTCTCTGTGGGGTGGACAGGGTGCCGGTGATGATGGTAGTTGTAGTAGCAGGAACCAGACGGAGGCAAAGGTTGAGGAAAACAACTTACAGTTCTTTATTGGAACCGCAGGAACTTCAGCAACATGCCGTGAACAAATTGGTGGAGTGCTGGAGAGGTACTTGGAGGGAGCCGCAGGAGTAGAGCACCAGCCTGGATGCAGATGGCAGGCTGGGCGGTAGCTGTGTCCTAGTAGGATGCTTCAGCTTGTTCTCAGGGGCTTCAGGTATCACCCTTAAAGGTAGGATGATACCCCTTTCCTCACTACACTAACTCCTAGTTCCACTCTTCAGAGGCAGGGGCTAGGCTCTTCCTGCTCTGGTCTGGTGTGCTAAGGGTACAGACTCCTAAGAGCCTGTACTGGAGAGACTCCAGTCTCCCCCTGAGCTACAGCTCAGCTAGCTACTAACTCCTCACATTCTTGAGTCCTAAGTCTCAAGTCTCTCGAACATTCTGGGCCAGGGGTTTTATCATCTTCCCTTGGTCAGGTGGTGGCTGCTCCTCCAATTACCTCTCAGCTTACAGAGACAGGATGCAATACATGTGATTGGTTACTAGACTCTTACATCACACAGAACAATTAACTTCTGCCTTGCCAGGCAGGATTAACCACTGCAATACCCCTATGTCCTATCAGGACCATGTAGTGTAAGGTGATTACATGCAGGTGGGACGTATTCGCAAACACTACCTCGCCATTGCATCGGCGAGGGTGTTGCATACCCCGGGGGCAATTGAAAGAGCCGCCCTCGGCTCGACTATAGATGTTTTGGGGCACAGAGGGGGCTAAGGGCACTTCTGGGAAGTGCAGGCTATGTGAGGTGTAGGGACAAACCGCCCATGGTCCTGGAGACAGGCACCTGGGTTGGTGTCGGACTAAGACAAAAAAATATGTAGATGCGAAGTAAGACAGTTGGTCGCTAACGCCATTAAACCGAACTGTACAGTAGGAAAGGTGTGGTGTCATGTCCTGTAATCCACTCCTTGCACCAAGGCCTGTATATTTGTTATGTAAACACTTCTTCCCTGGCGACAATTATATAATGTGTATATCTGCATTGCCTTAGCATATGCGACACGAGTACCTCCTGACGTCCTTACCCATAGTATGAGTGGCATCCAGGTGCTATCTCTGTAACACCCCCGGTCCCCGAAGGACCCGCAGTTTACGGACTACCCCCATGTGCAAACCTCGGTTTGGGGATAAGGTAACAGTCAGTGTTTCACACAAAAAGACGGTCCGACACAGCCACACTACAACCTGGAAAGCCTAAGATAGGGTTAATGCAAACTACTGGCATATAGACAGGGTGCAAGCAGGTAAATTCACATTGGCTTAGGAGCCCAATGGGTACACATCTTGAACGTTACAAACGTTACAGAAGTAGATAGGCTACTCAGGGTAGCAAGATAGAAAATGTCTCTTTACCTGAAAAGGAAAGGCATGGAAGTGCAAACATAATGTCCGTACCTAAAAAGGAAGGCATTAAGTGCAAAATACTAATAAATAAAGTGGCAACTTTTCCTTGGTAGTATCTGGCAAAAGTCTCTCAGAAGGTCTCTAATGACAAAGTCCATCTTCTGGGTACAGCCCTTGAGGTGGGGAAAAGTGCACTAGAGAAACAAAGGGTCTCCTCTATGTGTAGAGGGACAGAGTCCTTTGAAGAAATTCTCTGCTGTGGCAGAGGAAGGGGTGCTATCATAGCACATGACAATAATCAGTTCAAGGTATGTCTCTTGACTGAGATAAATAAGGGTGAGAGTCTCAGGAAAGTCTCTGGCTCTTTAGGGAAAGGACAGAAATATACAATATGTACACAGTACAGTACCTGAAGTGGGCTACAGCCCTTCAGGGGTTAATCTTGCTGCTAAAGAGCAATGGCTGCAGGCATGGGAGCAGGAACTGCAGCAGGGACATCATCAGCCTGGGTGAAGAAAGCAGTGTTGAGATCTGTCACCTGAAGACATCTGGTGGTAGACACTGGAACTGCTGACATGGAACACCCAGAAGCTGGAGCTGGAACAGCAGGGAGGTCATCTGCGGCGGCAGGCATCTCAGCAAAGGAAGGAGACAGGCACTTCTCTGGCTGACCTTCTGTAGCTGGGGGCGCTGTGGAGCGCATGATGATGACCGCAGGAGCTGTAACTTCTCCATTGCTGACAGCTGAAGGATTGTTGTTCCTGGACTGACCTGTAGCTCTTGGGGGCGCTGTTGCGCTGGCGGTGGTAACCTCTGTAGCTGGCAGGGCGTTCTCACCGGACAACCTGGGCCTCTTAGCAGGTGGTCCTGGATACTCCGCAGGACGATCAGCAGCATTAGATAAGGGGTCAGGCCCCTTTAAGAGAGTCCCTTTTGTAGCCGGGCCTCCTATGGGGAGATGTTGGCCCTCTGCAGGGAGGCCGGACTGTACCCCAGCCGGGGCTACGGGAGATATAGTCACAGTCACTGTGATATAGGCCCTGGGGGCCATGGTACTCACATCCGCGGTGGTCCTCTGGAGGTCCGGAATCGGAGGAGGCAGCCGCTGTGGAGAATCCGCCATTGGAGACTGCGTACGGGAGACAGCAGTAAGCGGTGCAGCAGAGGAAGGTGCCCAAAGCTCGTGGGCAAGCCATGCGACACTTGGTTCTTCATCTTGAAGGCTGTGCGGCATGTCGGCAGGACAGGAGACAGCACGTGGAGAAATCCAAGATGGCCGATTAACCTCTGATGCTGGATGGCGGCTGCGCTGACTCTGAGGTACCTCGGGGGCTCTCACTGGCGTTGCAGCGCGGGAGAGTTTCGCGCCAGAGGGCGGAGCTTGAGTCTTTCCCGCCAGGAGTTGTGGCGGGCTGAATTTTCTGCTGCGCCACAGCGCGCTGAGGCAGGATTTGCGCCATACGCGCAGGGGGCGGAGCTTAGCGATGTCTCTGGGTTTCCCGCCAGTGAAAGTTTTGGCGGGCTGGAATTACTTGCTGCGCCACAGTTTCGTGAGGTAAAATCTTCAGGCGCGGCAGCGCCGGATGTAGCAGAGCTGGTACAGTTCTTGCAAGGATTAACCTCTTGAGTGCTGGAGCGGCGCTCGACAGCACGTGGCAGCAGTATAACACAGTTCAATCCAGAAACACACAATTACTTGGGCCTAAACCCGGATGGCAGCAGGGTTAGGCAGCACAGTCTTTTTAATAAAGGAAAGTCTTTAATGCCGTAATAAGGCACAGAAGTATCAATCCTGTTCGTGACGCCACTTGCAACATCCCCCACCGGGGCCTAGCCTTTGAGGTGAGGCCTGGAGACAGCCGGGGCCCGCGGTACCGGAGTGGCTGGCGGTTGCGGCCTAAGCACGCTTGGGTCACGGTGCTTGGTACGGGGTAACCGGAGGGCTGTCCTACAGCTTGGCAGGTCTCCAGCAGGGTGGTGTTGGCAAGAAATGATGAGGGAGCGGCTGCTATAGCGGGTCTCCCTGGGGCAACCCCTTTTCCCCGAGTGTGAGTCTCTGTGGGGTGGACAGGGTGCCGGTGATGATGGTAGTTGTAGTAGCAGGAACCAGACGGAGGCAAAGGTTGAGGAAAACAACTTACAGTTCTTTATTGGAACCGCAGGAACTTCAGCAACATGCCGTGAACAAATTGGTGGAGTGCTGGAGAGGTACTTGGAGGGAGCCGCAGGAGTAGAGCACCAGCCTGGATGCAGATGGCAGGCTGGGCGGTAGCTGTGTCCTAGTAGGATGCTTCAGCTTGTTCTCAGGGGCTTCAGGTATCACCCTTAAAGGTAGGATGATACCCCTTTCCTCACTACACTAACTCCTAGTTCCACTCTTCAGAGGCAGGGGCTAGGCTCTTCCTGCTCTGGTCTGGTGTGCTAAGGGTACAGACTCCTAAGAGCCTGTACTGGAGAGACTCCAGTCTCCCCCTGAGCTACAGCTCAGCTAGCTACTAACTCCTCACATTCTTGAGTCCTAAGTCTCAAGTCTCTCGAACATTCTGGGCCAGGGGTTTTATCATCTTCCCTTGGTCAGGTGGTGGCTGCTCCTCCAATTACCTCTCAGCTTACAGAGACAGGATGCAATACATGTGATTGGTTACTAGACTCTTACATCACACAGAACAATTAACTTCTGCCTTGCCAGGCAGGATTAACCACTGCAATACCCCTATGTCCTATCAGGACCATGTAGTGTAAGGTGATTACATGCAGGTGGGACGTATTCGCAAACACTACCTCGCCATTGCATCGGCGAGGGTGTTGCACATAGCTTCCTATACCCATATAAAAAGGTGTGGTTACATACATTAAAATCATTATAATTGGTTATAGCTAAGCATATATGTCTGGCCCCCGACCCCTGCTGATTGGTCCTCAAAACTAGGCCCTGGTTGCTATGCCAGGGGAATTTCCAGTCACCGTTGTCTACAGTAAATCAACCGCTAGTCTGGATGCTGATGATATTCTTAACAAACATCTGCTTTTTGATCATAAGACTTGAGTTTCGCTGACAGTTGCATGTCTGGTTAAAACTGATGTAAGGGAAAAGCTCTGTATTTCATAACAAACAGAGTACAAAAATATAGGGCAAAGGGCACATGTATACAATCATAAAGCATATAATGATTATGGACACATAATCATTACTTTGACCCTCACAATCCCAATCGCATATATGTTTAAATAGAGACGCATGCAATTTGGTTATCAGCGACCAGTGTTTTGCATCGTTAATTAACATTCTAACCACCATTCCTTTCTGACCAATCGGATGTGTTTCTATTGGACCAAATATAAAATCTGGCCGAGACCCCTCCCTGTTTTGAAATAAAACCCACACGGAACATGTGAACACAGACTTGGGGCTCACAGATTGCAAAAATTATAAGAACTTGTGAAAACAGCCTTACCCTACATTTTATCATCTGTATTTCTTTTATTTAGCGGGCAGAAGTTGTATTTTTTTGGATTTATATATATCCTATACAATAACATTTATATTCATATTGTGGCCAACCAGTGGGGTGACTGGGGAAGCCTGACGGTAATGCAGCACTGATATTTGGGTCAGAAACCAACAACAGAATCTTATGGACCCATGGTTACATTTAAAAAAAAAAAAAACCTCACTAGATCAAGGCAGTCAGTTAAAAAAACGCATCATACTTGCCTATGAAGATTGTTTCTGCTGCAAACAATAAAGCGTAGAAGTGGATGTACATGCACACGCCGGAGTTGGCCATTTTTTTCCCCTATGTAAAACCCCACCCAGGCCGAATATCTCATACTATAAAACAAGTTTAGTGGGTTAAAGTAGGTGACGGTGAAAATCTGTTCTGGCCTAAACATATAGGTATGTTAAAAAAAATTCTAGTCAAATGAGAAGTTAAGAAACTTTAGGAAAAGCTTACAGCCGGACAAAACCGCATGCATTTTTTTACGATCTGAAAACGCACTAACTAAAAACGGCCCAAAAACGGCCTAAAAAAGCGCCATGTGTGACATCACTCTTAGACATCCTTGTGAAGACCTGCTGAAGACAGTATAAAGTTAGATTGGACTGTCTTCTGCTGCACCATATTTATCAAGGTGTCTAATCCGGGATGTTGTTTATTTTAGTGATGATGTGTTTACAAATGGAACAAGGAAGATCTAGAAGATAATGAACAATAGGAAGACTGAATCCAATGGTAACTGGTCAGAAAACAAAAGAATACGATGTAAGAGTGGGAGAGCAGCTGAGGCGGAGGAGTTATGTATTTTGGAGCAGTTCTTCTACTTGGATGTAAAAGCCTTTCCCACTGAATACACAGTCATTTCTCTCCGCTAATGACTCTCTGGGCTTGTATTAGAAAAACCCTAATTGAGAGAAATGGACCATTATTATTACTGTGCCAAAAAAAATGTACTCAGTATTTCCAGATGCCTTCTGCCGTACAGGGGCGGAGGGAGTGGACATTCCCGGTTATGGTAATTTAAGTCACATAATGTGGGTTAATCCATCCTGGGAATATAATAATCCAAAATAAAAACATTATTTCATTAAAAGATTGGAGTCCCTTATTGCCTGACCCCCATGTGCTCTGCAGGATCCAGACTTTCTGCTTCTTTGGTGGTGTGCCCCTTTAGCGCTCAGTCACATACACGTTATGGGGGCCGTGATCTGGTCACATGAATTGCGACCAGATGATTCCTAAACTTCTATGGTTCCCAGTCACGGTGCGGTCCTATACTTTGGCAGATTGTTGGCCGACCTATGGAGGGAGGAGGGGTTAAGAGCTGCAGCCTCTCCATCCTCCTGGTCCTGTGCTCAACAGGGATCCAGTCTGGGCGAGCACATGCTCGTCAGAAAGAACTCTGACGTTGGTGAGTATCTTGTAATGTTTTACCCTTAAGTGGTCCGTGGGGGCACTAGAAGGTTTCTAGAATCCATATACTGATAGGGCATTCATATGGATGCCACGCCATCAACCAGGCCAACCTAGGAGCTGTGACCCTTGGTCTCTTCTTTTGGTCTCTTAGCCCACATAACTACTACCTCCTTAGCACACTTTTAGGCTATCTGCATACGTTACAGATTCAGGGTGAATTTTGGTGAAGAAAGTTTGCAGCATATTACAGAAGCATTAAAGTGAAAGTGATTTGGAGAAATTCATGTAGACGACGCACTTTTGGAAATCGTTGCTCAATGTAGAAAATAAAATAATGATCATTTTTATTTTTCGTCTGTCTGCGCAGGTTGCGAATTGTTAAAAAACGCATCCAACAAGTAGGGTTTTTATGTGCTTTTTTTTTCTCGTGCTGAATACATGCGGATTTGTCTATTTAATGTTGAGTTTTTTGTGCTTTTATATGTGGATTTTTTTTTTTTCTAGACCTGAGAGAATTCTGCATTAAAGCAGAACAAACACGTGCAAAAATCCACTTGGACACACAAGAAAAGTAATACAATCAATATTTACAATTTTTCAGATTGAGCCACAATTTCCATGAGTATGTTACTGTAATATGCTGAAGATTTTCCACACATAAAATCTGCAACGTGTTCCGATGGCCTTCTTGTGCGTCCTTGCAGATTTTTGCATGTCTGTGTTTTACATTGAAGTCTAAGGGATAGTGAAAATCTGCATCAAATCTGTGTCATTGGGGCAGATTTACTTACCCGGTCCATTCGCGATCCAGCGGCGCGATCTCTGCGCTGGATTTGGGTCCGGCCGGGATTCATTAAGGTAGTTCCTCCGCCGTCCACCAGGTGGCGCTGCTGCGCTGAAAAGCATCGGAATGGGCTGGAGTTCACCGAGCCGGGCTGAGTGAAGGTAAGTGCAAGCTCCGCAACAGATTTTTTGTTTTTCCGAATCCGTCGGGTTTTCGTTCGGCAACGCCCCCCGATTTCCGTCGCGTGCATGCCAGCGCCGATGCGCCACAATCCGATCACGTGCGCCAAAATCCCGGGGCAATTCAGGGGAAATCGGCGTAAATCGGAAATATTCGGGTAACGCGTCGGGAAAACGCGAATCGGGCCCTTAGTAAATGACCCCCATTGTGTAGGTTTTATTCAGGATTCCCTGAGCCTAAAAGGGATGGACCAAAAAAAAAAAGTGCAGAAAATCTACATTTAAAAACGCACAAAAAATAGCTAAATGTGAATAAAATGTGCATGAAAAACTTCAAGTTTTTAATGTGGATTTTCTGCATGACAATAATCTTAAAGGAAATATACCTTCAGGATGAAGGATTGTAAACCAAGCACACTGACATGCTGGATCTGCTCTTCTTTTAGCTTTTTATTATCTGGTTTTTTTTTTAATTATGCAAATGAACATATGAGGCTCCAGGCTCCATTAACACCAATGGAGCCTGGTGCCAATAAGGCTAATTTACATAACTTTAAAAGCCTTTTATTTCTTAAAAACAATGGCATAAGTGTGCTTGGTTTACAGTCCTTCATCCTGGAGGTAGATTACCTTTAACTTCATAACCCTATGAATAAATAATAATGTTTATTGATGCCACATCCCAACCCCACACACAGTTTACATTTATGGAGCCTGGCATTTCCCATTTAATAGATCTTTGTCCTGAATTCTGCTTCTTCAGGATCCACCATAGCATAATCATAGCAAGATATTGGCAGAGCTATGTTTATGGAGGAGGATCCCATGTAGGTTCTCTCTGATGATAACCTAGGTCAGTGGTGGCGAACCTATGGCACGGGTGCCAGATGTGGCACTCAGAGCCCTTTCTGTGGGCACTCAGGCCATCACCCCAGGACAGAGTTCACCAAACAGGACCAAATCCACCAAATCTTCCTGCGGTCCCATGCAACTTATGAGATCTCGGTCTCTAAAAGGTTTGCCATCACTGACCTAGGTGTTGAGTGGCAGCCATATTTCACTTCTTGTTCACTTCTTTTTGGAAAGGAATCTGTGGGTTCATCAACTTATGTGTAGGAGGCATGAACATGTTCCTTTATACTACCATGCCATCTTTTTAAGGCTACAGCCCCAACACAGCAGAATCTCTACAACGTTCCATACAGATGTCTGAAGTCACCACATATGGGCACCAGACCCGGAAACCTTCATGGAGCATGAAATTCTAGGAGACCTCTAAGGCACCTTTTGATATTTAACAAAATCTTCAGTAGGTCCCCCTTTTTTAACAGAACCCTGCTCTGGATGAAGTAGCAGAGCTTTCCAAGAGAATCCTAAATTTCCAGACTTCCCAACTTGTTAAGGGCAGATCAGGACAAGGTGGTCATGATGTTAGGCTCCTAGACACATTATGGGCCAGAGAAGATCTGTTGCCTACCATGAACACACCATCCCCATTAACAACCTAGTTCTAAAGTCCCCAAAAAGACCTTGCAGTCTTATTGAGTTGACACCTGACTTACAGACGACCCCTAGTTAAAGATGGACCTCTCTGCCCACTGTGAAGCTCTCTGCTTTACTTTAGTCCCAGACTGCAATGATCAGCTGTAAGGTGTCTGTAATGAAGCTTTATTGATAATCGTTGGTCCCATTACAGCAAAATATTTGGAAACTCCAATTGTTACTGGGCCCAAAAAAATTTTTTGTCTGGAGCTACAATTATAAAATATACAGTTTTGACTTACAATTCAACCTAAGAACAAACTTATGGAACCTATCTTGTACTGCCTAAATGAATTCTTATACCTATGGATTTGTCAATGTCTGATATATCAGCTAGACAACATAAAGATCTTATTACACCCCTCCATTCCACAATAATGGGGCACTCTGCTTGAAAAAAACATATAACACTTCCCTTAGATGTCCATCAAATGGTCTTAATAGGACTGAAGAAGGAAGTTGACAGACATAATAATCTCAGCAATAAAAATATTCTAGGGGACACCTGAGCCTGAGAGCTTTCATCTTGGTGCAGAGCTGGACATTATATATTACAGTTTCATAGTAAGTGGCTACAATGGGTTAAGTAGACATCTGTACAGAACTTCTGTAAAATCCTCCAAATTCCAGGGAACACTTCTAGGAGTAAATCTAGTTAGGCATGGGTACAAACTGCTGGCGGCAGAGGTTAGGAGACCTTCTTGGGGTCTTTTCTATGGTTACATGTTATGCTTGGACTAGAGTTAAGCCTTTGCCCTGACATTCGCAGAACAGCTGCATTATTTCGCCGTCCAGCTGTCTCCCTTTCCAGAACAGCTGCATTTCAGCACCGCGCTGCTCCCAGCTGTGCCCATGGGTGGCATTTCTCTTTGTTTTTTTGTGTTCCCTTGCTATCACCCTTAAAATTCTTTAGCAAGTTTTTGCCGCCTTTTACGCTGCATAGTGCATAGTTCAAGTGTGCCCCCACTTAGTAGCAGGGCCCCATCTACCATGTGGGTTTTATAATATCGTCTTTTTGAAAGAAGAGGGGCTTGACCCCCACATATTAGGAAATCTAGGTGAGAATGTTATCTTATATACCCTATATGTATATTGGCTTAAAATAGTATTCTAATAATACAATAATTTAGGTAAGGCTAAATTCACACAATGGGGCAAATTTACTTACCCGGCCCATTCGCGATCCAGCGGCGCGTTCTCTGCTCTGGATTCGGGTCCGGCCGGGATTTAAGAAGGTAGTTCCTCCGCCGTCCACCAGGTGGCGCTGCTGCGCTGAAAGTCATCTCATCGCGCCGGAATGCACCACCTCGGACCAGGTGAAGGTAAGCGCTCCCCAAGCGACACTTTTTCGGTTTTTAAATGCTGCGGTTTTTCCGAATACGTCGGGTTTTCGTTCGGCCACGCCCCCCGATTTCCGTCGCGCGCATGCCGGCGCCGATGCGCCACAATCCGATCGCGTGTGCCACAATCCCGGGGCAATTCAGGTACAATCGGCGCAAATCGGAAATATTCGGGTAACACGTCGGGAAAACGCGAATCGGGCCCTTAGTAAATGACCCCCAATGTGTGCCCGTTGTACTGTAGCACGGCGGGCACAACTCGGAATCGGGGAGAGGAGGATGGGGTGAGCGCTGCTTTCCATAGTGATGTATGGCATGTGTGCTGCACCGTACCGTTCCCATATGGCGCCGTGCACCCATTGCACTCTATATACGTCCCCCATACAGCTGTGTGAATGTAATCTTAAAACCATTTAAAAAGCACTTATATACCAGCAGTCGATATTGGAATCAACTTTTAATACCGTCAGGGTGGATTGCAGCAATAAGACCCTGAGATCAAATTAATATTAGGGATGTACGAGGAAATGTGTCACCAATTTTAATTTTGACTCAAATCCCAATGACACTGAGTAATACGTAGACAGAACTAGATAGAACTAGATAGGTAGTAACATCATATATAGTCAGTAGTAAAGTAATGACAGTCAGTGTTTTTATATATATAGAGGTCATTGTACAGTGAGGGGGAGGAGATAAGCTGTGACATCATCTATTGTCAGTAGTGATGTAATGATGGGTCAGTGGTATCTATATAGAGGTCATTGTACAGGGAGGAGGAGGAGATAAGCTATGACATCATCTATTGTCAGTAGTGATGTAATGATGGGTCAGTGTTATCTATATAGAGGTCATTGTACAGGGAGGAGGAGGAGATAAGCTGTGACATCATCTATTGTCAGTAGTGATGTAATGATGGGTCAGTGTTATCTATATAGAGGTCATTGTACAGGGAGGGGGAGGAGATAAGCTGTGACATCATCTATTGTCAGTAGTGATGTAATGATGGGTCAGTGCTATCTATATAGAGGTCATTGTACAGGGAGGAGGAGGAAATAAGCTGTGACATCATCTATTGTCAGTAGTGATGTAATGATGGGTCAGTGGTATCTATATAGAGAACATAGTACAGGGAGGGGGGGGGATAAGCTGTGACATCATCTATTGTCAGTAGTGATGTAATGATGGGTTAGTGTTATCTATATAGAGGTCATTGTATAGGGAGGGGGAGGAGATAAGCTGTGACATCATCTATTGTCAGTAGTGATGTAATGATGGGTCAGTATTTTCTATATACAGGTCATTGTACAGGGGGGGGATAAGCTGTGACATCATCTATTGTCAGTAGTGATGTAATGATGGGTCAGTGTTATCTATATAGAGGTCATTGTACAGGGAGGGGGAGGAGATTAGCTATGACATCATCTATTGTCAGTAGTGATGTAATGATGGGTCAGTGTTATCTATATAGAGGTCATTGTACAGGGAGGAGATAAGCTGTGACATCATCTATTGTCAGTAGTGATGTAATGATGGGTCAGTGTTATCTATATAGAGGACATTGTACAGGGAGGGGGGAGATAAGCTGTGACATCATCTATTGTCAGTAGTGATGTAATGATGGGTTAGTGTTATCTATATAGAGGTCACTGTACAGGGAGGGGGGAGATAAGCTGTGACATCATCTATTGTCAGTAGTGATGTAATGATGGGTCAGTGTTATCTATATAGAGGTCATTGTACAGGGAGGGGGAGGAGATAAGCTGTGACATCATCTATTGTCAGTAGTGATGTAATGATGGGTCAGTGTTCTCTATATAGAGGTCATTGTACAGGGAGGGGAGGAGATAATCTGTGACATCATCTATTGTCAGTAGTGATGTAATGATGGGTTACTGTTATCTATATAGAGGTCATTGTACAGGGAGGGGGAGGAGATAAGCTGTGACATCATCTATTGTCAGTAGTGATGTAATGATGGGTCAGTGCATCTATATAGACATCATTGTACAGGGAGGGGAGGAGATAAGCTGTGACATCATCTATTGTCAGTAGTGATGTAATGATGGGTTAGTGTTATCTATATAGAGGTCATTGTATAGGGAGGGGGAGGAGATAAGCTGTGACATCATCTATTGTCAGTAGTGATGTAATGATGGGTGAGTATTTTCTATATACAGGTCATTGTACAGGGGGGGGGGGAGATTAGCTGTGACATCATCTATTGTCAGTAGTGATGTAATGATGGGTCAGTGTTATCTATATAGAGGTCATTGTACAGGGAGGGGGAGGAGATTAGCTATGACATCATCTATTGTCAGTAGTGATGTAATGATGGGTCAGTGTTATCTATATAGAGGTCATTGTACAGGGAGGAGATAAGCTGTGACATCTATTGTCAGTAGTGATGTAATGATGGGTTAGTGTTATCTATATAGAGGTCACTGTACAGGGAGGAGGAGATAAGCTGTGACATCATCTATTGTCAGTAGTGATGTAATGATGGGTCAGTGTTATCTATATAGAGGACATTGTACAGGGAGGGGGGAGATAAGCTGTGACATCATCTATTGTCAGTAGTGATGTAATGATGGGTCAGTGTTATCTATATAGAGGTTATTGTACAGGGAGGGGGAGGAGATAAGCTGTGGCATCATCTATTGTCATTAGTGATGTAATGATGGGTCAGTGTTATCTATATAGAGGTCATTGTACAGGGAGGAGGAGGAGATAATCTGTGACATCATCTATTGTCAGTAGTGATGTAATGATGGGTTACTGTTATCTATATAGAGGTCATTGTACAGGGAGGGGGAGGAGATAAGCTGTGACATCATCTATTGTCAGTAGTGATGTAATGATGGGTCAGTGTTATCTATATAGAGGTAATTGTACAGGAAGGGGGAAGAGATAAGCTGTGATAAGCTGGGCACAGGAGGCTTAGGGGCCCATAAGGTGTCACTTTCCCATATGAGAAGACTATTACTATATAGCATACATTATAGTCAGGGGGCTTGGCACAGACTTTGCACTGGGGCCCTGAAGATTCAAGTTACGCCACTCCCTGTACTCTATAGATCCTATTATTTACTATATACAATTGAAGCTCATTAGAAATCGTATGTCATTATGGAGACAGGCTAGAGATGATTAGTATACAGTACTTGTCCTGCTCCTTGTACAGTAGACAGGACACTGTTCTCCTCCTGGCCCTGTATGATGGACGCTCAGCCTGTCCTCCGCGCTGCACTTGTGGTTTAGGGATTTAGATTCTTGTTCTGTCATGGTTCCCACGCGTGAAAGAATGAGACTAGTGTGATTTCCGGATGTATGTTAATCTTTTCATGGTTGTCATGTTCAACAACATATGAATTCTGGGAATGCTACTTGCCATGCTTCAGACGTATCCTTATTACTAAGTGTCCTTAGGATCCGTCTCCAACATTACACCATTGTTCTAAGGATTTCCCATCATGTAAAACCTCTGAGGACGCTGCCTGCTTCAGGACGCAGTTTACTGTTAACAACAGAATAATTGTCATTTAATGACCTTATTTTTGCTTTTTTCTGGGGACCCAGGAAGGTTTTCCTAAACCATAGTGGGATGCAGGTCCAGCTCCATCTAGCTGCCTCTATTATCATCGCCCTCATTTTCCTCTCCTGAGTAAATCCAAAAGTGCCACTTATTGGGCTGCATATTTGTACATAGTGTCCCATCTGCAGGCAGCATGTTATAGAGCAGGAGGAGCCGAGCAGTTTGTACATAGTGTCCCATCTGCAGGCAGCATGTTATAGAGCAGGAGGAACTGAGCAGATTGTACATAGTGTCCTATCTGCAGGCAGCATGTTATAGAGCAGGAGGAGCTGAGCAGATTATACATAGTGTCCTATCTGCAGGTAGCATGTTATAGAGCAGGAGGAGCTGAGCAGATTGTACATAGTGTCCTATCTGCAGGCAGCATGTTATAGAGCAGGAGGAGCTGAGCAGATTATACATAGTGTCCTATCTGCAGGTAGCATGTTATAGAGCAGGAGGAGCTGAGCAGATTGTACATAGTGTCCTATCTGCAGGCAGCATGTTATAGAGCAGGAGGAGCTGAGCAGATTATACATAGTGTCCCATCTGCAGTCAGCATGTTATTGAATAGGAGGAGCAGAGCAGATTGTAGATAGTGTCCTATCTGCAGGCAGCATGTTATAGAGCAAGAGGAGCTGAGTAGATTGTACATAGTGTCCTATCTGCAGGCAGCATGTTATAGAGCAGGAGGGACTGAGCAGATTGTACATAGTGTCCTGTCTACAGGCAGCATGTTGTAGAGCAGGAGGGGCTGAACAGATTGTACATAGTGTCCTCTCTGCAGGAAGCATGTTATAGAGCAGGAGGGGCTGAGCAGATTGTACATAGTGTCCTGCCTGTAGGCAGCATGTTATAGAGCAGAAGTTGCTGAGCAATTTCCATTGAGCTGAGCTGAGCTCCTTTAAAGCAACAGCGCTGCCAGAGACTACTGGAGGAATGGGGAGGTGGGGGAGATCTGCGTTATCATTGTAGCTCCGGCTACAGGCCTGACAATTCTTCCAGTTCAGGGAAACCTGAATTTGTCTTCCTTCTTTCTATTGGTGTTCTCAGGATACTGATATGATTGAAAGCTACTACAGAGAAGGGAGCAATAAGTTTACTGCTTAAATTGCCATGTTGGCACTTTTCAATAAATAAGTGGGCTTCTGGTTGCAGTTTTGGGCACTCAGTCTACGAAAGGTTCACCATCACTGTTGTAGAGCATAAGGAGCTGATTGTACATAATGTACATAGCATATTATAAAGCAAGAGGTGCTGAGCAGACTGTTAAATAGTTTTGTGCAAAAAGATTCGGGATCGCTATGCTGAAATGTCAAGGGGTTGTCCTATCGGTGACAGATTAGTGACAGGTTCCCTTTTAAGTATTTAGAAGATCCAAAAGGAGAAACGGATACATTGGAGGGAATGTATTTGGACTGGCTGGCGGACAGTCCCCCATTGTTATATTACATATTTAGTTATAGCAGTATTTCTGTAGAGTGTGGGAGGAAACTGGAGTAAATCCACTCAAATGTGGAAAGAACATCCCAACTTCATGTAGTGATGCTATACTGCACTAGTGCTAGTCCTAGGCTGCCTCCAGGCACTTGGAGTTATGCTCAGTAATAGGAAGCAATGCAGCAGCCCTGAGCTCAATAGAAGATAGGAAAATCTCCTTGCACTGAGCTCCCCCTAGTGGCGGCTGCAGGAATATATGATGGATACATCAGGGACAAGCTTCCCCCTCCTCACTATGAGCGCGCTTAGCAGCTGTGTGTCTGCCATCATGTGTAATATACACTCACCGGCCACTTTATTAGGTACACCTGTCCAACTGCTCGTTAACACTTAATTTCTAATCAGCCAATCACATGGCGGCAACTCAGTGCATTTAGGCATGTAGACATGGTCAAGACAATCTCCTGCAGTTCAAACCGAGCATCAGTATGGGGAAGAAAGGTCATTTGTGGCCTTTGAACGTGGCATGGTTGTTGGTGCCAGAAGGGCTGGTCTGAGTATTTCAGAAACTGCTGATCTACTGGGATTTTCATGCACAACCATCTCTAGGGTTTACAGAGAATGGTCCGGAAAAGAAAAAACATCCAGTGAGCGGCAGTTCTGTGGGCGGAAATGCCTTGTTGATACCAGAGGTCAGAGGAGAATGGGCAGACTGGTTCGAGCTGAATAGTGACTCAAATCGCCACCCGTTACAACCAAGGTAGGTTGGTAGGTTTGCACAAGCTCATCGAAATTGGACAGTAGAAGATTGGAAAAACGTTGCCTGGTCTGATGAGTCTCGATTTCTGCTGCGACATTCGGCTGGTAGGGTCAGAATTTGGCGTCAACAACATGAAAGCATGGATCCATCCTGCCTTGTATCAACGGTTCAGGCTGGTGGTGGTGGTGTCATGGTGTGGGGAATATTTTCTTGGCACTCTTTGGGCCCCTTGGGACCAATTGAGCATTGTTGCAACGCCACAGCCTACCTGAGTATTGTTGCTGACCATGTCCATCCCTTTATGAGCACAATGTACCCTGTAACATCTGATGGCTACTTTCAGCAGGATAATGCGCCATGTCATAAAGCTGGAATCATCTCAGACTGGTTTCTTGAACATGACAATGAGGTCACTGGACACAAATGGCCTCCACAGTCACCAGATCCCAATCCAATAGAGCATCTTTGGGATGTGGTGGAACGGGAGATTCGCATCATGGATGTGCAGCCGACAAATCTGCGGCAACTGTGTGATGCCATCATGTCAATATGGACCAAAATCTCTGAGGAATGCTTCCAGCACCTTGTTGTATCTATGCCACGAAGAATTGAGGCAGTTCTGAAGGCAAAAGGGGGTCCAACCCGTTACTAGCATGGTGTACCTAATAAAGTGGCTGGTGAGTGTATGAGAATCACTGGGGGTCTATTTCCATCTCTTGTACCAATGCTTTGTATCTGGGGTTACTATGATGGATATTTATTTTATGGGGTGCACATCTGCCCCTTTTTAAGTGATGCTAAAATGAGAAGAGTCATATTTTCCTGAGATGAGTAAAGTTTAGCGGCTGCAGGGGAAGTGTCACTATAGGACCATGTGTCACGTCATATATAATAATAATCTAATCTTTCAAATAACATCATATATTTGTGTTCCTGTGAGCTACAGAGCTGGATATAGTTTAAAAAAATAGAAGAGAACTGGATGTTTATTTGCAGCTTATATTTCCAAGAGTGACTTTAACTGCCTGTATCACCATTTCTAAAAGAGGAGATTCTTATCTTTAATATGACACCACCTCTGGGTGATGGCACACGTGGTGTTTTTAAGCAGTCCATCAAAAAACGCATGCCTTTTTTAACGGACTTCGAGAAAACGGGCCAAAAACTTGTTCAAAACGCCATGTGTGCCATCACCCTCTCAAGCAAAATATGACTCTTCCCTGCTCATTTTCACTTTGGAGATTTATTATAGTTAAGATTCCACATAAAGAAGGGAATTCTAGAAAGGATATTTCATACCCTACCTGAGAAGGCTAATAGTTTGAGAGAGTAAGATCTCGTTAACCACCAGCCTATTGTTTGTCATACATTTGGATCGAATTTCATGCTTCTGTTGCAGAGACTTTTTCTATTATATATATTTTATTTATTTTTTGCTGGACCGGGTTTTTTTCAATGGCTTCATATTAGAAGCCCATTAAAAGCTATGAAATAACCTTTATTAACAGGTTCCGGGGGAGGATGGATAGAAAAAAATCGATCCCAGCCTTTGTGCCTCAAAAATTGTGTTATTCTCTTCATGGAATAGATAACATTTTATTCTGTATGTTGTTACATTGACAGTGACCCTTTTTTTTCGATTTACAAGTTTTTCATCATTTCTTTTATTTAAAAAATTGATATTATTTTGTTTTCTGCTGTTACTTTTTGTCAGTTGCATAACTTTCCAGGAATTTATGAATCTTAAATGATGTATGGATATCTAGGGTATCTCCACATTCTCAACAATGGCGCACATTTATCACAAACAGTGCAGTCTGTACTAGGTGCAGTTTCCCTGTGTACTGTGCAGGGGGCGCCAGATTTGGGATTTCTGGTGCATGTTCTTCATGAATCTGGCGCCCCCTGCACTGCTCCCACAGTATGCAACACTTTTTTTTGTGCACCTTTAACATAAGGAGTGCAACACAATTCTATGTCACAATTCTGTGCGTTTCGGTCCTCAGTCGGATCGTAGGCCACACGGAGTGTGTGGCCCACAGTCCGACTAAGGACCAAAACGCCCATTTCAGTGCCATTTCAGTGTCCCTGTGAGGTATAGTGCAGCCGTGACACTTTATAAATACATGAGTAAGCAGTCTTCACTGAAAAAGAATGTGCAAACTAAGACTGGTGCAGGGGCTTTAATAAACGTGGGCCACATTTCTGTCCTTTTGGAAATGATACATTTTTTTAAACTAAATTTTAGGGCTACCACTAGATGTCCCTCTGAGCCTTTTTTAACACCCCTCACACATTCACTTATCTCCTATCGTTCATCGACTGACTGACAACAAGTTCAGGTGCGTAGCAAGTTTACCAGGGGATTCTACACAAATTAGGGTGCGTTCACACGATGCAGTGTTCAGAGCCAAAATCGGGTGTGGTTCATAATGGGTAAGAGAAGGGGGCTCATTTAGGATCGCGCTGCTCACTTTCGTCGGACTGTGCACCTTTTTAGGGGATTACACGACTTGCACAGGTATTTAAGAAGCGTGTATGCTGGGATTGTGTTGCACTCGATCCTTTTTCTTTTGGCGCAGCTGCGCTGGCTTCCATGTGACACAAGTAGGGGGTGTGCCGTTGAACGACCCGACTGATTCAGACTAAGTGCAGGATTTAACTTTCAAATTGTGTCGCAAGTCCAAGCAATTGCATGCACCAGGAAAAAGATGGTGAACTCTGTTGGACCTGAGTGGGGAAGCGACACATGCAGGATATCAGGCGCACAATCTTAGTGAATCGCGGCCCAGTGAATTATAAACGGACAATGCAATTTCTGTGAACTCCAGCGGGAATGTAAGTAAATGTGCCCCAATATCATTGAGAGGTGCTACTCCTCTTTTTTTTTTTAACTTCACTCCTGGTTTGGACATCAGAAAGTACATCTGAAAAACTGAACATGTGAACAGTGCCACTGCATTCATATTTGGTTTTTAACTCCATTGTAAGGATATGTTGGGAGGATTCCAGATGTGTCTATACAACAGTTTGGGGCACATTTACTTACCCAGTCCGCGGAGTTCAGAGAAAGTGCATTGTCCGAGGATACACTAATATCCTGATATCCAGCATGTGTCGCTTCCCCACTCCGACAGATTTCACCTTCTTCTTCGTGGTGCATGTAAGTGCATTGTCTTGCAACACAATTAGAAAGTTAAATCCTGCGCTCAGTCCAAATTTTACTTTCCCGTAATGTTATTTATTTTAACATGCCGTGTACTGGGAAGCTGAAAAAAAATTTCAAATGTGGAAAAATTCTTGTGGGCTCAGTTTTTTCGACTTTGACTGTGCACTCAAAATAACACCTCAGCTTTATTCTTTGGTTCGGTGCGATCGCGGTGATACCAAATTTATACAGGTTTTATTGTGTTTTAATACATTTTCAAAAATTAAAGGGGTATTCTCATCTGGGGATTTACATTTAATTAAATGCATTTGCATTTGCAATTTGTAAACATTTCTTCAAATGGATGTTAATAAAAAATATGTTCCTGTGTGCAGATAGTTTCTCATAAATGTAGTCATGTTGTCCCTTAGAAACCAGATAGCTTCCTCGGATACGACCACGTCACACTCTGGCAGCAGTGGACAGACATGCGCTATAGAGCCCTGCCGGACCATCAGGATTCAGCGATCATAACCACAGGACGGCTGTGTGACATGTAGTAACTCCCGGACATTTCATATACAATAACCTTTTGTTTCTTTGTGCAATCCCTCCAGCAGAGGTGGCCGTATCCGAGGAAGCTTTCTCGTTTCTAAGGGACCATATGACTACATTTATGAGAAATTATCTTCACACAGGAACATTTTTTTTAATAACATCTAATTGAAGAAATGTTTATATATGGCAGATTAATGAAACTGAATGCAAGTGCCCAGACGAGAATACCCCTTTAAACGAATGTGTACAAAAAAGAAAAAAAAAATTTTGCCATCTTCTGACGCTAATAACTTTTTCATACTTTGGTGCACGGAGATGTGTGAGGTGTCATTTTTTGCGAAATGAGGCAACGTTTTCATTGCTACCATTTTGAGGTCTGTGCGACATTTTGATCATTTTTTATTTCATTTTTTATGTTATGCAAAAAGCTGTAAAAGTCGCATTTCGGACATTTGGGCGCCATTTCCCGTCTCGGAGGTCACCGCCGCCTGTAACCGTTTTATATATTTTGATAGATCGGGCATTTTGGGACGCGGCGATACCTAATGTGTCTGTGATTTTTACTGTTTATTATGTTTTATATCAGTTCTAGCAAAGGGGGGGTGATTTGAACTTTTAATATTTTATAAATTTTTTTTCTTTTTTACCTTTTTTTTTCTTCACTATTTTTTAGACCATCTAGGGTGCATTAACCCTAGATGGTCAGATCTCTCCTACCATATACTGCAATACTTCTGTATTGCAATATATGGCATTTATGCAGCACATTCATTACAATGAGCCACTGGCTCATTGTAACGAAACTGCAGAAGCCATGTAGTCTCGTGTCAAACGAAGACCCAAGGCTACCATGGCAACCGATCGCCGTCCCCCGATGACGTTCGGGGGTGCGGCGATCGGAATAAAGATTGGGCCGCCCGCGCGCCGCCGTTTTTTAAACGCCGCTGGCGACTTTGCCGGCTGCAATGACATGGTTAATAGCCGCGATCGGTTCAAGCACCGACCGCGGTTATTAGCGGTGGGGGTTTTCTGCAGAATGCAAAAACCCCCACCTTTGTATGAAGAGGATTCAACCCGTGAGCCCTCTTCAAACATCCCTTATACCTCTGCGCCGTAGAGCTACAGCGCAGAGCGTTAAGGGGTTAATTGCAGCTCCACGCCATCTGCCCCATGCACTTGCTTTAACATGTGAACATTCAGGCCTGAAAGTTTGCAGGTTATGGCCAGGGATGGATTACGATTTTCTTGAGCCCTGGGTTGTAAGAATATAGCCCCTACAAGTCTGGAATCACTTCCTACATCTGGTACTAGAATCAGCTTTGTGGGGAATAAAGGATGCGTCCCTTCTGCTGCTTTCAATCTGCGGTTTCAGGATCTTGATTGGTGGGTGTTTTGGGCGGGCATGGGTCCCAACCGCCTATATTATAATCCATTAGTGGCCATAGGACAACACTGTCTGGCATGGAATTGTCGGCTGGAGAGGTGGAGACCTCCTCAGGGGCCGGTTCACGGGTGCAATGTATGTCCCCCAATGTCCCTATAATGACCTTGATAAATCATCGGGGTGACACCTGCTGTCCAATACAATGGTGAAGATATCTCCAAGTACAATGATGTCACAGTAAAGAGATAATGCAATAACTATAGGATATCTATATTCTAGTCCAAGAGAGATTGACTTCTTGGATCAATTGGCCCCAATATTACCTCTGCGCTTATCCAGAGTAAGTACAGGCAGTCCCCAGGTTGCATACAGGATAGGTCCTTTAATTGTGTTCTTAAATTGAATTTGGTATAAGTGGGGACTGTATATTTTATCATTTTGGCTCCTGACAAAAAAAAATTTTGGTCACTGTGACAATTGGATTTTAAAATTTTTGTGTTGTCATGGGAACAAGGATTATGAATAAAGCTTCATTACAGACACATTACAGAAGATCATTACAGTCTGGGACTTTAGTAACATCCAGAGAGCTTCACCAGAGGTCACAGTGGTCCGTCTGTAACTAGCGATCAGGTGTCCTTAAGTCAGGGACAGTCTATATAGGTCAGTGATGGTGAACCTTTTGGAGCCTGAGTGCCCAAACTTCAACCAAAAGCCACATATTTATTGCAAAGTGCCAGCGCAGCAATTGAAGCAGTAATGTATTTGTTCTTTGACAACTTTCAATCATTCAGCCTCCTAAAGACACCAACACAGTTGAAAGGAGGAGGGCAAATTCATCTATCATTGTAGGAAGATTCTGGAGGAAGTCCTGTCCTGTCTGGTGAACTTCATGCTGGGGTGATGGCCTGGGTGCCCACAGAGAGGGCTCCGAGTGCCGCCTCTGGCACCAGTGCCATAGGTTCGCCACCACTGATATAGGTTATAAACATCTATATGTTGTGCAAAAGCCATTAGGTTAATAATAAAACATAGCATCCTCTATAAAAGGCAATATCTTGACCTTTTTAGGTACCAGTGCCCTATTTTTTTTTTTCAAAAAGATCACTGCCAAAACTATTAGTAAGAGAGAACTGATTGTGGTTACAACTCCTCTACCAGACTCACTGGCTAAACAATGAAGGCACCTTAGTAACTAGATCTGATGACCCAAATAATCACAATTAATCCAGGCAGCGTACGGCACCACACCACGTCACTGTTCACACCTTTTGCACATACATGGATGTCATTCCAGTAGTCTTATTAATCATATACATCTGAGGTGACTCAGGAGAGAAGCAGAATACCAAAGACGCTGCTACCAAATGACCTTCTAGTGATCACACATAACATATACTCCCATTATACACCCACTCCCTATACGCCGACCCGGGAGGTTCCAGCTATCGTCATCCACAGAACATCTGTATATAGGATCCCTGGATGGATGAGTAGTAGTGAGGAAGCAATACAAGATACATAACCAAAAAGTGAACTCAGGTGACTCCAGGGCAGGTGTACTATGACATACCAACCCGATAACTACTAAATAAACCACACCATGTATGACCTTTAAAAGACACACATTGTAATGAACCAAGGGCTGTAACAAGAGCTTGATAATATTAGTAACTTATCATTATAACAAGGGGGATAAACACTGGAGAATTGTAGAGGTCCGACCCTGCCAGCTCGTCACTAGGGAATACTTCACCCTGAAAGGTTGTGGTAGTCTATAGTAACATCCAAGGTTTAGCAAAAGAAGATTTCCCTGATTATCACATCTAGATACTACATTACTAGATATTTGTAGGTCTAATAGAAGTAAAGCGTATGAAAGACCATCAATGCTCTGCAGTCTGCTGACATCAATGCCAATCGTCCCTGTCCTCCTCCCCCCTCATATAGTGGCCTCCTGTCCTCCATCCTCCCTCATATAGTGGCCTCCTGTCCTCCATTCTCCCTCATATAGTGGCCTCCTGTCCTCCATCCTCCCTCATATAGTGGCCTCCTGTCCTCCATCCTCAATCATATTGTGGCCTCCTGTCCTCCATCCTCCCTCATATTGTAGAACCTGTCCTCCATCCTCCCTCATATTGTAGAACCTGTCCTCCATCCACCCTCATATTGGGGCCCCCAGTACTGCATCCTCCCTCATATTGTGGCCCCCTTTCCTCCATTCTCCCTCATATTGTAGAACCCTGTCCTCCATCCTCCTCATATTGTAGAACCCTGTCCTCCATCCACCCTCATATTGTGTCCCCCTGTACTGCATCCTCCCTCATATTGTGGCCCCCTGTCCTCCATTCTCCCTCATATTGTAGAACCCTGTCCTCCATCCTCCCTCATATTGTCGAAGCCCGTCCTCCATCCTCCCTCATATTGTAGAACCCTGCCATCTATCCACCTTAATATTTTGCCCCCCCCCCCCGTCCTCCCTCATATTGTGACCTCCTGTCATCCCTCATATTGTGGCCTCCTCCCTCATATTGTGCTCTCCTCTGTTATAATGTTATATCCCCAGTATTCTAACCTCCCTCATATTGAGGTCCCCAGTCCTCCATCCTCCCTCATGTTGTGACCCCTGTCCTCCCCTGTTGTTGGGTATTAAACAGAAAAAACTTTACTTACCTTTCCATCGTTCCCCACAGCAGTCCTGCTTCCTCTTCTGTCAGGGCTCTGAAATTGATCCAAGGGAGGAGCTAACTCCATATCTCTTTGCCCAAAAGCAGAAGCAGATGTGTGGAGGCAGCAGGAGCTGATCCCGGCTCTTTGGCTGCTCTGAATCTCTAGTATGTCAGGGCTGGGACCAGGAGATGGGACACCATGGGACATTCTCCTAACTGGCCAGGATGGTGGGACAGCAACAAAATAACATGACTGTCCCTCCGAATCCGTGATGGTTGGGAGCTATGCAATCTCACGGTGCCTTTGCACAGCATCACATGAACACATCTAAAATCTTAGCACTTCTAATTGTACCCATTTAAAAATCTACATAATTCAGGAAGCCAGATTGAGAACCAGTGTGATACAGCCTATCTAGTTACATAGTCTAGGGAGCCTGCTGACTAAAATCATAGTATACAAGGTTGGAAAAAGACGCACGTCCATCAAGATCAACCTAACCTCAAGGTCCGTCAAGGTCACCACAAGACCTACGCGAAGAGAAAAACCCCAGGATTTTATTTTTTTTTAGAAACGGCCAAATAAGGTAATTGTGGCTGAATTATAATATATATGTGTGTATATGGGTATAGGAATGTTTCTTCAACTTTAATGTTGCTGTAGGACTTCTGGGAGATTTCTTGGTTAATATTCTCATGTGATTTTCAGAAAAATTCTCTGAATGATCCAAATGGCAAGACCATTACTACGATACTTAAAATGGTTTCTTTAAATAGAATCACTTATTTACGTGTTATACCTGCACAGGTAGATTCTACTAGTGTATAATATGATGTCAGTAACATCAATTACTCTCCCTTTACTCTGTGAAACTGGTATCTACACAATACATTATTATATTATTTATAAAGGTATATACCATAAGAGGAAAGCAGTGCTGTAACAGGACTACAGTGGGCTCCAATGCAAACTTAGAATTGGAGCCTCCATATACCTAAACCCTCGCTGCCGGCCCCAACCCGCACGTTATATTTCAGAATACACATACATCATATATACATGTAGACTTTATTTTACATATAAGTCACAGGAGTGTCCCATGTAACAGAGCAGGAAGTGTCAGTGCGCATCACTTCCTGCTGTCAGCTCTAAGCTGTATCGAAGGATAGCTGTCATACAGCTGAAAGCTGGAATAGGGAATCCGGCAGCTGCACAGATTTTAATCTGTGACCGCCACTGGCAGCTGACTCTCACACAGTTGTTGCCTGTAGCCTGCATATTGTGACAGGAGGGCCCAGGCCGAGGCCATCATGGTTCAATATAATTGTGCACACTAGGCAGATGTCACAGCCGTAGCTCGGGCCCTTCTCTTCTAGGGGCCCAGTTACGCCCCTGTTTAGAAGTGAGCTGCTATATCTAAGCTACCATGTAAGCAAAAAATTTCTTCAATGTATGTTTCGTCTAATATGGGGGCAAAACATCTTCTACATAACTAGTCTTTCTTTCTACTTTCTGCAAAACCTAGCAGCGGACTTGACGATAATCAATTCGTCAATGAGACAGTGTGGAGGACCTGCAGCTAGTGGACAGGAGGAGAAGTTAAATCTTGGGACCATAGCCCGAAAGTCTTGAACTACGTCCCGGATTGTCTTACATTGCCCAAACTGATTTATACAGCCAGGTCTTCTTTTCTTAAACTCATCATGACCTCATTCCTTGTTCTGTCCGACTACGGTTCTTGCCTCCTGCCTTAACACCATGACCTGGTGTCTACAGTTTAGCTATGGACCAGCAACTATAATCTTAATCCTTGACCCAACTGGGCATCTCCCTTTGTGGTAAACAGGGAAACCCCAAACCAGGAAATTCCTCCTTTTGGAATAGAGATTTTATAGGTCACTGTCCATGCGGTATATCCACAATGAAAAGTAAATAATAGGATCTGAGATGCAAGAACAAATTGATCTCCTCCAAAGGAATGTAATGACAGCTAGTGTGTATCGGGATCAGGATACTGTGTACATGAGGACTTAGCGAAAACAGATAATAAAAGACAGTTCATAATCGCAGATTAATTGACGTTGACTTTGGGACTATTGGGTGTAGGCCAGATCAATAAGATTACAGAACCACTGGGTGACGGGACCTTCTCTATTGTTTATATAAATTATTTTTAGATTATCAGGAGCACTTAGATAATGGGCATAGCCTCCCCTTTTATCGACGTAAATGCTATAGACACTTGTGCTTGGGACAGCAGACATGTACCCTTCACACTCTTGTCCATCATGTCAGTAGTTAGTATGAAGAACTAAATTCAGAGTTGTGCCCCTGTGAAATTAGATGGATTCTCTTGCATGGAATCCATTGGGGGTCATTTACTAAGGGCCCGATTCGCGTTTTCCCGACGTGTTTTTCCGTTTGGCGCCGATTTTTCCTGAATTGCCCCGTGTTTTTGGCGCATGCGATCGGATTGTGGCGCATCGTCGCCGGCATGCATGTGACAGAAATCGGGGGGGGGCGTGGCCGAATGAAAACCTGATGGATTCAGAAAACCCGTCGCATTAAAAAAAAAAAGTGTCGCTGGACACGCGCTTACCTTCACCCAGCAATGGATCGTGCACCCCGGCGGACCTCGGCAGACTTCAGCGCAGCAGCAACACCTAGTGGACGTCGGAGGAATTGCCTTAGTGAATCGCCGGAAGACCCGAATCCACCACAGAGAATGCGCCGCTGGATCGCGAATGGACCGGGTAAGTAAATCTGCCCCATTGTGTCCATGTAGTAGAATATGATGAAGAGCATATGTGAGTCTTGTGAGTCTAGAGCTGAGCACCAGGTAATTCCTGACCTCCAGCCCCCCTATAGTACCGTATATACCGGTGTATAAGACGACTTTTGAAGACATAAAAATATTCTGTCTATTCTGGGGTCGTCTTATACGCCGGTAATCCCGACCGCCCGCCGTGTATTCACGGCGGCGGTCGGGTCCCGGTGCATGGAGAGGGCTCACGGGCTGAGCTCTCTCCATAGCCGGTAAGTCTTTGCTGCATATTGCAACAAAGGCTTACCGGTAACACCCGCGATCGGTGCTAGCGATAACACAGCGATAGCGGCGCATACTCACCCTCGATGTCTACTCAGCTTCGATTCTGGCCCCGATGTCTGCGCGGCTCGTCTTCAGTCTTCCGCGCCGTCTTCTTTCTTCTGCTGGGCGCCGCCATGTCTTTCCCCGGGGCGGCGCCTAGTATGACGTCAGCAGCGGCGCGTCATACTAGGCACCTGCCGGGGAAGATCATTGGCGGCGCCCAGCAGAAGAAAGAAGACGGCGCGGAAGACTGAAGACGAGCCGCGCAGACATCGGGGCCACCGGAGGGTGAGTATATAAGTTTATTTTTTTTTAATGTTGGGCTGGGCTGTGCTGTATACTACTGGGGGCTGTGGTGTATACTACTGGGGGCAGTGCTGTATACTACTGGGGGCTGTGCTATATACTACTGGGGGCTGTGCTGTATACTACTGGGGGCTGTGCTGTATACTACTGGGGGCAGTGCTGTATACTACTGGGGGCTGTGCTATATACTACTGGGGGCTGTGCTATATACTACTGGGGGCAGTGCTGTATACTACTGGGGGCAGTGCTGTATACTACTGGGGGCTGTTGCAGTCCCAGGCAGCCCAGGACCCTAGAAGGAAGCTACAATGATAATCCAAACTCCTTATCCTTCTTTCTACTGTATTGGTGTCCTCAGATGCCTATACAATTTAAACCTGTGAAAAAGCAGGTAGTAATAAGTTACTGCTTAAATTGTCGCATTGGCACTTTGCGAAAAATATGTGGGTTTTGTTTGTAGCTTGGGCACCCGATGTCTAAAAGGTTTGCCATCACTGCTGTAGGGTGTGGACTGTCAAGGACATGGGTGCACCAGCCATGAGGCGAGTTGATCCTCTTGCCTGAATCAGTACCACCTGGGTCACCATTCTAAAACTCGCCTCAAGCGGCAGAGATTTTAGGTTCACCCCTGGTCTTCGAGTAGTGCTGAAACTGGATGCTAAGAGTACTACAAAGTCTGCAAAAGAGGAGTCCCAACTGTTAAGCTCCAATACAGAAAGTAAACCCTCTAGAGATGCATTGCACCCAACCTGTTGTATATAATGTGTGGCATTGCTACTGGCAAACAGTGCTGTGTAAGAGTCAGACTACACTGGCTCCCATATTACCCCAAAAAGCATTATGTAGGGTACTTCAGTAGTGCTGGACAGCACAGCACGATGTACTATGAAGAAATCTATTGAATTCACCATAATGATATTTAAGATAATTATCTCTGAAGTTCTGGCAGTCTCCGGAATTTTTTCCAGCTTTCCAGTACATTGCATGGAACATTAAATGGCGCCACTAAAAAGTACAATTTGTCCTGCAGATAACAAGCTCATATACATGTACTGAAAGAAAAAAAAAAAAAAAAAAAAAAGTTTTCGCTTTTGGAATGAAGGAAATAAAAAAACTAATGCAAAAATAAAAAAGGTCTGTAAGGGTTAAATACTGTCATTATTACAATGTGTAACAAGCTCTCATACAGTTCTGTACACTGAAAAATAAAAAAAAAATTATTGATTTTTTTTTGAAGGTGGGGAGTGAAAAAATGGAAATGCAAAAATGTAAAAGGATTGTGGTTTTAAGGGGTCAAGCTTGTTACCTTAATCCCTATAGGGGTTACCACATGGCAACATTGATCAAAATAATAATATCAAGCCGTCATCATGATCAATAATGGACAAGAACTGCCAAGGACAAGTCAGGTCACTAAAAGTCAGTATTTTTACTAGCGTATAATCCTTCCTAAGTCAACCTGTTGTTCAATCGCAGACAATACACTGAGCAGGTTTTCGTGGCGGGGTGATTGACAGCATGGCATTCGCCCAAATTCACACTTCTACCTGAACTAGAACTGTCTAAACATAATAAATATAGCACACCATATCTGCTTTCATCTGTGCATCCATAGAGATCCGAACACCGATAAAGTGCAGCGCACAAGTACATAAGGAACATTTTGGGTGAAAGAATTTTAAACAGCAGAACTATAGGGACAGATGTCGAATGTCTAAATCTAGAAAGTAAGAAGTATTAATTCTTAAAGTCAAGGTGCATGCTGGGAAATATAAATATCACCTTATGTCATTTACAAATTTGTGAAGATTGAAAAAAAGCTTCTGCCTACTGTGCTATGGACGTTGGTGCGCTTGCCTGGCAGTAAAAAAACCCCGGAGCTCAACTAAAATATGTTTTTTATTTAATCTGCAGATTCCAGAATACATACTTTAAATTTGTCTGAAGATGTGCATGATGTATAAGAGAAAACCAATGTAATGGTCAGAACAGCCTTTGTGCATAAATGTAATACAGTAGTTACTGATCAATACTCAATGTAGAAGCATTGAGTTTAGTGAATCTCTAGCAATATAATTCATTTTGGATAGTGTTATAGATTTGACTTTCGTCAGTGAGGAGAAATCGGTGACAAATATATGACATTAATAAACATACTTTAATGTAATTTAGAAAATTTCCTTACATACATTTGGTTAAATGTTACCTTTTACTCTACTGAAAGGGCAAATCTTAACTAAAAAAGTAAATTTCTTCTGCATTATGGTATCTTGCTTATTTAGAAAGTGTTTGTATGTCACTTGTGCCCCTGCGACCCATGTTTTGGGTCGCAGGTGCACCCGTGTGCCTCCCTGTGCCCCCGCAGGTGGTCAGCTTCACTTACCCTCCACGTTCCAGCGACGGTCTCCTCGCTCCAGCACATGCGTTCCTGCATCCAGGGGCGTAAGCACCGTCCGTCTAAGGTCTGAAGGGCCAGTGCACTAATGATTGGCCTTCCCAGTTAAGTTCCCGCCCCCTTCCTTTGTCCCCTGCCAGATTTTCTTTGTGCCTTGTGCCCTAGAGAAAGCTTGTTCATGCCTGTTTTGAGATTTCCTGTTGTGACCCCGGTTCCGTTCCTGACTTTGCTACTCCTCTGCCTGCCTTGACCTTTTGGCTTCTCCTGACTTCGATCCCATGCTGCCCGTCCTGACCTCCTGCCTGTCCCCGACTAAAATTCTGATATACGACTCTGTACTTTCGTCTTGGTTGCAACAAATCCAACCTGCTTTGTGGCGGGCTCTGGTGAAAACCGGGTACCACTTAGACTCCGCTCCCAGGTTTCAGCTTCCGGCAACGTCCGCGGTGGTACAGTGGGTCCACTACCCCTGATCCTGACAGTGTATATGTATGTATGCATGTATGTGAATATACAGTATATATATAGAGAGAAGGTTGACCACCAGTGATCTAGAAAGAGATTCAAAGGGATACGTTTGACCATCAGTGATCTAGCTAGAGCTTTGAAAGATAAAGTTGACCACAGATGAACCAGCCAGAGTTTCGAGAGACTGATGTCCAATATCCACCACAAGGTTCCTTGTTTGGATGTTGACATTGAATTAAGTAGAATTTTCTAATAAATATAAACCTGTAATAATCATATTTTTCCATAGACAGTGGCTGTTTTTTTTTAGTGATCAGTTGTTTATTTTGATATGTATTTTTTTAACAGCATTTTTACTAATACCACAAAAAGGCAACACATCTAAAGGCTTAAACTTGTCAGACCTTTGGCTTTTTCCACCTTCTCATGTAACCACATATTGCCTTGTGTTCTCAATTATCTCCGACCACAGTGGTAAAATGAGCAGGTACAACAGTTTCCACAAATAGCAGAGCTCCTTATACAATGAAACAAACCTTGTAAATTACCAGCAGCCACGTTCAGCGCCATAAATAGCTCTACAATGGAGCCAGGTGGGCTTGAATATGGTCCAAATAGTGAAAACAAAGCCAAGCTCTTTGTGAACATGATTCTCGGTAACAGTGACCCCCGCTCTTGTTCTACTTTCTCTACATGAAGCAGGTGTAAGCAGTGTCAACATTTTTGGAAGTTTTATCATGGGTGGAGATAGCAGTGAAGATCAACATGGACATGTTTACATGTACAGAAAACATATCATATTTTTTATTCTAGTTTAGTATGTTTTAGTTTAATTTTTAGAAATATCTAAAAAAAGAATCAAAATATTAATGTAGCTATTTATTTTTATTTTTTTTTTCATTTACATTTTTCCCGTTATGGAGTTCACCGCCTGCAATAAACGTCTTTATATTTTGATAGATGTGGCATTTTGAGACGTGGCAATACCTAAGGTGTTTGTGATTTTTGCTGTTTATTACATTTTATCAGTTCTAGGGGAAGGGGGGTGATTTGAAATTTTTTTGTTTGTTTTTTAAACTTTTTTTTATAAATTTTAGACCCTCTACGGTACATTAACCCAAGATGGTATGAACGTTCCTACCATATACTGCAATACTAGTGTATTGCAGTATATGACTGTCAGGGTAGCTAGGGAGAATGCTGGGACTTCTGGTTCTTCTGGTGGTGCCAGCAGCGTTCTCCGACCCCCGGCGCGTATCCGTGCAAACTCCACCTCTCATCCCGGGCAGCGGCTGCTAAGATCCCGCGCTGTCTAGGAGTTGTGTTCGGAACTGCTGGGACTTGTGGTACCTCTGCATGGTGCTTGGTTGTTCTGCACCATGAGGGGTTAATTCCCAGAAGCTGTCCAGCTCCTATCAGGTTCTGGAGGTGGAGTTCTGGCTGCATAAATTGCAGCCTCACTAGTCACCTGTGCCAGTGTTTGAAATCCTTTCATCACTCGCTTGCTGCATTAGGTTGTATTGCTCTGTATCTGTATCGTTGTGACCTCGGCTAGTTTTTGACATTGACTCTTTGCTTACTGATTTTGCTCTTGACGTACCCTCTCGTTGTGACTCCAGCTAGTTTACCATTCTTTTGTGTTTTATGTTTGTCAGTCTGTTTGTGTTTCCCTTCCCACACTTATCCAGTGTATTTCGAGTCTTCAAGTAGCCGCCCCACGGTTTAGCGTGGGGGGGCTATAGGAAGGGACAGAGGTTTGGACAAGCTCAGGGCACACTATCCCCTGTCTTCTGTGTTACCCAACCCTAACAATGACATTTTTACACAGTATTCGTTACAATTGTAACGAAACTGCAGAAACCAGACTGTGAGCCCTCTTCATACAGCCCCCTCAACTCTGCACCGTACACAGGGGCGTAACTTTAGGGGGTGCAGAGGTTGTGATCACACCTGGGCCCAAAAGGTTTAGGGGGCCCCTATGGTGTCACTTTCCCATATGAGAAGACTATTACTATAGGCCATACATTAGTCGGGGGCCTGGCACAGACTTTGCACTGAGGCCCATTAGCTTCTAGTTACGCCACTGACCGTACATGTACGGCACAGAGCGTGGAGGGGTTATTGGAAAGACAAATATCCAGAGCATGGGATTTCTAGGTTTTTTTACGTCACTTCAGTACATCTGATCTTTGGCCTTGTCTCTGGTGGAAGTTCTGGGGGATCACAGGATCGGCTTCAGCCAATAAGTCGCCTGCTTGGACCAGGGGACAACAAAGGAAGTAACATCCTATGGTAAAAGAAGTGACATCTGAGGAAGACACTCATGATATCCTGTAACTTTTAGAGTATGTCACTAGGACCAAGTAAGAAATCTGATGGCCAGTTCTGATATGGCTACACTTAAAAGGAGATGGCGAAGACTAGGCCCCACATACTCACATGCTTATGATTAACTGTGTTACTCTGCTGAATTTATGGCGCACACAATAATAACATTATTTGCTCCAAAAAACTGTTAGTCAAAAATAATATCTTCATTGAATTAAAAGCTCCATCTAAAGCTTGAAGTAGTTACTATAGATTCCCAAGGCTAAAACTATTTTTGACTGTGAAAAACATCTTAATTTTACCACTGATTTGCATCCTCTGCATCTGTTTTGGATTTTTAAAGGACGTTATAAATACGGAAACATTTTCATAGTATGTCATAGCAAGTATCTATTTTACATGGATAGTAATTGGATGCCATCTCGGTGCTATAATCTGATGGTGGGTGTAGCAACAAAGCTGCAAAGTAGATCTGCTGCCTCTCTGGAGAGTCCTGTGGTACTTGCAGCAGACTGAGCAAGTTAGTCTAGAAAGTTGTTGCCAGAGATCTGCAATGGGAACTTCTGCAGAGTAAAATTGTGTTATCCCTTGGAACTCTAGCTAGATCATGGTGGTCAACCTTATCCCTCAAAACTAGATCACGGTAGTCAACCTTATCCCTCAAAACTAGATCACGGTAGTCAACCTTATCCCTCAAAACTAGATCACAGTAGACAACCTTATCCCTCAAAACTCTAGCTAGATCACTGATGGTCAACCTTATCCCTCAAAACTAGATCACGGTAGTCAACCTTATCTTTCAAAACTAGATCACAGTAGACAACCTTATCTCTCAAAACTAGATCACAGTGGTCAACCTTATCCCTCAAAACTCTAGCTAGATCACAGTAGACAACCTTATCCCTCAAAACTAGATCACGGTAGTCAACCTTATCCCTCAAAACTAGATTACGGTAGTCAACCTTATCCCTCAAAACTAGATTACGGTAGTCAACCTTATCCCTCAAAACTAGATCACAGTGGTCAACCTTATCCTTCAAAACTAGATCACAGTAGACAACCTTATCCCTCACAACTAGATCACAGTGGTCAACCTTATCCCTCAAAACTAGATCGCGGTAGTCAACCTTATCTTTCAAAACTAGATCACAGTAGACAACCTTATCCCTCAAAACTAGATCACAGTGGTCAACCTTATCCCTCAAAACTCTAGCTAGATCACAGTAGACAACCTTATCCCTCAAAACTAGATCGAGGTAGTCAACCTTATCCCTCAAAACTAGATCGAGGTAGTCAACCTTATCCCTCAAAACTAGATTACGGTAGTCAACCTTATCCCTCAAAACTAGATTACGGTAGTCAACCTTATCCCTCAAAACTAGATCACAGTGGTCAACCTTATCCTTCAAAACTAGATCACAGTAGACAACCTTATCCCTCACAACTAGATCACAGTGGTCAACCTTATCCCTCAAAACTAGATCGCGGTAGTCAACCTTATCTTTCAAAACTAGATCACAGTAGACAACCTTATCCCTCAAAACTAGATCACAGTGGTCAACCTTATCCCTCAAAACTCTAGCTAGATCACAGTAGACAACCTTATCCCTCAAAACTAGATCGAGGTAGTCAACCTTATCCCTCAAAACTAGATCGAGGTAGTCAACCTTATCCCTCAAAACTAGATTACGGTAGTCAACCTTATCCCTCAAAACTAGATCACAGTGGTCAACCTTATCCCTGAAAACTAGATCACAGTGGTCAACCCTATCCCTCAAAACTAGATCACGGTAGTCAACCTTATCCCTCAAAACTTGATCACAGTAGTCAACCTTATCCCTCAAAACTCTAGCTAGATCACTGATGGTCAACCTTATCCCTCAAAACTAGATCACTGGTAGTCAACCTTATCCTTCAACACTCTTTCCAGATCACTGGTGGTTAACCTTAATCCTCAAAACTCTAGCTGGATCTCTGCTTATCAACCTTATCTTTTCTAAAATCTAGACAGATCAGTAGAACCTCTCTTTCCAAATACAAGCTATTAGGTTGAAGCTAGACATTTGGGGGGTATATATCAGGGCTTCTGCACCTTAAACAATCACAATTACTTGCTTATTGCTAGAACTTGCCCCTTTTTTCCCCTTTTCGTCACCTTTCATGAAGGATGGTGGGGCCCGAATGCCTGGTGGTGGGCATGGCCGGCGGGAAATGGGCTGGTTGGGTGTGTTCCTGTCCCCTCGCCCCTTTTCATACATGAAAGGTAGGGTCTGGCGTAGAAATAAACGCTGCGCTGGCCCCCGCCAGATACATCAAGAGGCCGGAGTCTCTTTATGTATCTGGCTGCATCGGATGCTTGACGTGGCATACACTGGCTTGCGATAAATTCCCCCTGTTACGTCTATTACCCGGTCCATTCGCGATCCAACGGCGCGTTCTCTGCGCTGGATTCGGGTCCGGCGGGGATTTATTAAGGCAGCTCCTCCGCCGTCCACCAGGTGGCGCTGCTGCGCTGAAAAGCATCGCAACGCGCTGGAGTTCACCGGCTCGGGTTGAGTGAAGGTAAGTGCAAGCTCAACGACACATTTTTTTTTAAAAAATGCGGCGGTTTTTCCGAATCCGTCGCGTTTTCGTTCGGCCACGCCCCCCTCGCGTGCATGCCAGTGCCGATGCACCACAATCCGATCGCATGCGCCAAATTCCCGGGACAGTTCAGGGGAAATCGGCGCAAATCGGAAATATTTGGGTAACACGCCGGGAAAACGCGAATCGGGCCCTTAGTAAATGACCCCCTATGTGTTTATTTGCTGTGCAAATTATGGCCAGGCCCCACCACAGGATGCCATGTTGCCCTGATGGGCTAGTTCCACCCTACACATATTACAGCATGTTCTCTACCTTGTGCACAAGTCCCAATGTATTCATGCAAGTTATATAAATATATCTACCTAGGTATCAGGTCTAACCAGTCTGGGTAAGGTATGACATCCATCTTCCTTCATCTCTCCTGTTTACTAATGCTGATGTGAATCACCACCTTCTGCTGGGGCTCAACCTGCCCAGACTACTAAGCAACCAGTAAAAATATACTTGTGGACTCCCACTAAAAATACAGAGACGCAAATATTTATACAACTGCATTTGTAATGAAGTAAGGCGCGGGTCAGAGAACTTTGACAATCAGATTGTAATTGCTCCGACAAGGCAAAGTTGTTTTTGTCCTATGCAAACATATCTTGGCCGACAATGTGTGCAAGTACAATACATTGCATGCTGCCAGCAGTACACGGGCTCCAGGTATAGAGGTAAGAAAACAACTCTCCTCAACAGTTGTAAATAATGGACTCAACTCCGAGTAAAGGTCAAGTTCTGGGCTTGAATACTATCTACAAAGAGGTGGCACATTGACATCAATATCTCACTAGTAAGACTTTCACTACCAAAGCCAATGACGTTATAAAAGGATTGTGAACTTAAGACACTCTTGTCCATTTGCCATATGTGCTTAGGTGGAGATCTACTGAAGAAAAACTTCTATCCATTCCAAGAACTCAAGCATGACCCAAAACAACAGAGCCCAAACTGCACTCTCACAGGGTGCCTTTAAGAGAACCTATCAGCAGAAATATACCTAATAAACCACTCCAAGTATGTTGTCAAGCAGTTGAACAGTTTTTCTTTCCTGGCCCACGGTGGTGGCATCATCCAGAAAGTCAACGTGGAAGTAAGTGTAAATTTGTTGTATAAAGTCAAGGAGGCGGAGAGTTTAACAATGACTTCAAGCTTTCCCTGCCTCATCTATAGAGGGTCAGGTACTGGTTTGTACCCAGCTCTTCCTGGCACCCCTGGCGGCGGTGGGTACCAGGGTAATGGTATCAGCATTAGTGGGGGGTTTCGCCAATTTTACACCAAGGCCAACCCTTAGTAATGAGCACCTTCAACTACACTACACCACCATGGCAAATTATATGGAGTAACGCAGAAAAATACACTTTTTAAAAAAAAGTTTATTGATATAAGAATGCTCATACACCCTCGTTGACCATTTTATTAGTAAAACAAATGCTGCTCATCGACGGAATCCATAGAATCCAAAGTAGTCCACAGGAGACACGGTCTTGGAAGGCAAAAAAAACAAACACCCATAGACACAAAAAAAGTGCTCGCTGCCAAGGGCAGTGGGGGACATGTTCATTGTCTAGGAGGGGGATCATGCTCATTGCCAAGGAAGAGAGGTGGACATTCTAGTTATCTAGTGGGGGACATGCTCATTGTCTAGGAGGCAATTTCACAGGGCACCCTAGCAGCCAAAATAGCCAAAACACATCGGTGCATAGCAACATGAGGTAAAAAGTTTATTTGCAACCACGTCTCTGCCTCATCTGTCCACGTCATGCATAGGGGCCCCTGAAATAATTTTGAAGGGGATACATGGTAACACAATCCCTGGAGATATTGGGGCAGATTTACTTACCCGGCCCATTTGCGATCCAGCGGCGCGTTCTCTGCGCTGGATTCGGGTCCGGCCGGGATTTATGATAGTAGTTCCTCCGCCGTCCACCAGGTGGCTGCGCTGCGCTGAAGTCCGCTGGAATGCAGTGGTTCTGCTGTAGGTTCATCATTTTGGTTTTGACAAGATTGCCTACTCTTACTCTAAGTCCATCATTGAGCCGAGGAGGTAATCCATCCTCCGGTTTCCTCCCACACTCCAAAACATACTAATAGGTTGCTTGGATTGTGAGCCCCATTGGGAACAGGGACTAATTTGGCAAGTTCTGTGCAGCGCTGGGTAATCTGTGTGCACTATATAAATAAAGGAATTATTATTATTATTACTCCTCCTTTTTTATAGTTCTGGCCAACCGGTTTACATAATATGATCAGAACAGTATGTATTGGGTGGTGTCATCTGACACCATCAACTTCTTGTTGATTTGGGATTGTTTGAATTGGATTTCTTCTATCCTTACATAATTCTGAAACTGAAACTGCCCCAATACATGATATAAGATGTACACATCCATAGGTTGTACTCAAGATCTATAGCAGAGAGGTTCCTCTGTGGGTGAAACATTATTTTTCCTGACTTCCTGCTAGTAAGGAATTGCAATCTGTCAACTTTACTATGACTGCTGCAAAAACCCTTGTGGGTGTCTATATACAGCGTCACTCAGGGCACATTATCACGTTACCATCGTGCAGCAGAGATTTCCCCTTGAATGTCGTATTGTTGATATATAATACCATACCTCCCAACTTTTGGACAAGAGAAAGAGGGACAAAAGCCCCTCCCCCTTTTTCTAAACCACGCCCATTGTCCCACCCACCCACAAGCATAGTATAATATCAACCTTGACGGTCCCCACATAGTAAAGTGCCCCTTACTTTGGCCACCCCCCACCCCCATGGACCCGTATAATATCCCATAAAGCAAATCTGCAACATGTAAAACCCCTCTTTAATTTTATCCTCCCTTGACATTTCGTTTTCCACTTTTATTTATCTCCCCAAACTTACACATAATCCTATCTGTACTCCTATCCCCAACCCTCCTCACATGGTGTGGTCCCTGTTCTCTATCCTCCTCATAATGTATCCTCCTGTCCTCCAGTTTCCTCCTGTATCCTCCTGTCCTCCAGTTTCCTCCTGTAGCCTCCAGTCCTCCATCCTCCTCCTGTCCTCCACACCCTCCTGTAGCCTCCTGTCCTCCACACCCTCCTGTAGCCTCCTGTCCTCCAGCCTCCTCCTGTAGCCTCCAGTCCTCCAGCCTCGTCCTGTAGCCTCCTGTCCTCCAGCCTCGTCCTGTAGCCTCCTGTCCTCCAGCCTCGTCCTGTAGCCTCCTGTCCTCCAGCCTCGTCCTGTAGCCTCCTGTCCTCCAGCCTCGTCCTGTAGCCTCCTGTCCTCCAGCCTCGTCCTGTAGCCTCCTGTCCTCCAGCCTCCTCCTGTAGCCTCCTGTCCTCCAGCCTCCTCCTGTAGCCCCCTGTCCTCCAGCCTCGTCCTGTAGCCTCCTGTCCTCCAGCCTCGTCCTGTAGCCTCCTGTCCTCCAGCCTCGTCCTGTAGCCTCCTGTCCTCCAGCCTCCTCCTGTAGCCTCCTGTCCTCCAGCCTCCTCCTGTAGCCCCCTGTCCTCTAGCCTCCTCCTGTAGCCCCCTGTCCTCCAGCCTCCTCCTGTAGCCCCCTGTCCCCCAGCCTCCTCCTGTGGCCTCCTGTACCCCAGCCTCCTCCTGTAGCCCCCTGTCCTCCAGCCTCCTCCTGTAGCCCCCTGTCCTCCAGCCTCCTCCTGTAGCCCCCTGTCCTCCAGCCTCCTCCTGTAGCCCCCTGTCTGCCAGCCTCCTCCTGTAGCCCCCTGTCCTCCAGCCTCCTCCTGTAGCCCCCTGTCCTCCAGCCTCCTCCTGTAGCCCCCTGTCCTCCAGCCTCCTCCTGTAGCCCCCTGTCCTCCAGCCTCCTCCTGTAGCCTCCTGTCCTCCAGCCTCCTCCTTCAGCATCCTCCACCTGTCCTCCAGTCCCACAGTCCCCTCTAGAATCCTCCTGTCCTCCGACCTCCCCCTCAAGCATCCTCCTGTCCCCCAGCCTCCTCCTCCTGTCCCCCAGCCTCCTCCTCCTGTCCCGCAGCAGCCTCCACCTGTCCCCCAGCCTCCTCCTCCTGCCCTTTGGCCTCCTTCTGTCCGCCAGCCTACTCAAGCATCCTCCTGTCCTCAGCCTCCACCTGTCCTCCAGCATCCTCCTCCTGTCCCCAGCCTCCTCCTCCTGTCCCCAGCCTCCTCCTCCTGTCCTCCAGCATCCTCCTCCTGTCCCGCAGCAGCCTCCTCCTGTCCCCCTGCAGCCTCCTCCTGTCCCCCTGCAGCCTCCTCCTGTCCCCCTGCAGCCTCCTCCTGCCCACCAGCAGCCTCCTCTTGTCCCCCTGCAGCCTCCTCCTGCCCACCAGCAGCCTCCTCCTGCCCACCAGCAGCCTCCTCCTGTCCTCCTGTAGCTTCCAGCCCCCCTGTCCTGCTCCTGTGCCCCAGCCCTCCCTGTCCTCCTGTAGCCTCCAGCCCCCCCCCTGTCCTCCTGTAGCCTCCAGCCCCCCCTGTCCTCCTCCAGCCTCCTCCTTCAGCATCCTCCACCTCTCCTCCAGTCCCACAGTCCCCTCCAGAATCCTCCTGTCCTCCTGCAGCCTCCTCCCACCTCCACCTGTCCCCCAGCAGCCTCCACCTGTCCCCCAGCCTCCTCCTCCTGCCCTCCAGCCTTCTTCTGTCCCCCAGCCTACTCAAGCATCCTCCTGTCCTCAGCCTCCACCTGTCCTCCAGCATCCTCCTCCTGTCCCCAGCCTCCTCCTCCTGTCCCCAGCCTCCTCCACCTGTCCTCCAGCATCCTCCTCCTGTCCCCAGCCTCCTCCTCCTGTCCTCCAGCATCCTCCTCCTGTCCCCAGCCTCCTCCACCTGTCCTCCAGCCTCCTCCTCCTGTCCTCCAGCCTCCTCCTCCTGTCCTCCAGCATCCTCCTCCTGTACCCCAGCAGCCTCCTCCTGTCCCGCAGCAGCCTCCTCTTGTTCCCCAGCAGCCTCCTCCTGTCCCCCACGAGCCTCCTCCTGCCCACCAGCACCCTCCTCCTGTAGCCTCCAGCCCCCCCTGTCCTGCTCCTGTAGCCTCCAGCCCCCCTGTCCTCCTGTAGCTTCCAGCACCCCCTGTCCTCCTCCAGTAGCCTCCAGCCCCCCCCCTGTAGCCTCCAGCACCCCCCTGTCCTCTTCCTGTGCCCCAGCTCCCCCTTTCCTCCTCCTGTAGCCTCCAACCCCCCCCCCCCCCGTAGCCTCCAGCACCCCCCTGTCCTCTTCTTGTGCCCCAGACCCTCTTTCCTCCTCCAGTAGCCTCCAGCTCCCCCCTGTAGCCTCCAGCCCCCCCTGTCCTCCTGTAGCCTCCAGCCCCCCCTGTCCTCCTCCAGTAGCCTCCAGCCCCCCCTGTAGCCTCCAGCACCCCCCTGTCCTCTTACTGTGCCCCAGCCCCCCTTTCCTCCTCCAGTAGCCTCCAGCCTCCCCCCCCCCCTGTAGCCTTCAGCACCCCCCCTGTCCTCCTCCTGTGCCCCAGCACCCCTGTCCTTTCTGTAGCCTCCATCCTCCTCCTGGCTCCTCTCCCTGTGGCCCCCCTGTCCCCTCAGTCTCTTACCTTCTGTCATTCCATCTTCTCCCCTGGATGCGCGGAGGGGGCGTGGCCAGCCGGGGGCGGAGCTCGCTCCTCACATGATTGGTGCAGACATCATGTGAGGAGGGAGCAGGGGCTGGTCCCGCCTCCTACCAGCCCCCATGCCTTGGCTGCTCTGCAGCTCTAAACTACCGGGGCTGGAGGAGGCGGGACAAAGCGGAAAAAGTGGGCGGGGCCCGGGACATTCTCTCCCCTTTCCGTGGCAGCGTGACAGAGCCCATAAAACGGGACTGTCACGCTGAAAGCGGGACGGTTGGGAGGTATGTATAATACTGTGCTTAAAGGAGTTATAATAATTATTATTTATTTTTATAGCGCACACAGATTACGCAGCGCTGCACAGAACTTGTCAAATCAGTCCCTGTCCCCAGTGGGGCTCACAATCTAAACAGTATGTTTTTGGCGTGTGGGTTTCCTCAGGGTCCTCCGGTTTCCTCCCACTCAAACACGGGTTATCCATTTCTGACAAACCTAAAAATAAGCAAAAAATTAATTCAGCTTGAAATGACATAACATAAAAAAAGAAGTGGAACACTCCTCCTAGTTCTGGCCTCAGCAGTCTTATACCTTAATATTGGCCAAGTGATGGGACCCATCATGGCAGTAGCACAGAAACGATCTGCATCTTAAAAAAGACAAGGGATGCTGTGGTGAGTTCTGATAATTTTTTTATTAGGTATTTATAGTTATAGGGCTGTTCCGCTGCTGTATTTCTGTTCTGAGCTTGGTTGTGGTGCTGTATTTCTGTATGGAGTTCGGTTCTGGTGCTGTGTTTCTGTATTGAGCTCAATTCTGGTGCTGTATTTCTATACAAAGCTCAATTCTACCGCTGTATAATACGGAGTTCAGTTCTGGTGCTACATTTCTGTACTGAGATTTCTGCCACTCTATTCAAGGATGGAGCCCAATTCTGGTGCTTTATGTCTGTAACGAGTCTGGTTCTGGTGCTGTATTTCTGCACAGAGCCTCGTTCTGGTAAAGTATTTATGTAATAACTTATTATTCATTCAACACACATACTGTATTTTGAGGGGGGTACTGTTTAAATGCCAGGGGTCACTTTATATACGAATATTAATTTGGGGGAATTACTGTATAAATTAACTCATGGTCATAGTGTTGCATATATGCTGCATCGGGCATCTCATTCTTAGAGGGGCTGCATCAGGCATTGCATTATTAGGGGCTGCATCAGGCATTGCATTATTAGGGGGGGCAACATGGGACATTTCTTTACTGGTGGAGGCCAATGCATTTTCGACCCTAGGCTTACACGCGAGATAACAAGTTTTCCCTGTTATTTGTCGGCTTATGTGTTGGTTGACTTATTCTCCAGTATATACATTATTTTAATAACTTCCATTTAGGGGAACACTTTTTTGAGATTCATCCAGTTGAGTAAATTTACCAGAAACTGCCTTGAAGATAGCCCTTAATATGTCATCAGTCATATAAATGAGATAGATGGTCTGGTGTCCTACACTCCGATCAATCACCTGATATCAAGAACCATTGAGCCAGAAGTTGACCGCTCCGTCCACCGGATGGAGGCCATGCCAGGTCACCAAAGACTCTTTACACCTCGATGAGGCTCCAATTATCAAGGTCCTTAGTGTCAGACCTTAACAAATCTAATATCAGTGGTCTATCCTAAGAAGAGGTCCCCAATATCTAAACTTCCAACCCCCCTTAGATGAACCCTTACTTAGTCACATTAGGTGGCCGGAAGTCCATCAGAAGTCATTGGTTTGTCATAAAGGGACATTTCTTTCATGGGAGCGCACCTTTATATTTACACATCTCTTTCCTGCACATGCAATGGTCATGGTCTAGATATGACATCACAGATTTATAGCCCGGCATAGGTTGACGAGCCTCAACAAATGATTGGGCTTATTGTATAAGACATTGCATCATGTCATTCCATTGCTGTAGATGATTCACCACCCTAAACATGTGACGCCACTTCTCCACCACAATACATGGCCTGCCTAGATCTGCCCACTTTTCCAAGGAGCCGTGTTGTAAAGCACGCTCGACAGGTCATTACTATTTACCTACTCCAGATCTACTTGCATAATGTGGATTTGCTAGGTGGGGACATAACTTGGCAGAAGCAAATTGGAGCATGCCAGTTCTGCTGCCAGCTCGGGCAGTCACAGGTAAGTCTACCTTATCTTGTAAACAGCTTGTTGTTCTTCTCAAAGAAAATACAGCAACGCTGGAGGAGAAGAGGCATGAAATAAAGGACCATATTACCTGTAAACCATGTAAAAAGCAACTTACCTCCTTCGACCATCCCTGCACATTCCTTCATGTCTAGTCAGTTCTTATCTAAAGTAGGGCAACTGACTCAAGTGTGAGGAACCAGGAAATAAAGAAAAAAGTCCCTAATCCCTTTGTGAGATATGATACAGGGGTATCTGCTATGACTTGGCGAAAAGTGGTGGAAAACCCAATGATATGGAGAGGACAACCAAACTTGGACTTCAAATGGTTTCTTAATGCTACGGCCTGACCAAACCCTCATGGAAAATTGGAAATTCACTGTGTCCTTGTTGCCACTAAGCATCCACTATTCTTAGGAACCAGACCGCCCAATGAACCGGCATGTAACTACTGTGACTAATACAGAACATGTTATGTTTATAAAGGGGGGCTATATCATATAAAGGGGTTGCCTAACATAAAAAAGTAGTCTATTAGCTGGGGGGGTATAGATGAGTGGACCTGATGGTTAGTTTCGGACTCCTGATTAGGACATATTGCTGGATTGGCAATTGAACAGCCAATCCGGTCACTCCCTGGCCAATCATAGCCATGGCTAGTTGTTAGGGACATCAATTTTCTAAATTAGTAATATGGTGGGGTTGGTTAGCTGAACCCAAATGCTGAACTCAACTGTCGGGTCCACTCATCTCTACTGGAGGGGCAATAAAACAACTAAAGAAGAAATACTCACCCTTCTTGCTCCTTCCAGTCCAGTTTGATGCCAACTGATAACTCACAATCTCTCTTTATACCAATCACATGACTGTACACATGGCTATATCCAAGCTTCTAAATCCATAAATAACCCTGTATGAGGGGTTGTTTTTTTTTTTTTTTTTGCAAAGGACTGGCTCTGTTTTTGAATGGTGCCATATTTCAAGTACAACCCAAGCGCTGATAGTCACCTATCCTCTTTATTCCATTCCAACGTGATGTCAGCCCATCACTGGCAGCCTCTCTTTGTACCAATCAAAGTACTAAATATGAGATTATACCATGTCAATGTGTTGTCACCACTGAAACCCCTAAATATCTAAACATGACTATATGAGGGGTTGTTTTTTGCAGGCCTGGCTATATTTTTGATAGGTGTACAAGCAATTTATTGAATTACCTTATATTAGATGATGGGCAAAAATAACAATCCTGACCTTGTTTTTTGTGCTTTAAATGTTGGGCTATTCACCGGGCAATGTAAATTATTCTTTTTTACTAAATATCAGTAAAATTTTGACTATACCAAACGTGTTTAGGGGTTTTCTTTTGTTTCTAACTTTTGGACAATAAAATCAATTTGATTAAAGAAATAATTTAATTTTACGCTGCTATATTACGAACCATAACTTTTATTGTTTGTGTGATCAATGTACTCATGCTTATTTTCTTGCAAGATGAGATGGCTATTTTATTTATTCTTTTTTAGGTATTTATTAATTATCTTTATGAACTTTTTTGAAAGGACTGAAAGGAAGATGATCAAAACGTCTTAGCCACTTTTTGGAAACAGTGTATGGATGAAGATGTACTAGTGAAGGAGACATGGCCTCTAAAAAACACCTTAGAAGTAGTTAAATAATTGTGCTCTGACTTTGGGAGTTAGATAGGGAGTTCATCTATCAATCAGTGATGGGTTCCACTGGTGATCCCACAACCAACTTTCAAATTGGATGTACAGATACGTCATTTTGCGCAAGGAGATTAAATGGGCTTGACCTAATCTCTGCTGTAGGTTTCACCACGTCAGATTGTGACAAAGTGACTGCCAGCTTTTAACTATGATCTTGAGCCATATATGCCGCTTCACAGCACATAGTCATCTCTACCCTCATTGGAGTAAAATGTATGATCACTTGATTTTTCAGAAATAATGTAATCTCCATTAGTTCAATGTAGTTTTTGTAAGGGGTGCACCATGCCACTGGAGCATTGTTATCAACATAAAAACGGCAATAAAGGAACCATGTGTTGTTGAAGAAGGTTCTGATACACACTTGCATTCACTCTGCCATTAGCTCCATTAGGTCCAACTCCTGCTGCAGAAAACATTCCGCAAACCATGACACTTCCTCCACCCACTTTCACTGACTTCTTTATACACTTTGGGGAAGATTTACTTACCCAGTCCATTCGCGATCCAGCAACTGGTTCTCCGACGCTGATTCGTGTCTTCCGGCGATTCACTAAGGTAGTTCCCCCGATGTCCACTAGGTGTCACTGCTGCGCTGAATTCCGTCGGAGTTCCCTGAAGTTCACCAAGCCAGGCCGGGTGCAGGTACGCCCCTGATTTCCGTTGCGTGCATGCCGGCGCCGTTGCGCCACAATCCGATCGCGTGCGCCAAAATCCCGGGGCAATTCAGGAAAAATCGGCGCAAAATGGTAAAATTCACGTAACCTGACATAAAATCGCGATTCGGGCCCTTTTATATGACCCCCCTTTGGGTTCAGTCTTTCCCTAGTTTGAACATAATGTCAAACTTGCTATTATCACTAAAATGAACTCAAAGCTGAGTCAAACAAGACATGTCAGATCGTTACCCTGTTCAGAGCTGAACTGGTGAGTAATGGCTCGGTTATAGGTAAAGCCGCATGCATCCCTCTACCGTACTGAATATTATAGCAATGTGGAAAATTGCCCAGCTCAGGTATCTCCAACACTTTCATTTACTATTTAAGTGAATACCAAAGGCTGTGCTCAGCAATTTTCAACAATTCCATACTGTTGAATAGAGCGGTAGGGCGCATGCTAGACCTGCCACTCCACCTATTGGTGGAGATCTAAACCTCCATTCTCCAGATTGCGCCGGGTACCATTGTGATTGGATGGATGTCTCCAGGGGTTACATTTTCAAAAAGGTATTTATTATATGGGACAGGAAAAAGAAAAAGGAAATATATAATTTACTGCAAGTCTTTCTGGACGCAAAGAATTCTGGTAAGTTCTTCTTGTAAGGTCACAAAGAGGTCTGAGGAAGTTGTCTCGTGAAATTGCCTTTTACCCACTTTTAGATGATGGAAACATGATATTTCGTGCACACGTCTAAAACGTCATCACACTTGTTCCCAATGAGGAAATATGAAAGCCTTCAGCCTTATGCAACGCCCCGGGCAGACACACTGACTGCTGCTGCTTGTAAATCCGCAAAATATTATATAACGGGTCATTGTGTGACTGTACTGAGCCCCGGGCTTCAAGATCAATAATAATGAACTTTGTTTATACAGCGTATAAATATATATATATTCCATAGCACTTTACATATCATAGGGGACGTATACAAATATAATATTACATTTGGAAAATAGGAGTGAGGGTCATATCTGAATATGATCATCCCATGAACCTTTCATTGGAAGTGGAGAAACTCGGCTTTGAATGGATCCTGAAGGGGTCAGCAAATAAATGTTATTGTTTACATAATGGAAAATTGTACAATTTTTCCACTATACTTATTGTATCAATAAGTAATAATTGCTCACAGTTTTCATGATCTCTGCTTGCTGTCATTCTATAGAAAACGTCTATGTTTATTCCAGTAGATGAAAATTTGTTTATGGTCATGTGATGTCCCGCAGGGATATAATGAGCTGTGCACCTGTGTGACATCACATAACCAGGGATATAATGAGCCATGCACCTGTGTGACATCACATAACCAGGGATATAATGAGCCGTGCACCTGTGTGACATCACATAACCAGGGATATAATGAGCCGTGCACCTGTGTGACATCACATAACCAGGGATATAATGAGCCGTGCACCTGTGGGACATCACATGACCAGGGATATAACGAGCCGTGCACCTGTGTGACATCACATGACCAGGGATATAACGAGCCATGCACCTGTGGGACATCACATGACCAGAGATATAACGAGCCGTGCACCTGTGTAACATAACATGACCAGGGATATAACGAGCCGTGCACCGGTGTGACATCACATGACCAGGGATATAACGAGCCGTGCACCTGTGTGACATCACATGACCAGGGATATAACAAGCCATGCACCTGTGTGACTTCACATAACCAGGGATATAATGAGCCGTGCACCTGTGTGACATCACATGACCAGGGATATAATGAACCGCGCACCTGTGTGACATCACATGACCAGGGATATAGCAGCCGTGTACCTGTGTGACATCAACTGCCGAGTTATATAATGAGCCGCGCACCTGTGTGACATCACATGACCAGGGATATAACAAGCCATGCACCTGTGTCACATCACATGACCAGGGATATAACAAGCCGTGCACCTGTGTGAAATCACATGACCAGGGATATAATAAGCCATGCACCTGTGTCACATCACATGACCAGGGATATAACAAGCTGTGCACCTGTGTGACATCACATGGCCAGGTATATAACAAGCCGTGCACCTGTGTGACATCACATGACCAGGGATATAACGAGGCGTATACCTGTGTGACATCACATGACCAGGGATATAACGAGTCGTGCACCTGTGTGACATCACATGACCAGGGACAGATTATTATCCACAGGAAGTAAAAAATGAAGCTTCCTGTTGAATGACAATAAGCAGAGATATAGAAAACCATGAGGAATTAATACTATATTTGAAAATCTGTGGATATGGGGTAACAATCTGCTCTGTGGAGGGCTGATTCCCACTGAATGATAGAGCAGAAGATCAGACATGTGTCCTCCGCTCCATTCAATGGGAGTTATCAAAATTGCCAAGCTCAGTGCTCTGCTCTCTCTGGCATTCTTATATACTGGGAAAGTACCATAAAATCACTGTGTGTTATCCCTATACTGTGACATCACTGTGTGTATTATCCCTGTACTGTGACATCACTGTGTGTATTATCCCTGTACTGTGAAATCACTGTGTGTATTATCCCTATACTGTGACATCACTGTGTGTATTATCCCTGTACTGTGACATCACTGTGTGTATTACCCCTGTACTGTGACATTACTGTGTGTATTATCCCTGTACTGTGACATTACTATCTGTATTATCCCTGTACTGTGACATCACTGTGTGTATTATCTCTGTACTGTGACATCACTGTGTGTATTATCCCTGTACTGTGACATCACTGTGTGTATTATCCCTGTACTGTGACATCACTGTGTGTATTATCCCTGTACTGTGACATTACTATCTGTATTATCCCTGTACTGTGACATCACTGTGTGTATTATCTCTGTACTGTGACATCACTGTGTGTATTATCTCTGTACTGTGACATCACTGTGTGTATTATCCCTGTACTGTGACATCACTGTGTGTATTATCCCTGTACTGTAATATCACTGTGTGTATTATCCCTGTACTGTGACATCACTGTGTGTATTATCTCTGTACTGTGACATCACTGTGTGTATTATCCCTGTACTGTGACATCACTGTGTGTATTATCCCTGTACTGTAATATCACTGTGTGTATTATCCCTGTACTGTGACATCACTGTGTGTATTACCCCTGTACTGTGACATCACTGTGTGAATTACCCCTGTACTGTGACATCACTGTGTGTATTATCCCTGTACTGTAATATCACTGTGTGTATTATCCCTGTACTGTGACATCACTGTGTGTATTATCTCTGTACTGTGACATCACTGTGTGTATTATCCCTGTACTGTGACATCACTGTGTGTATTATCCCTGTACTGTAATATCACTGTGTGTATTATCCCTGTACTGTGACATCACTGTGTGAATTACCCCTGTACTGTGACATCACTGTGTGTATTATCCCTGTACTGTGACATCACTGTGTGCATTATCCCTGTCCTGTGACATCACTGTGTGTATTATCCCTGTACTGTGACATCACTGTGTGTATTACCCCTGTACTGTGACATCACTGTGTGTTATCCCTATACTGTGACATCACTGTGTGTATTATCCCTGTACTGTGACATCACTGTGTGTATTATCTCTGCACTGTGACATCACTGTGTGTATTATCCCTGTACTGTGACATCACTATGTGTATTATCTCTGTACTGTGACATCACTGTGTGTATTATCCTTGTACTGTGACATCACTGTGTGTATTATCCTTGTACTGTGACATCACTGTGTGTATTATCACTGTACTGTGACATCACTGTGTGTATTACCCCTGTACTGTGACATCACTGTGTATTATCCCTGTACTGTGACATCACTGTGTGTATTATCCCTGTCCTGTGGCATCACTGTGTGTATTATCCCTGTCCTGTGACATCACTGTGTGTATTACCCCTGTACTGTGACATCACAGTGTGTATTATCCCTGTACTGTGACATCACTGTGTGTATTACCCCTGTACTTTGACATCACTGTGTGTATTATCCCTGTCCTGTGACATCACTGAGTGTATTACCCCTGTACTGTGACATCACTGTGTGTATTACCCCTGTACTGTGACATCACTGTGTGTACTATCCCTGTACTGTGACATCACTGTGTGGATTATCTCTGTACTGTGACATCACTGTGTATTATCCTTGTACTGTGACATCACTGTGTGTATTATCTCTGTACTGTGAGGGAGGAGACTTGAATTAAATAGGCAGCGGAGTTGAAAATATATTTGAGAAGCATAACAGTGATGGATGTGGGACCACAGAGAGGACCTGCGGGTAGACGATGCAGTAGATAATAAGGGTTACTCACATTTTTGTTCTAAAACTTCATGGATGGTGGATCAACTGCTGAGTTTTAGGAAGTAGTGAATGAGGGGGAGAAATCGCTGATATAACCTTTAGGAGATGGCGAGTCCAAGGATCTACAAAGAGGAGGAGTTCTATTTGATTTGGCAGTGGACGGATCATTAGCGGCTTTGGCCAGGGCGGTGTCAGTAGAGTAATGAGCGCCTAATAGGAGGCTATTTTACATTTTGGCTTTGCTCTCTGCTTTGTTCCCCAGTATCGAGGCAGGAACAAGGTGCTGCTTTGTGTGGTGGCATGACTTCTCATCTCCAATCACATGGGTCACTTTCCTGCAAGTACAACCCCGAGACCAGCAATAGACAACGTCTATATCACATGACAGGCCATGCCCTGCCCTCATTGCCCTCTTGGGGATTTCCCTTTACCTCCTCTCCAGGATCCCTGTCTTCTGTCTTTTGGTCTACCAAGAGACTCTTATACACACACACATATATATATATATATATATATATACAGGCAGTGCCTGGGTAACGTACAAAAGGGGTCTTTAGGTTTCTACATCTCTGACAGGATCAGCTCTTCTCTTAGCTACTTATGTCCTGTTTTTTTAAAAAAAAAAAAAAGCTTTTAAAATTATGCAAATGAGCCTGAAGGGCTCACGGCACCATAGGTTTTAATGGGGCCTGGAACCCCCTAGGCTCATTTGCATAATTCTTAAAGCCTTTTATTCCATAAAACAACTGCATTAGATTCTGCCAGTTGGAGCACACACCGTTATGTCAGTGTGCTTGGTTTACAATCCTTCGTCCTGGTGGTAGATGTCCTTTAAGATTAATTTGTATTAGGTCTGAGCTGGTATATTTTATAATTGTAGCTCCAGACAAAATATTTTTTTACGTCCTTGTGACAAATGGATTTTCTAAATCTTGTGCTGTGATGGGAACATGGATTATCAATAAAACTTAATTACAGACACTTTACAGCTGATTATTGTAGCCTGGGACTAAGGTAAAGCATCCAGAGAGCTTCACCAGAGGTCACAGGGGACAGAGGGGTCTGTCTGTAACTTGGGGTTATCTGCAAGTCTGGTGTCCTTAAGTAGGGAACCGCCTATATATCTAACTCTATATATATATATATATATATATATATATATATATATATATATTTATAAACTTATATATACTTATATATATAGTACTCTGACAACAGAAAAAGATACACATTCACACTGCCCTCCCAGCAGATGAAACTGATTCTAGATGCCCATGTGGTGATGTGCTGAGGCATCATGTAAATGAATGAAGACATCACAGAGATGGAGAACTCTTAAGAGTCATGATCATGTCTAATAGAAGCAGACAGGAACCTGCCTAACGGGAAGTGTCTGTCAAACTCCACTTATATTATGTAGACAGTAAGTGCAGAGATGAAAAACTATTTGGGGAGATGTATCAATGTATCAGTCATCATACCAGTACAGAGTAGGACTCGGCAGTTCTCTGTTGTGCCAGATTAATTCCTGCCTTTGATGCAGGATGATTAATCGGGCCAGGGTCACTTCCAGGTGTCAGTAGGCCCCTGGGCCGTAGAGCCTCAGTGACCCCCTTTGCAGTGAACATATATACAGCCCCCCCATAGTTATTTTATATACAGCCCCCCTTCACTCCAATGGATTCCTATTTACAGCCTTATGTGGGTCCTCACAGCAGCTCTGGGCCCTGGCACTTGCCCGGGTATACCCAGTGCTTGCACTGACCCTGAATCTGAATGGGGTGCAGTATAAGACTGGTAAGTCCTACTTTGTTACCTCCTTTTTAGTTTGTCTAGTTTTCTGCACCACCATATTTAGAATTTTCTGGTGCACAGGTTATTTCTGGCGCTGACCCATCCCCTTTTACCAAGGACACACCCCTTTATTGTAGGAGTCACAAAACAGCCTAAAATTGGTCTAAAACCTTCAATAAAGATGGCGCACGGCATTTCAGGTGCAAATTAATTGATAAATCTCCTTGATTGTTGTGTTGTCAATTATCAGAGTTATAATGAAGGTGCAGAGTTATGATGAAGTATGATATACCAATACATACTGGTACTACAACCGGTTACATCAATTCTGGGTTTCATCATGTCTACGATACAGTGAAATTGCAAATGTAATGAGTCACAGCTCAGTCATCAAGAACGCTGCCATCACAATTGTTTCATCATGAAGAGTGAATACCATTCATGGAAATAATTTACCACTTTTTCTTAGGTATTACTCTACGCCTCCCAGTTTCCTGTTTAGTTAAGTCGCTCCTCCGCTCGCCCGTTGCCTGCACATACTGATCAGATGATGGTAAGAAATGCATTTTTGTGTCTTGGCGCAAGTAATAATTAAAGACATTGCATTCTATTGTAACCTTTAATGATAGATGTCTACATAACAATCAAGCAAACATCACTGACCGGTATGTGACTCCACCCCGGTACATCAAGATCTACCATACTTATACTATGAGCCACCACCGTAGAATCTTCTGTGTGAAACATTACAAGCAGAGATAGTAGTTGGCCATGTTGTTGGTGTGGTATCAGAATTATTTACTATTATCCTTATATTTGGTAACCACCTGTCTGGTATATCAAGACCCTAATTTCTACGTAACTGGGATCATCACCGTCTTTGCATGTAATTTAACCATCTGGATACTTCTATGCCTTCTAGTCGGAATTTGACAATCTCAGAAAATGTGGATATGTCTAAAAAAAGGAGGCGGGGCTTAGACCTATCCCAAAGTGGGCGGCCTACCCGGTTCAGATACAGTGGTGCACCTTCAATATCAGGAACAATGTAACATTGCTAAAGTTGTATCATATCGGAAGACTTGGGACTAGGAACTCAGTTTTGCCCCCAAGCATTGGTCGCTTAGGTTTACTTCATTTGGTAGGATATGCACCAGATTTTGCACCACTATAGTTCCATGATCTGGTTGCCAATTTCTTAATACATTTAACATGTATATAATGTGGACCAAGCTTTTCTCTAGACTTCCCAGCCAAAGGTCATGTCTGGGTAACCTTTTCATAAATATGCTGATGAATACAGTGACAACTGGGTGTTACCTTGGGTGGGTGTGTCCTTACATGGTACATACACTTCCGTAAAAGACTTACTCATATTGTACTTGCCAGGAGGAGCAGCGGGTACTTTGGACTTCCAGCTGCTCATGGGACCATGTGCTTATTCTTGAAAGGCATGCCCCCTTCATGAACAGCACTCCCTGTTGTGGTGTCCCCTCGCTGGTTGGGCATGGGAGTGGTATTCATTAAGGGGGCATGTATTGAGTCCACAGGACCTGATGTCCCTCCAACCACTAATACAGAAGTGGTTATGATGGATGCAGTGGATAGTAACTACACAGCCCTCTCCATCCACCATAAGACAGCAGGACGTGGGACGTCACAGGAAGTCCTGAGTCCTGCTGTCCAGTGGTCATGTGACCTGTGGATCACCGAGGCAAACAGTGAAAGTATAATATAGTTGAACCTATTAGGGTCTTATACTTACCCTGCTAAAGTTTTGGCCAACCAGTTTAACTAAATTTTGGTTTCAAAATACCTTTTGCAGAGGCTCGGATCAAAATGGAGCTTTAGCCATTAAAAATATATTAGCAAATTAATTTTCACAAAATTTTGAAGCCATATAGAAATAAACTTTCATCGACACCCTCGAGACTCTCATATCTCTTGGAGAAATATCAATTTGACTTAAGACATTCTTCATTTTATTATTAAAAAGATATAAACTCTACATAAAAAGCATAAAAACACGAAACACGCTCAACTTTATACAACAGTGCAGTCACCAGTCTATGTACAAAACAAGCAGAACAATAGTCCATTGCTTCTTTTTAAACTTTTGTATGTTTTGGCCAAAAGAAGACAAAAAGATTTAGTGCTGAAGATTTAGTTCTAGAAACCGGGATGGAAATTATTGTCAGTTTATAAAAGTCAGTCAAGTTTCCGAACCTCCTATATAAGATGCACAATTACTTAAAAAAAAGACCAAAAACATTTACCGTAAGTCTCCCTATAGTACAGTGTACAAAAACACACAGATGTTTCCAAAAACGGCGGTAAACTGCTACACGTTTACTGGATTAACCAAATATAATGTAATTTTGGGGTGAAATTTGCCCTTCGTCTCTAGATATAGAACTGGGTGTCCTTCATTAAGTGGTTGTATTACAGATTCCCATAAATTTGATTGTCTAATGATTTCTTATAGACATGGTTTGCAGATTTTGGCAGTACAGAGATCAATCTATGGGAGCGGTTAATCCATTAAACACTTGAACTATGCCGACTACGACTACGACAAGATTATTGGTGCCGATGGAAGACAAACCAAGGGAATCTCCTTAGAATCAGATGTCGAAGTGGAAGGGTCGTCCGAGTGACACGCGCTCAGTGGAACCGGCAGATGCAAAAGTGAGCGACCTTTATGTATCGCAGCTTGTAGACGTATCGAGATTTCTTACATTTTGAGGATTTGTATAAGACCGGGATGTCTTTGTGGAAGGGTTCACTGACCATAGAACTTTCTTTGGAGGTAACACAGCCTTTGCACAGACAATAGGCCTCAACAATCTGCCTCGGGTATCTGTTCAAGTCTTCATTGATTCTAAAAATAATAAAAATGTAAATTATAGTAATTGGTTATTTCAATGGATATAGAAAAATTGTAAAGTAAATAAGACTCTGGGGTCTATGAGGAGCAATATTTCCAGACTAATTTGTTCTTTGAACTGTGCACAAAGCAGCTGAATGAGTTATACTTTTCATATTGTATACATTAAGATACTATGAAGAAAAAAACAAGTATGTAAATATGTCACCTAGGCTGTTATCAACCCAAAATAGGCTGATCTAAGGATTGACAAATTTGACAATTTCCCTGGACTATAAATTGAATGTCCCAAAAGTTTGGAATTGCAAGAGCAACCTAAAGTGGAGACCATGGGTAGTATCTTGGTACTTTGTTGTACAGGGCGAATCTCAAAAAATCCCCCCCACCCTGAGGTCATTAAAGGGGTTTTCTCAAAAATCAAAGGATCCATGGAATTGAGCTTAACTTACTGATCAGTGATGAGACCCCCCAAAGATCATAAAAACGAGGTGTCCGGTGGGGTGCCAGTTACCTCAGTTGGACTCCTCGTCGCTCCGGGAAAGTAATGGAGCAGATGGCCGCACATGACCGTTCTGCTCCATACATCTCAAATCTCAATTGCAGTCAGCTCCATAAATGGCGAAGAACGGTATCTATCACACTACCCCCCCAGCCCAGTATATAGGTATGCAACCCACTATGAGACGGCCATTGTCCCAGGACTGTCGCTTGCCCGTTGTGGCAGAAACAGTCTTGGTAGAGACCAGGTGCTCGGATGTACTCTGGACTCTTAAGATTAGGGCCCAATCTCCACCAAGTAAGACCTAAGACCAGAGCTTCTTCTAAGGTCTCTTGCCAGTTTTGTAATGGAGACTATAGAAAATTCCGGTGTACTCAATGAGACCAGATCATGGCCACGATTATGGTCATGTAAGTGGGGACTAAGAAGTTGCGGAACAAGTCCCTAAGAGACCTGGAGTATTCTTACACCCCTGGTGCTTCAAAGATGACTCCTTATTATGATAATTTGCTACTTGTTATGTTTAAACCTCTTAACTCATCCCCTATTTCATGACATTATCATTTTCTCCAAATCCCTCCATCACCTACACAACTTCTTTCCAGTATCCCCACTCATAACTCTACATCACCAGGGATGTAATTGTCATAAATCCATGATCACATCTTAATCCTAGAGCAGGGATTGTGATATTCTCATCCTGGTCTTAACTCCTTCTATACTTAGTCACATATTACAACCTAAATATAGAGGTGTAATAAGATGGATATAATGGGGACTAATGTACACAATGGGATGACAAGGTCTCACCTGTAGGACCATGGGGATATGCTCCTGTCCTGAATGAGCTCGGAGGAGGTGTTGACACTTGTAGGGCATTTCTTCATCTTCACATCAGGGATGTGCTCTGACCTGTCTAGGAGGTAAGGATCTGGTAATATTCTGTAAAGTTTCTGCCTTAAATTGTCTTCAGAGGGGTGTTTGCATCTTGAGCGATGGCCTTGACACAGCGTAAATGACAAGATCAGAACGATGGGGAACATCAGCTTCTTCATCTGCGTGAGCAAAACATAGAGAAACGCTCAGGTCCCAGTCTTATTGGTTCTAGTCTTAATGTTGCCATGTTCCACCTCGATGCTTGGCGTCAACGCTCACCAGTATTACCAGTAATACAGAACTACATGTCAAAAGGGTCAATCACCTTATCTGTTACATCAGAAGCTGTAGACCAAGTGAGAAGAGGTGACTTAGCCAATGGGGCATGCTGAAAAGGACTAAATGAATTGAAGGATCAATGGTGGAACAGTTTTATCTGCAAATACAAGGGTAAGAAGTGCAATCTAAAGAGAGATTTTCCTCTTGGATCCTGGGAGTCTATACTGTGAGAGGGGAGGAAGAGCAGCTGAGGAGACATCCTTCTCTCAGTCTCTCGGTTACTTCTTCATCCCTGTCGTTGTCTATCACTTAGATTCTAGGTTAACTAGTGTGACCTTATGAGATAGATCATTATTTCTAAGGATATCCATCTATAAAAGTTTCTATTTTACAGACTATAATTATTATTCTATTAATTGCAATCAATAAGAATCAATTATAAAAGTAACAATAAGTCAAATACCGTCATAAACATGAGGCAGCAAAACATCCCACTGCTAAATGGTCCCAATTTAGAGCCTTTTGACCTAGTCTTCCCAGTTGTGCACCTTACCTTAAAGGTGTCTGTAGTAGTAGTAGTAGCTTAAAGGAAATCTTCCATCGAAAATCCATCATGATACACCAGGGACACTTACTCATAGATCCAGGCACAGTGACTTTGGTAATCTTCTTTGTTATCTGTGGTCTCCTTACTTCATAAATACACTTTTATAATTCTGTTAATGAGCCTAAAGGGCTCCTGGGGGTGTTACCAGAGCCCCTCCTTGCTGTAGTTTTACAGGTTGTTACACTGTTTACCCCTCCCCCTCTGCTCCCTCAGCACTTTCCCCCTCCCTCCACCTGATGTAATCAGCAGAGGAAGTTTCAGCACACAGTGGGAGGGAGAAATGCTCCTTGCACACTGTAACAGCCTATGAATCTGCAGCACAGAGGGGCTCTGGTAACACCCCAAGGAACCCTTAAGAATCATTAGCATCATTTTAAAAGTTGATTTTAGAAGATTATATGAGTAGTAGCAGTCACGGTGCCTGGTTCTATGAGTAAGTGTTCCTGGTTTATCATGAGGAATTTTGATGGTAGATTTCCTCTGGATGTAGTTAACATGAGGACCCGCCAAACTATTTCAAGTTCATCTGCTGATTCCAATGCATACAATATAGTCACTTCAACAATCTTGATCTTGTCTATGATGAACAAAGAAACATAATTGCCGGAGTATTTATCATCATAATAAAGGAATACTATAAACAATGATAAGCAAAGTAAACTCCATATATGCAAATGGGTCTATTAAAGGGGAACTCCATCCTTGTTTACATTCCTGATGCAAATTTAATCTCCAAAATTGCAGCTGGGCGGCCGGAGTTTTCAATTTGATCAACATGATTGTTAATTAGGGCAGCGCGGAACTGGACAGTGGTAATACGCAGGCAGCGTCGGCTCCAGGTTTAACTAGGTCCCTGGGCGTCAGTGCCTCAGTGGGCCCCTTTGCAGTGAGATTAAAAAGTCTCCTGTACCCTAGTTTATCATTCCAAACAGGCCCCCTCATGATTATTTTATATAAGCCCCCCTCAAACCCTATGGATGCATTAGATACAGCGCCCCTCACTCCATGGATTCCTCATGTACAGCCTTATGTGGGGCCCCCCAGCAATTGCCCAGGTATGCCCAGTGCTAGCGCCAGCCCTGTACACAGGTTATAGGCATATTACATGACTGTATTGATATACTACCTCATTGGTTGGGGGGGGGGTGCATATTCAACAGAAAGTACCCCATAGGTCTCTATATACAGTACAGCTGCTCCTACATGTCTCCATACATAGATATGTGTATCTTTATGTAATGAGAGACTCATTAGTGGTAATCCTCGAATCTCCCTTTACACGAGAGAGAGAACAATCTCATAAAGAACAGAAGGCTTTGCTATTAGTGTATATACACAATGTCCTAAACCATCCATAGCAAAAGTGACATTTATTACAGGATTACACACAACCCTGCAGGGAAGTCTAATAAACCTCCGATCCAATACATCGAGGTTTATGTACACCATAAAACAGGGCAAAGTCCTCTGCTAGTAAGTGACATGAGTACAGACTGAAGCCCATAGACACCAGGACGTGGTTAGTTTGTTGACAAGTGTGAGACTGAATTAGAATAGAACAGAATTTACTTGTTACTTCTAACAATGATGTTACATTATAAGTATTGTTAATGCTGGAAAAACTGGAAAACTTTAAAGAAAATACAGTTATAGAAAAAAAGAATGGAATAGAAACCTTTATTATCTCCATAGGGGAAATTGCATGTGTCACAACAACAACAACATCCGCATGAGAAATAACAATAAGACAGACACTGCACACACATATACTGTACAGAAGTAAACACAGTAAAGTAAATAATTACATTTACAGAAACTGATCCTTTTTTTTTAGTAGATACGATACATATATGGTCTCAAAGGGAACCTGTCATCACCAAAATACAGTGCAATCTGTAGATAGTGGCGCAGATTTATCAAAACAGTTCAGTTGCCTGTAGCGTTTGTAGGGGGCGCCAGATTTATCAAAACAGGCGCTGGGTCTTCATGAATCTGGCGCCCCCTGCACTGTTCAGGAGGTGGCACCATTATTTTTTTGGTGCACTTTGTTTATGCTGCAGAATTGTGGCACGTCGGGTATTGAGGTGCACATCAGAAATCAGTTTGGTGCACCTTCGGACTAAGCAGTAACAGCCCCTTTTAGATGCACATCTTTTCTGTGTTGTCGCACACAGAGCAGCCGCAACACAAAACTGGCGCAGACGCTTTATAAATACAAGTACAAGCAGTTTGCACGTTCTTTCCAGTGCAAAGTCAGACAGAAAACTGGCGCAAACATTTTAATAAATGTGGCCATTGTGTTATAACACAGGAGCAGCTGGGCAAATTATACATAAACATGTATTTTTTTTAAGTTTTTTTAGTGTTTTTTCATATTTTTGTCTTGTTATGGTGTTTTGTGGGATCTTGATCGTTTAGTTAGTTGCTCCTCGATAAATGAATTCCGAGGATTCAACTTTATTTTTAAGATTGTACATAGGCGAGATGTTATAGAGCAGGAGGAGCTGAGCAGATTGTACATAGTGTCCTATCTGCGGGCAGCATGTTATAGAGCAGGAGGAGCTGTGCAAATTGAACATGGTGTCCTATCTGCAGGCAGCATGTTATAGAGCAGGAGGAGCTGTGCAAATTGTACACAGTGTCCTATCTACAGACAGCATGTTATAGAGCAGGAGGAGCTGAGCAGATTATAAATAGTGTCCTATCTGCAGGCAGCATGTAATAGAGCAGGAGGAGCTGAACAGATTATAAATAGTGTCCTATCTGCAGGCAGCATGTTATAGAGCAGGAGGAGATGGGGAAAATATTCCAGTCACAGATGTTCTATGGTTAGGAGTCCAGTGGGCGGTTCAGCTCATTGATTGACAGGCTATCACTGTAAGCACAAATAAACAAGTGCCTGCAGATTAGACTCATGTAGCCTCTTAGATTAGAATTCATAATCCGTGCAAATGATCCCACTACATTTGACATGTTTATGAAACAAAAACCTTAGACGGCTCCAATTTGACCTTAAACACAATCTCCTGCTTGGTTTGACCTGAATCTTGTGCACCTTTTATGGACATGTTTTCAGTGCTCACCCTAAACTTGCATGTCACTTCTGAAAGCTTCACAGCTAAAATTTACAGCTCAAAAATAAATTCACATTCAGCTTAACCAGAACTTCCAGATTCCCTAAATATTCTGACAATTCATGTAAAAGAAGATGAGTGATGAAACACTTCAGACCTTTTTATCTGTCTGGAAATGACTCCTCCTGCTGTGGAGTGATGAGGCTCCTGGTGCCTGGAGGTGTCATAACAGGGGCCATGGTGCCCTAAGGACAGGGTGAGGGCGAGGGGATAAGGAAAAGGGGCAAGGGTTGGACTGGGACTCCTCAGGACCATCAGATACAATTATTCTGGACACCTAATGTTCCTCATTCCCTAATCCAAATGAGGTTGTCTTCTGCTGTATCTCTAGGGTTGGTGTTGGATTACAGCCTGGGCCCACCAGAGGATCCTCTGATTCTCCAGTGGGCCACTCCAACACTGGCTGCTCCAGGAGGTCTAGAAATGTTAGCCATGGGAAGGGGCAAATCAGGCAAGGTCCTAGGGTACAGTTAACATGGGCACAGGGGGATTGTCCCATAAAGCAACCAGAGCAATTCCATTGGGCACCAGAGACCTAGTGGGTCCTATATAGATTTCCTCAGGATACCAATACAGATCATAAGCTCCTTGATCTCCCATTCAGAGTGGTGTCGTGCATTGGGGTGCCCCTGGACTGAACTTTAGTGGGCTACCAAAATACCAAATGCGCGCCTGCATGTGGGTAGACACTTTTCTGAAAAATCAGACCCGTAGTTTTGCTGTGGAACCTGTGGAATCTGCTCCTCTTCTTTCTGCACTGGTCAGCAGTTTACAGTAACAGGTTTAGCCTAAGGGTCTGCATTCAGATGCCTCCTGTCAGGGGTGGATTAAGTCTACCATGGGCCCTAGGCTGTATGAATATTATAGCCCCTACAAGTCTGGAATCACTTCCTACATCTGGTACCAGAATCAGCTTCTTGGGGAGTGGAGGATGTGTCCCTTCTGCTGCTTTCAATCTGCGGTTTCAGAACCATTGGAGGACCTTCAAAGGTCCTGAAATGGCTCTTGTGTATGTGTGTATTGAGAGCAGGAACAGATGTACAAGGATTTTGTGGGTAAAAGTCCTTCTCAGTATAAACTTTGTTGGGTGATCTGGCTGGCCATAGGCCCCCTAGAAGGCTTTAGCCCCAGGGTTACTGCCTAACGCTCCTATTTTATAATCCACTGCTACCCCCTGTGCCTCCTAAAACAGTGTACCAAAGTTTTCTAAGTAAGGTTACGTAAAAGGAGGGTAAAATGTGTACAAGATGACTGTAAGGGTTTTAAGGGGCAGTAACTCCTGCAAACAGGAGTTTTAGGGGGGCTACTCTATACTCTATCTAGGTACGTGGCTTTATCTATGGCTTACTATGACTCAGCATCACACTCCCCGCTCAGGTGACTTGCCATCCATTGCCAAGGTTCTCCTCTTAAACTGTGCCACCCTGATGACACATACAACTGGAAAGCATTGGGTTAACCCTTCAATCCCCAGTATCCTGTGACTGGTGTCCCTTACTAGTGGGGTACCTAGACCTTCAGTCTTTAACCCCTATGGCACAGGGACATGGACAGGACGGTGATACAAAACGAAAGGCACTTGTGCAGTATGTAGGTCAGCGGAGGGCACTCATCAGTGCTCCAGTATAGGACTGGGGTTCAAAGGTTCACCAGATAAAATTATTCTCGTAGCTCACTCTTCATGAAGCCCTTGGAAATAGATCCTTGTGGCCTTCAAATTTGGTTGTCTTCTACTGGATTTTTTTGGCTCATTTTTGGATTAGACTAATGGATCAGAAAGCGCTACTTACATTCTGAGCCTCCCTGTCTGACGATCCTATGATTCTCCGGTGGGCCAGTCACACGCTGCAGTGATCTATCCTCAAAGCTGTCTTGTGCTCCTCTATGTTGTAAATATAGGACTAAAGTATGGACTAAATGACTCAGCAAAATTGACCCCTAATCTGAGTTCCTGTGTGCCACATTGTCTGCATATTTTTTATAGCTGTTACTATGCCATAAAATTTCATTTCCTGATCGATCTTCCCCTATTATGAGCAAGCAGATGCATGATAGTCTCCAAACAACCAAAACACAACACAAAACACATCGCTACAATGTGACGGAACTGACTTTAAGGATTAATGACAGTGCTATTTACCAAGACATGAGGCCAGACTTATCTACTGGCGCTGGCGGCTACACAGACAGACTGGAGGAGGCAAAGCACCCTGCCTGGTGTACCAAGAAACCAACTGCTAAAATATTCTATACCCTCCGTTAACTTATATGTTTGTGTTGGTGGAACTTCTTGGTGAAAGAAAGTCGTGGGTGGATGAGTAGCTGTTAGACAATGTTAGTGTTTTCCATCTCGGGGCAAGATATAGCATTTACCAGAAACTTACAACTTATCTACAGAACAAGTCACCCACACCCCTAGGCACAGCCTAGATGAATTCTGTAGTCTCACCCCCCCCCCCCTCCAGGCTTACAGTGGGATTCCCCAAAGTTAGAGGGTATCTGTCATTCAAGATCATTTTTTATATTGTGTGTGCAGGGATGTGGTGAGCATTTTTATAATATACCTTAATAAAAAATTATGCTTAGTTTGTAAAAAAATTAAGCTTCTCCCTCCCATAGAGATGTGTATTCCATCCTGTACAGTGTGTGTCAATGGCGGCTGCATGAGTGCACAACTCATCTCCATGTGTGTGTTTAAACAGCTCTGAGAAGGGAGTATCAATCCCTTTACTTTTAGTTTGATTGAATCTAGTGCTCATAGCATACTACAGCCAGGGAGAGAGCAGAGAGGGTTACCACTCACAGCTGTGTAACAAACAGGAGAGGAGAGAGAGACCCGTCTCCAATTCTGTAGACAGATTTGCCCTAGGAATGTAGATGTAACCTTGTAACTAAGGGGCACATTGCAGTCTATTTCTTTGCAAATTAAGGAGAATTTTTTAATAAAGTATATTAGAAAATTTTTTCACAAATGTACCCCCCCCCAACACACACACCTCAAACATAATCTGATGGTTGCTCTTTAAAGAGGTTTTCCTATGAAGCAAGTTAGGCTCTATTCACAGGATAGGGATAATTTGCTGATCAGTTGGGGTCTCAATAATGAGCCCCCACAGAGCAGTAGAACAACGGGTCCGATGGGGTTCAAGGTAATCTCTGACAGCTCCATAGAGATGAATGTAGCAGAATGGCCAAGTGCGGCGGTCTGCTCCGCTCCTCTTGGGGAGTGGTAAGGGGTATCTCGGACCCCATCGGACCTCGGCATTCTCGTAATCTGTGGGGGTCTCCTCACTGAAATGCTCTTGGGTACATGTATTTGGCCTCTTTCCAGTTCGCTCCTTTGGAACTACCCAACATCTCCACCTTGGGGTATTCTGATACTGGATCATGCCACAATACATACACAATGGTGCCCTGTAAATTGGCTCCAGAGATTATTTTAAGGTAGTCCACCTGATAGTGAGATTGATAACTGCTAGATATGCCTCTACGAATACATTTTTCTCCTTGAGAGAAGTCGGATCACCGAAGCAGGATAGTCCTTTCAATGAATTTCCCGCCATCTAGATGGTACAAATGTGTCTGGGGCAATGGCTATGCGAGGGCATACACACATGGTGAACAGGCGCTAGACTACAGACTACCAGGATAGGGGATTATTGGTTTCTACATCATTGTGGTCGTACTATGATTATCATTGCCTGGACTCGGTCTAACTAGTTTGTAACCCGAATCACTTATGTCCTGCAGCCGGACTATATAAAGAATTCCTGCATTGTTAGAGAGGATATATTGTAATCACTGCATACAATAGGCTATCCCCAGCCCCCTCCTAAGTAGTGATATCAATAAACAGGTTCCATGGATTTACTCATGGTGGATATTTATAGGATCTCTACAGGCAGGGCCGGCGAAAGCACTGGGCATAACCTGGCAAGCAGCGGGGCCCAGAGCTGCTGGGGGGCCCACGAGGCTGTACATAAGGAATCCATAGGGTGAGGGGGGGTGTATCTAATGAATTCATAGAGTGTGAGAGGGGCTTATATATAATAACAATGAGGGGGTGATTGGTATGATAAATTTTTCTGAATTTTTTATGCCCCCATGGGAGTTCACTGTAACTGTGGCGCTGTCGCCCAGGGGCCTACTGATACCTGGAGCCGCCCCTGTCTGCAGGATAGGCTATTTATACAACAGGTGGGCACTCAATGGCTCCCACAAAGTGTCTGACTGTGTTTCTCACCTCTACTTAGTAGCTATTCCTCCAGATCACCCCCTATACACCAGCACATTGGGTTTAGCCCAGCATGCATGTGTTCTGAACAGGAAAAGGGAAGTAAGTAGATCTGTATGAGGAACACCTTTTCCATTCAGTAATGATTGAGAGGGAACATAATGTATTAAAGCCATTGTGTACTCCCTGCTGGAGTAAGAATGGAAGGGGTTAAGAATGGTAATAGCCTGACAGGGGGAGGGGGCGCTGTTTGTTTACATACCTCCGACCTTTATGGATGGACTATGTACATGCAGCCCATATCCATATGGGAGAACTATGCCAACAATTCCCCTTTAAAACTTTTGTGTACATTTTGTATTGACATATACATTACATACACCACATAAAGACTACAGAGCACGCATCGCATGTGTCACTGCAAAACTACTACTCCCAGCATGTGCTAGAGCTGGAGATACTCTGTAGATCCCTGCTTGTAACATGACCCTGTCTACAAAATATATTAGGATAAAGCACATAAAAGCAGAATACTCACCAATAGCAAGAAGAGTATGCAATATTCTAGACATGAAAATTATAGATACATAATAACAGAGAGATAGATAGAAGATATATAATAGATATTAAAGCAATAGATAGATAGGAGATAGAGAGATAGATAGATAGATAGATAGATAGATAGATAGATAGATAGATAGATAGATAGATATGAGATAGATAGATAGAGAGATAGATAGATATTAGATAGATAGATATTAGATAGATAGATAGATAGATAGATATTAGATAGATAGAGAGATAGATAGATAGATAGATATGAGATAGATAGATAGAGAGATAGATATTAGATAGATAGATAGATAGATAGATAGATATTAGATAGATAGATAGATAGATAGATAGATAAAGTTATGCTTGACAAAGGCTCCTTGTGGGCTGAAACGTTGCACATGGAATAAAAGACACCCCGTCATCTTTTTGACACCAATCCAGAGTGCTGCAAGTTTTTGAAACTTTATTACTGAGGCTCTCGGGCCAGAGGGCATCTGGACTTTGCACCCACCAGCATTGCAGTGCTGCTCCAAACTTTTTCACATATAGATAGATAGATAGATAGATAGATAGATGTAGATAGATACATAGATAGATCGATAGATAGATAGATCGATCGATAGATAGATAGATAGATAGATAGGAGAGAGATAGATAGATAGATAGATAATAGATATTAAAACAAAAGATAGGAGATAGATAGATAGTACAAGAAAAGATGGTGACAGATATTACAATAAGAGATAGTATAAGATAGAATGAATGGGTAGATATATTCTACAATAATAGAAAGTATTGGATACATATTGGAATACTAGATATACATGAGGTAAATGGATGGATACATATTACAACAAAATATATATGGATAGATAGATAGATAGATAGATAGATGAACAGATGGGTGAATTAAAGAATAGATACTACAATAATAGAAAGTATTGGATACATAATGGAATACGAGAAAGATAGATATGAGATAGATTGATGGATCGATACTACAACAAGAGATAGTATAAGATAGATTGAACATAAAGTTAGATAAAACAGATGATGATAGATGATTAGATAAATAATAGATAGATAGATAGATAGATAGATGGATATATACTATGCACTGTAAATAACATTGCTTCTGTGTAAGTTTCTATCTGTTTTTAACATTGAATTCCTGGAAGTTTCTGTATTTGTACAATGTGACAATTCTGAGTACATTTTCCTGCAGTCCTATGTAAAACCTGCAGTCAAAATACCATGACAATTTGTCACTTGGATCCATCTACACTGCAAATAAAAAAATCTAAATAATCCATCCCACTGCCCTCTCTTTTGGGTTATTTCTCACCTTTTTTTGTACTTTCTTAGCTCCAGTCTCTTAAAGGGACGCACCAGGAGACGTGTTTGTGAAGCCGAGCTCCTGGCTGCTTTTATAACCTCCTGTCATTGCCGCCTACCAATAATGATAGACAGTCATGAACTTCCCCATTGGGATTTTTTTTTTTACTTTGTTGTAACCTGAAACTGATTGTGGAACAGGTTCCTGGATGGAGGCCAGCAGTGAATTGCTTGTTAAAAAAACACACCCAGATTTGTCACTCCTGTCATGCACTTTGCACTCCCTTCAGGTGTTACAAGAAGTACAGCGACTGCGAGGAATAGAGAGTAGAGGGATAGAGCGTGTTACATCGCTCACATCATGACTGACACTGAGGGTATGTCTAATGGGGAGACACTGGGGGTCATTTACTAAGGGCCCGATTCGCGTTTTCTCGACGTGTTACCCGAATATTTCCGATTTGCGCCGATTTCCCCTGAATTGCCCCGGGATTTTGGCACACGCGATCGGATTGTGGCGCATCGGTGCTGGCATGCACGCGACGGAAATCGGGGGGCGTGGCCGAACGAAAACCCAACGGATTCGGAAAAACCGCTGCATTTAAAAAAAAAAAAAATCTGTCGCGGAGCTTTCACTTACCTTCTTTTTTTTTTTTTTAAAGGGGGTGGTCATTTTTTGTGTTATTTTGATGTTATTTTTTTAGTACCTTTTAGGCTATATTCACACTGCCGTTGCCCGCCCGTACTGTACCATAGCGGGCAATGGCAGTGTACGGGGAGAGGAGAAGGAGGTGAGCGCAGCTCACCCCCGCCCCTCTCCACAGGAATTAATGGCGCACGGCGCCGTACTACGGAGAAAGATAGGACAGGTCCTATCTTTTTCCAGGTACGGAGCGGTACGGTGCCGCACGTGTGCTGCACCGTACCGCTCCCGTAGGGCGCCGTGCGCCCATTGCTGTCTATGGAGGACGTATATCGGCCGTATATACGTCGGCCGTATATACGTCCTCCATACGTCAGTGTGAATGTAGCCTTAGACTTGTAAAATATGATGCAAGGAGTATCCTACTGGATGTTGGGATAACAGAGCCCAACAGTTTTGGCGTTGCTGTTCAGCCAGCAAATGTGGGCTCCTTGCATCATATTTCAATATGATGCAGGGACTCCCGTCCTTGGCTCTGTACTCGCTCAATGTAATCCGATTTCCATGGACTGATGGTGGTTGTGTGTCTATAGCCTAAGGGTGACCTATTAGAGCTCCACCATAACCCTGTAGTAAGTATCATAATGGGTGACTTCCTCCAGACCCTATGGGCGCGTTCACACGTTGCGCTTTCGTCGCGTTCATAACGCGACGCTAGCGCACAGGGGGCGGAGTTTGGGGCGATCGCATATGCGTTTCCAGAGAAACGCATGCGATCGGGTTATCAATCGCATGCGTTTCCCGGGAAACGCATATGCGATCGGCCCGAGCCCCGCCCACTGTGCGCTAGCGTCGCGTTATGAACGCGACGAAAGCGCAACGTGTGAACGCGCCCTCTGACTGATACATTTCCAGTGATTGTGCAGTAAGTCATAGCTTCGGGCGAAGTGAACTAACCTGAGGGGGGGCGGGGTGCAGGAGCATCGGGAATTTGACGGGTGAGTAATGTTTGTTTTACAAGTTTATTACATTTCCTACGACTACTTTTATTTCTTATACGAGCCCTTAGTAAGAATTGAAGTGAGCGCGGTCCATGATCAGGGAGGGTCCTCCGGAGGGCGAGCGCTCTTCGTATCGCCATCACACTGCACAAAGATAATCATCTACAGACTGTAATGTACAAGCAGAGCAAATAACAGAGTATTAATATGTTTTCTCTAGAAATAATATGTTGATAATGGACTTGGTCTGGAGCCAGATCACAATTCTAACATAAACAATGAAGCAAATCCATTAAACCCTCGTCTAGCGACGTCTATTACTATTACATGTTCTGTCTTGCTCGGCTCTCAGGCTGCCAAGTGTACGAGAGCAAGAGAACGTGTATCTGAAAGCTGCAGCGATTTTACATAATAAAACGTGCTACACTAAATTATAGAGTTCAATGACCTTGGTCACTACAGCTGCTGTTCTGCAAGTTCTCACTAGATGGCGGTATTTGTAATCAGTAATGATGGACGTGAGCGGCGTGTCCTGCGTGGTATAGGAATAGTTACGTTTCTACATGTTATTAGAAGATAGATAGATATTTAGATAAACGGATATACAGATAAATATATACTTGCAGAAAGTCCAAGCAGCACAGTTGCAGGGTAGGTGCACGCTGATAGATAAAGATAGAATAGATAAATAAATAGATTTATTAGACACTAGCTGTAGCTCCCTGCGTTGCCTGGGGTAGTAATTAACTGCTCTTAGCTATAACAGAAGATAATGGGTTAACAAACAATAGATAGATAGATAGATAGATATCTCTACATCTATCTCTGTCTGTCTGTCTCTGTCTGTCTTTGTCTGTATGTCGCTCTCTGTCTGCCTCTTTTTCTGTCTGCCTCTCTCTCTGTCTGACTGTCTCTCTCTGTCTGCCTCTCTCTCTGTCTGGCTGTCTCTCTCTGTCTGCCTCTCTCTCTGTCTGGCTGTCTCTCTCTGTCTGCCTTTCTCTCTATCACTCTGTATGTTGCTCACTTTCTGTATATCTCTCTCTCTGTCTATCTTCCCTGCCTGTCTTTCTCTCTCTGCCTCTCTCTCTTTTGGTCTCTTGGTCTCTCTGTCTCTCTCTCTCGGTCTGTCTTTCTCTGTCTTCCTCTCTTTCTGTATATCTGTCTATCTCTCTCTGTCTCTCCCTCTGTCTGCCAATCTCTCTGTTTATCTGTCTCTCTCCATCCATATCAACTCACCATTAACTGTTTTATACTCATTGCCTATAGTAACCAATCAGAGCTCCTATTAATGACCTGTGGCAAAATTGAAGCTAAGCTGAATGGTTGCCACAGAAGCAGCAGCAGACAATAGCTCTTGTATATGGTGGTTAATAAGTGTCTTTTGGAAAGTGCCGGGTGAAAATTTCGACTCAAGGCCAAGTCGATGGCGTTCCCTGCGCCCCAGAAAGCAGAAACCAGAAAAGTTGTTGATTGGAAACGCAATGGTGCAGATTCCTTTAGCGGGCATACATATATACATACATATATACACCAATTGATGCTAGTATTACCGGTTGGTGAACTGGACCCTGTCTTCTGACTACAGTTCGCTTCCGCTCAACACTACTTATAATACTTTATCTTTTTGTCACCTCATCATACATGGTGCCCCCTCCTCCTTCTCCATATAGTGAGCCCTCCCCCTTATTATATTGAGCTCCTCTACCCCTCCTCCTTTTCAAAATATTGAGCCTTTGCCCCTCCACCCCATATTGTCCCCATAACACACTCGGATTTCTCAATGTTCCCCTGTAGTCGTCAGGTGGGAGGAGTTCATCACATAATGCCCCGCCTCTGCTGCACATGGACACGGTGGAGGCTCAATGGTGATGCAGGGAGCCGACTGATCTCTGCATCATCGCTGTATGTAACTCTATCAGTGTCTGGAGGATACAATCCCCCTCAGCCTTGGAATTCGGGATATGAGATCGGCCCCCTAACCCGTTACTTGCTGGGGTATTCAGATGTGTAATTTTACATTTTGTTTCTGAAATAAAAGGGGGACTTTTGACTCGCCCTGTATATGTGGTACCCCCGAGTAGCCATTATTTCATCACTGTCTGCCCTGTCTTGCACTTGGTGGTAGATACTAACTCCCTTACACAGTAAGCACAAGTTTAGCAGATGCACGGACCCCGTTATCCAACCTTCTTCACCCCATCCCGACATGGAGCATTGTGCTGCCAGTGTTTTGTATTAAACTTATGCGGCTTATGTCTTGTTTCTGGTTTGTGCTCATGAAGTTTTGTAGTTTTACCTGTAAGTAACAAGCAAAAACTGCTTAACAATGTTGGAACAGAAACTCCAATTTCATGACCCCTATATCTGTATCACCCTCAAGCCTATGGCTGTAACATGACGGCTGTGTCTTCACAGTCTTCATCCTCCGTTGACAAATCTGTCACCATAATTTACTGACCATAACTAACCGCTATGTTACATATGGGCTCTGGTCACACGTGCCATTAATTTTTCAGCTTCATACTAACTTTACAAATATGCAAATACAACTACAGCTATTCTTTCCAGACCCAGGAATGAAGTAGCTAAAGGGCAAAAAAAATTCTGCAGAGCATCTTTTCTCTCTCTTTGACCTCTACGAAAGTTGGGAGGTATGCAAGTGAACTTTTAGCACTGAAGGAGCTATGGCAGCGATGGTGAACCTTTTAGCGGCCGAGTGCCCAAACTGAACCCCAAACCCCCCTTATTTATCACGAGGTGCCAACTAAAAATTACAGCAGTAACTTATTGCTCCCTGTTAAACAACTTTCAATCATATTGGCCTTTTGAGGACAGCAACACAGTAGAAAGATGGAAAATGTACATCACTTCTCTCCAGTGTCCCTCTGTACACAGAGAATCATGGGGCCAGCTGGAGGTCCTCCAAAGATAATTCAGCCCTGTCTACTCATTCTCCTTCTTCCTACAGTCCCAAGTAGCGAAGTAAGTATCAAAATATGACTAAAAGCAGCATCTTTTAAGTTGCTTGGAACTGCAGGAAGATTATTTGAGTCCTGTCTGGTGTGCTGGGGCGATGGACCGGGTGCCCATAAAAAGGGCTCTGAGTGCCGCCTCTGGCACCCGTACCATAGGTTCGCCATCACTGAGCTATGGAAATATAAAAACAAAGGCATGCCTTACTAAACGTCCTATGGTGCAATAAAACAATGACACACACAACTGCAACATCCCCCACCGGGGCCTAGCCTTTTCTCGGGGCCTAGAGTCAGCCGGGACCCGTAGTACCTGAGTGGCTGGCGGTTGCGGCCTAGGCACGCTAGTGTCACGGTGCTTGGTATGGGGAACCGGAGGGCTGTCCTACAGCCTGGCAGGTCTCCAGCAGGGTGGTGTTGGCAAGAAATGATGAGGGAGAGGCTGCTATTGCGGTTCTCCCTGGGGCAACCCTTTGGGGTCTGGATTATGAGTCCCTGTGTGGTGGATAGGGTGCCCATGATGGTGACAGCCGTAGTAGCAGGGACCAGACGGAGGCAGACGTTGAACAAAAATAACTTACAGTTCTTTATTGGAACCGACAGGAACAGTAGCAACGTGCCTTAACAGGATGGTGGAATGCTGGAGATGTAGTTGGAGGGAGCCACAGGATGGATCCTCAGCCTGGATGCAAGGGCAGACTGGGAGGTAGCTGTGTCCTGGAAGGATGCTTCAGCTTGTCCTGGGTTACTTCAGATATCACCCTTGAAGGTAGGATGATACCCCTTTCTCTCACTGACTAACTCACTACACTCTTCAGGCAGGGAGCTGGTCTGGTGTGCTGGCTGCACTGACTCTTCAGAGACTGATCTGGTCTGTCTGACTGAGCTTGTCTCAGCTAACTGAACTTTAGAAGTTTCCTGACCAGGGGTTTTGTTACTCCCACTGGTCAGGTGGTGGTTACTCCTCCAATTGCATCTCAGCTCACAGAAACAAAGTATAAACACATGTGATTGGCTGACACATATTACATCACATTTAATGCTTAACTCCTGCCTTACCAGGCAGACTCTACCACTGCAGTGCTCATCTGTGTTATGTAGTGACCTGCTGTGGGGTTGATCAGACCCTTCACATGCTGCAAGCTACATGGTGGGACGTATTCGCAACAACCCCTCTGCCTTGCATCGGCGAGGGTGTTGCACAACAAATGTCAAGTTTTACCATAATTACACAGTAAAAGCTAGACAAAAGCACAGTGTGATAACTACCCTATGGTACCTGCACACAGGTTCAGAGATTTCCATAGTCCCTGCAGATTCATTGCAGATCTTGGGAGGGAATTTACCATTAATTCCAAGAAAATGTCTCCTTTACCGATAATTGTTGAAAATGACATCCTATGTGCAGCGACTCCTGTATTAGGAAGACTTCACCTGTTTGACTTTTCAGGTTGGTCAGGCACAGTACACACTAGAGCGGTGGCCATGCTGATAGCTATGGACCAGTGCTGTGTCTTTCCCTCCTGCACACCAAAAAGACATATAATATAGTCCTGCAACTTTTCAAGCTTATATGTGCAAAATCTTTTGCAACATTTTTACACTTCATCTTGGTCAGTCTTGGGAACAAATATATAACAGAATTATGAAATGTGATTTTTTTTTTTAAGTAGCAATTATCTGTGTAATCTAAATCCAAAAGAGGGCAGTGTGAAGGGTATGTTCCTCCAAGTAGGGATCAGCCTGTATGTCGCAGAAATAGCTTGACAGGTCATATGAATGGGGGTTATCTACATATTTGGAAGATATCTTTCCCCCGCCATCATTACTATAATGACTATGGGGCACATTTACTTACCCGGTCCATGCGCGATCCCCAATCCGTAATGTCTGATGAAGATGAAGTCTGCCGCAATTCATTAGGAGCGGTGCACCCGATATCCTGCATGTGTCGCTTCCCCGATCAGGTCCGCCGGAGTTCACCATCTTCTTCCCGGTGCATGTAAGTGCTTGGCTTGTGACACAATTTTAAATGTTAAATCCTGCGCGTTGTTCGAATCCGTCAGATCGTCCGACGGCACAGCCCCCCCCCCCCCCACACACACGATTTGTGTCACTTGAAAGCCGGTGCAATTGTGACACAATCTGATCGTGTGCGACACAATCCCCGGCGCGATTCCTGAAAAGTCGGAAAACCCGACGAAAATGCGCCCACGGGACCCTTAGTAAATAAGCCCCTATGTGTCATTCTCTGATCCTGTTGGCTCCCAGTGTCTGCTCATCTAGTTTTGAGGAGATTGGACTAACCGAATTGTGTTAACATTGCTAGTGTAAAGGTAATGTTAACACAATGATAATGGCGCATGTGAGCGCAGTGTAGAGTGTTCTGCATCAGATATTGTGCACCAATTGTGGAAAATCTGCTATCGCTAATCCACCCTCTACATTCAACCTGACATCAGTTCATGCCAAAATCTGCACCATGGTGTGGATTTAAGGCAGATTTATTGCAGATTAAATTTGATACCGATTTTCACTCTCCCATAGACGTCAATGTAAAATTTTCACTTGCCCATAAACTGTGGGGTACACCTGACTGTGTAAGGAGGGTATCCCTAGATTGGGGGCTGACATTAGTAGATGCAAAAGGGTTTAAAGTTTGGGTGCGATTGCACTTTAATAGGGTTGGTGATCTGTGCCTTTTAGATATGTTCTCACCCCTTCCCTGCTGCTTACCTCATGACGTCCTCCTCTCCTAGAGGATGTGGGGGGTTAATATGGCTGATGACTCAATGTTATCTCCCTCTTTGAGGCGACACTCAAGCTGTCCCCCCCTCCCACCAGAGTGGTGGAAGATTTGAGATGATGATTGCTCGGTTGGCCGACTTGCCAGCTGGGAGTCCACCTGGGCATACAGCTTCCAGGGCACAAAAAAATGTGTGATTCTATCCCAAGTGCCTGATTTTTGGATATTCTGGGTTAATATATAAAAAAATAAAGCTGTGACCTAATTTTCCACCTAGCAAGAAATCTATATTTTGGAAGTTAACGTATATGGCTAAAGTTTACAGATATTTCTGTTGCGGATAATTTATTGAAGTGGTTTACATACGGTGTTCTGTTGCCCTCCAGTCTGTCATGTAAGAAAACACTCTAAAATCAGCAAAGCTGCGGCACAAAAAGTGACACAATCATTCATTTATTTTCCTGTTTTTCGGCTTTGCCTACATTACTTTTTAAACATCACAGTCACTTTATTTTTAATGTATTAGATTGCGGAATTTCCTTAAGAACATCCGTGTGAAAAAAAACGGGAATAATAGGCAACTTGTTCTGTCAGAGCCTCCGCCTGCGGTACAGGCTTTGAAGGAAATCTCCAGTCTAAAAATATTCTGCCTTAAAGGTCAGCGGCTGAATTCTTGTATACTGCTCTGCACTTTTCAATTCAAGAAGAATGTAATGTCCCTTTACTGTCACAGTAACATTGATTGCATCTGGGATGTGATGTGTAAGTCCTTCCATGCAGACCATAGAGCCAATGTCAACTCCTGGCTGCAGCTTAATAACTATAACATACATTATATATTCAATGGGGCAGATTTACTTACCCGGTCCATTCGCGATCCAGCGGTGCGTTCTCTGCGGTGGATTCGGGTTTTCCGGTGATTCACTAAGGTAGTTCCTCAGACATCCACCAGATGTCGCTGCTGCGCTGAAGTTCCCCGAGGCCTGCCGGAATGCCCTGAAATTCACCGGCCTATACCTAGTGAAGGTAAGCGCGAGTCCCACGACACTTTTTTTTTTTTAAATGCGGCGGTTTTTCCGAATCCGTTGGGTTTTCGCTCGGCCACGCCCCCCCACCCGATTTCCGTCGCGTGCATGCCGGTGCCGATGCGCCAAAATCCGATCGAGAGCACCAAAATCCAGGGGCAATACAGGGAAAATCACTGCAAATCGGAAACACGTCAGGAAAACGCGAATCGGGCCCTTAGTAAATGACCCCCAATATTTGCTGCCACGGAGCTAAAGGGAGAACATCCTATAAGTAGAGATGAGCAGATACTAACCCCAATGTTCAGGTCTGGGACTAATATTGTGGATTTGGGTTCCTGAGCATAGACTTTAGCCGGAAGTCTGACAATCAGGTCCGGCTCACCACCCTTCCCCCACCAATCACAGGTGTTACCGGCAGGGTTAAGTGTTAAGTAGTGAATTATAATATAGACAGTTTGGGCCCCATGAACATCCAAACCATCCAGCAATGGGCCTTTACCCATGAAATCCTTGTACATATGTGCCTGGTCTCAGTAATCATGTACACAAGAACCATTTCAGGAGCTCCAAAGGTTCTGAAACCACAAAGTGAAAGCAGCAGAAGGGACGCATCTTCCATTCTAGTACCATATGTAGGAAATGATTCAAGACTTTAGGGGCTATGGTATTCATACAGTCCAAAGGTGTTATTCTACCCCTGACCAGACCCAAACCTGGACCGTAATTTCATATTTGGGTTTGAACAAACTTAAACTGTTACACTCATCCCTGCCTATAAGCAGATTATCATGCATACAACCCTCTATGATATAATATAAGATATAGAATAAATAACTATAAATCAAAACTTATATTTTAGCATTTTGTTGGTTGTGGCGGCCATTTTGAACTAACTGCTCTCTCAGTCTGTCCTATTGGCTATTGGTATTTTATATACAAGTGTTTTACCAGAAACAATATTACTCAGCTACCCACACCATCGCCAGGACCCCTATATCACTAGTATATGGGTCTTGGGTTCCCCATTCTTTTACACTAGAGGAAGGAGCCTGGTGCTACAGCTATACTTAGTATGACAAGTCCACTTTAACACCAAAGTATCTGTGTTAGAAAAACAAGACTATAATGAAGATAATTGTTCATACAGATCACTTTATTTACATTCTCTGGAAGTAATAAGGAACTTCAGATGTTGTCCGACCTGCAGGCTAGAAGGTTGAATAACTTTTACCCAGAAGGCCATCCAACATTTAGAGGAGAACTTCATATTCATACACATCAGCACATATTCATGAGTCTACAAAGTGTCACCTTTAAGGAAGGGGATGATCAGAAAATATGGACCCTAAGGCAAAGCTTGGAGATGCAAATGGAGGTTGGCCCAGGCCAGTGATGGCAAACCTTTTAGCCACCGAGTGCCCAAACTACAACCAAAACCTGCAATGCGACAATTTAAGCAGTTCTGGGTTCTGGGCTGCCTGGGAGTGCAAGAGGCCTTGAGTCCTGTTTGGCAAACTCTACCCTGGGGTGATGGTGCAGGTGCCCATAGAGAGGGCTCTGAGTGCCACGTCTGGCACCCGTGCCATAGGTTCGCCACCACTGCCCTAGGCTGTCATGACTTGTCGTATGTAAGATAAATGTAAGACTAATGAGTGACAGGAACGTGAGAACTTGACTAAACTGCTCCATGTAAAGACGGTCGAAAAGTGGAAGCAGATATGTTTCACTTCAGCCATGGAGGTCCATCCAGGTATCTTATGGTTCAAAGGTCCACCAGTCAGCTGCAAAACAGAAGGGTGGCATGAAGAGATAAGGTATGGAAGGTTCTACATCAAACACTATAGAAATTAATGGTACAGTAAGGACAAGACTTCATGCGTGGGTTGTGCCATTTTACCGGATCTAAGTCATCTTTGTAAATGCTCCCCCCAACTTAGGCTCCATTCACATGTCCAGGTGAGAAAATGAGCCACAAACCGGTTGGAGAAGGTAGGGAGCTGAGCGGCTCACACACACACAGTAATCTGAGACATGGTGACCGTGAGATAGCTGCTGAGACATGGCAATCGCTCTATGTAGACCGTGAATTAGCAGCTGTTTTTGCGGCAAGTTAACAGCCGCCATATGCGGACGGTACCCAAATAGAGGAAAGTTCTTCTTTTAACTCAGAATTACCATAAATAGCTCAATTGCATGTAATATCTCCTACTTATTTTTAGGTAGACTTGCATGCTGGGAGTTCAGTGGTGGACATCTGGCCTGGAGCAAAAAATATGAGCAATAACTATGTTATTATAGTATACCCCACCTTTCAATAAACGGAACCCCAAAAATCACGGGTCCAGTGTGGGTACTCCAAAAAAGACAATATTGGAACAGGGAAGATGGGATCATCACATTATTATACACCACTAGTGTGGATCCCTGAATATTGCACCTATAGTTGTGGCTGCTAGCTATGCATAGAACCTATTGTCCTCAAAGGGAAAGATCCCTTTAAGGGAAGAAAGCCAAACTAAGAAAAATGTACGAATGTAGAAAAACTTTATTGCATACAGTACATTAAAACTTTAGAACATCTAGGTAGTGGCAGAGGAAGAAATAGGGCATCACCGGACACAATATGGAGGATAGTAAATACATATATGAAGGGGTATAAACTAGGACTTCAATGTGGGCGATTAATATGGCTGTGTCACATACATAGTTAAATACAAAGGTCAAGCCTGAAAAAATGCCCATCACAGTATTACAGTATTGCATATGTCTTACCCAGGTATTGAGAGTCACGCTCCACTGTCCGGGATGGCACCTTCCCAAAACGGAACCGCAAAAATCACTGGTCCAGTGTGGGTACTCGAATAAGACTGTTATCACAGTTTGTATCTCTAGTTTGCTGTCCATCAAAATCCACCATGATAAACCAGGGGCACTTACTTATAGATCCAGGCAGTGTGACTGTGGTAATCTTCTTATGTTTTTTAACCATGGCCTCCTTCCTTCTAAAATCAACTTTTAATTTATGCTAATGAGCCTGAAAGACTACTGGGGCAGTTACCGGAGCCCCTCCCTTCTTTTAAAGGAAATCTACCATCAGTTTCTAACTTTATTAACCATTCATGCTGCTGGGTAGCTCCCAGAACCGTGAATACAGCTATACGTTTATTAGTAGTGCTATGCCACTATTTTAGTCCTAAAATTACATTTTAGATGAAGCACAAGTGCTTCAAGGGGTGTTACCAGAGACCCTCCAGGCATGCGGGACTCTGGCTATTACACACCCTCTGAAGCCCTTTGCCCCTGCCTCTCTGCTCCTTCTATGCTCTTCCCTCTTGCACACTCCCTCAGCAGCACATACTCCTGGCAGGCAGCAGGAGGAGGAGTGCTGAAGGAGCAGGGAGGCTGTGACAAGTGCTCCTGGGGGGTATGTATTAGCCAGAGACTCTGGAGCCTAGAGAAGCTCTGGGAATGCCACCCAAAGTGCTTATGTTTAATTTAAATCAAGATAAAACTACATTTTATGAGTAAAGTAGTACAACAATGCTACTAATAAACATATAGATGTATTCACACAGCCAAGAGCAGCATGACAGGTTAATAAAGATAAAATCTGGAGATAGGTTTTCTTTAAGTACCTAAAGAAACCTAAATCTTTGAAGCAATTTGTTTTTATTTAAAAAAAAAATGAAGAGCAGGTAATAACAGTAAACTTTGCAGTGTACTTCTTGAAAGGGGTATTCCTCCCACAAAGACAAGATTCTTAAATATATTCAAGATAACAAAATAACACATTCTCTTATTCACTGTTATTAACAACAATACAGAATTTCACAGATATAATTCTAACCTGTCTCTATCAGTCCTGGTGTTTACAATTTGGTTGACCATTAATCCAACTGTATATGTTCTGACTATGGTCGAATTCTTCTCCATGAATAGCTTTCTTCATGAATAGCTTCTCCTGTCTGCACACTGCAATGCTCTCTGCCTCCTACCACGCCCCCCTGTATGACAAGACCAGCTCAGACAAAAGCACTTCCTGCCGGAAAGAAGGAGTTTGCGGAAACTTACTCTATAAGCTACAAACAAGATATGGTCTTTATACAGTGGTACAGGGGAAGGAGAGAGATGCAAATACCAGAGTGTACCATAGGTGAGTTAGCAGAGCTGAGAGTATGTTATATCCATCTCATGGATCTCATCTCTAATCTGCCTCATCTCTTTCTCTGTGTGCCAGATGCTAGTACAATGTTCAGACTCTAAATGAAAGTGTAGATAAACCCTGTACCCTGATAATCTAACCAGATTGTCAGCACACAGAATCTCATAGCACTAGAGGGATCATGAAGAGTCTGCTTAGAGAGTCCCCGCTCACACTCTAGAATTTTACACTGACCTTCACTGAGCGATAGGAGCTAAAACAGTAAAATTGTAAAAGTAAGGGGGTTAAAAATTATATTTATATTTAACATCACTAGGGGATTAAAATTTGAGAACTTTCTTTCATGGGAAAACCTCTTTAAGTTAAACATTTTCTAAGTGCCTTCTTTCTCCTTTAGTGATCAGTGTAGGTGAAGTTCTATACACAACATAGAGATAAGGAGGCTAAAGATTAACTCTTTCCATACCCAGCTCATATTTCCCTTGTTAATTCAACTCTCTGAGGAGATTACCCTACTTAGGGACTGTCTATGAAGTCACTGGACACTTTATCAGGTTCCTTTATCTCTCAGCTGTCAGTGGATACAGGACAGAAAACTGATTTACACAAACTGCTTGATATCAGAAGAAAGGAAGGGGAAAACAATGGACACAGGAATAAATTTTTATAATAAAGTACATTACAAAGTTTCCTATTATCATCTGCACTGTTCTTTTATAAAATATTGTTAATCCTCGAGTTACCCTTGAATCAGAATTCGATTAAGTTAAGAACAGTGCTTTATGTTATGTGGGTGTGAAGGGGCCATGATTACATTCTTCTTCTTCAAAGCCTCGCTGACTCATTAATACGACGTTCATAGAAAATCTCATCAATACAAACTCATCTGCTTTGATGGAAATCAGTCACAAAAAGTTTGTGGAAGAAAAACAATGGCATTATGTGACACTGCTCAATATATCCCCATTTCACCTACTTTGTGTATTTCATTGCAGATCTATATTTCAATCGCTCCTCCAGAAGAGGACTATTGCCCAGCATTTTAAAGGGACTCTACCAGGAGGTTTGACCATACAAAGCACCAAGCAGTGTTAGGTATTGGCCCTGGAGGTCTGTGTAACCATAACTTTATGTATGCTATTAGCAGCAGCAGGATTGTGAAAAATATATTTATATTCCAGGATTGTCATTGGATTTGACGCACTGGTGTGTGGGATCTCTTCACTGAACTGCTGCACAGCCACAACCCTACTGCATTAAAAAGATTCTGTTGAGATATAAAAGTAGAGGGGCGAAGCTGCACAGTCCACACCCTCTGCTGGAAAGGGTTTCTGGTTACATATTACAGTAATGGGGAGGGGCTGGGGATCAGTTTGAAAGCAGAGATCAAAGAAGACAGCAGTATGAAGAGCCTCCACTAGTGTCCCAAGTACAGCTCCAATCCTGGAATATAAATGCATTTTTTTTCATTCCTGTTGCCAGGGCCGGCCCCAGCTTTTTAGTAGGCCCCTGAGGGACAGAGACTCAGTGGGCCATTTTGCAGTGAACTCTCTAAAAATTCTGAAACTAAAACAATCTCCTGTTCCCTAAAATATTCCCTAGTTTATCATACCAAACAGCCCCCTCATGGTTATTTTATATAAAGCCCCCCTCAGCCCCTATATTCCTTATGTACAGCCAGCCGTTCCTGGCCCCCGACACTTGCCCAAGAATGGCCAGTGCTTATGCCAATTACACCACACACAAAGGTATGTTTACGCAGATCTCCAGTGATGCTACTTAATGCAAACTTGTCACCCGGAATGTCTTTTTTACCTGCTGACAGGTTCCAATAGCCTATGCTATGCTGATTTTAAAAATGCGTTTGTCAGCATTCTGAATAATGACACTACTTTATAAAACTGGCTCCCTGCCAGCAGTGTGTGGCGAGTCCCAAATGTGGGGACATCTGCAGTCTGTGTGTGCTTGTGTCTCAGTCTCCTATCCTCCACACTTATCCCTCATCCATCTCCCTCCACCTCTCCCTTCTTCCTGTCATATGTATTGAGCAGACACAGTGTTGGTGTGGAGGAAAGGAGACTGAGACACAGGCACACACAGGCACCCACCCACCTCCCGGGACTCATCCCACACTGCTGGCAGGGAGCCAGGTAATGTGAAATAAAGTTTTATAAAGTACTGAAAGTAGTGTCAGAATTCAGAATGCCGACAAATGCATTTTTAAAATCAGCTAAACCTGTCACCAGCTAAAAATGACATTCCTGGTGACAAGTCCTGTTTAACAATGCTGAAAGACCCTTTGACACCATATTCTTGATTTCTTCTACAAACATTTCACTTCAATTATAAATCCAACTTCATGATTTTTACTCTCACCTGGGAAAAGCATGGTCTTGATCTGTTCTGGACCTTCAAGACAATCAATGACCGCTCTCTGAAAGGTTTTGCTCTGTGCGGATTGCAGATGACTACAAAGGGAGAGAGGACATGATGCGGTAGAAATGAATAATGACCTAGATGACTAATCTCTCCAAGCCACAATACAATGACTGAATGTCGAGAGCTGCATCCACAGAACAGTCAGAGCGGAGCGGCAGTGCGGAGGTCGCGTCTGTTTTCCTCTTTATGTCATTATCTATAAAGCTTTCAATGGGTTTTGTGGGTTAGGACGACTTCCTATTAGGACATGTAGAGCTAATAGATATGTGTCCTCCACATCCAGACCATCAACTAATAAAGTGGAGTACTGCGTCACGCATGGCCTTCATCTCCGGACGACACTGACATGAACAGACTCCCATTGATTACAATGAACACCATGAAAAGCTTAATTTTCCCATAAGCACCATAAGCTGGACTCGACTGTACTTGTCTATATTCAGAAGTCCCATGGGGGGTAAAGAATGTGCTTGACCACCACCACAGGACCCTGTTTCTAAGCATTCAGCAAAAAATCTGATGAGTCAAGTTTAGTGTGAGCTACAGAAAAGGAGATATACGAAGTTAAACAAAAAACTATTATAGTTTTATCTGCAGCTCGCATATCTATGTCTTTAACTGCCTCTATCTTTGGTTCTGTGGCCCAAAGAATCACAAGCCTGATGCATCTGAAAGATGAGATTCTTATCTTTAATATGACACCAAAAGCAAGTATATATAGACTATATAGAACCCAAAATAGCGTCCCCTTAGCCTCTAAGCTTTACTTATCAAGTTTGTCTAAAAAAATTGTAAAAAAAAAGTTGAAAAAATGTAATTAAAAAAAACTAAAAGTTTTAATCACCCCCCCCCCCTTTCGCTAGAACTGATATAAATATAGATAAACAGTAAAAATCATAAATATGTTAGGTATTGCCACATCCCAAAATGTCCGATCTATAATGGTTATTCCCGGCCTTTAACCCGTAACGGAAAATAGCGTCCACATCCAAAAATGCCATTTTGAAAAATACAAAAAATTCAATAAAAAGTGATCAAAAGGCCGTACATCTTTAAAATGGAAGAATTGAAAACTCCATCAAAAATCGCAAAAAGTCCCAGCACCAGGAAGAGGCAAAATGAAGACTTTATTTTTTGTACAGGAGGTTTTAAATATATGAGAACATTATAAAACCTATATAAATGTCGTACCGACCCAAAGAATAAAGCAGACATGTTATTTGGAGCGTACAGTGAAATACAGCCGTAAAATACAAGCCCACAAGAAAATAGCGCAAGTGCATTTTTTTCACCAATTTCACTGCATTTGGAATGTTTTTCCCGCTTCCCAGTACATGTCACTATGAAGTGTAATTGGTTACGCAGAAAATAAGTCATCACACAGCTCTTTACATGGAAAAATAGTTACAGATTTTTAAAGGTGGGGAGTGAAAAATGAAAACGCAAAAACAAAAAAGGGCCTCGGCATTAAGGGGTTAATTCTGCCGCCCCCCTTCCCCCGCCCCCCCTGTTCCCCCTCTGTATGACTCCAGTCTTGCAGATTCCTCCTGTTGTGCATACAGGGCATACATGGAGTCTTCAAAATGCCAACTCTGTGCCAGAACAAGACGCCAGGGGTTAAATCGTGACTCTCTCCCCTCTCAGTTTTCTAACGTGTGAGAATAGCCCAGAATACATCTGAAGATGTGCGTAATAGCGGTTCTGTCTGAGTATCCAGAAAGAACCATTATCTTCAAAGCCCCTCGCTCCTCATCCGCACTGACTTTGTGCTCGGGCTGGAAGCTGAGCTGACGACTAGACACAATGTAAAAATTAATCTGCTCAATTCTGCGCTGAAAATCTCTTTATTCAGGATATTAAAGTTTGAGGCCATTTTTTTATTGATCTCAATATCCTATAAATTCTGAGTTGGCATTGGCAGCCATATTCTCTCCCTCAAAGGGGGTAACTGTAGCAATGTGATGGATGTGGATCCATGGAGATGGATGGAGGAACCTGTGCTTGTGCCACCACCTCCACATGCTGTGGATGTGCTGCAAATATCTGACATAGGAAACATCCTTTAATTGGCTTTTCTATAAACTGTAGTTAGTCATCTTAAAGGAAAACTACCATTTATTTTCATGCATTGTGAACCAAACATACCTTGGGAATTCTGTAGCTACACTGATGCAGAAACATATCTTGTTTTATCCCTGAGCTGAGTGGTTTTGCTCAAAATACAATTATAACTCAGGACCTTGGGAAAACTGGGTGCAGACTGTTTGCCGTACAAAAACACATTGCACGGAGCTTCCTGAACTGTCCAGACAGGACTAATCAACCTGAGCTGGATGACTCATGCACAGCAGGTGGGGGATGGTACAGAGATTGATTACTTCTGCCTGTCAGGGACAACACAGTGATTACAGCGATGTCTGGAGCAGAGTCTCATTATCATAATTTTATTATTGTTTTTTAAGCAAAGCCACTCAATTCAGGGATTAAACAAGATATGTTTCTGCATCAGTGTAGCTACAGCATTCTCAAGGTATTTTTGGTTCATAATGCATCAAATCAACTGGTAGATAACCTTTAAGCTCTGGAGAAATAAATATGGCAATTTCTGACTCACTGGCCCATGTTTATCAAAACGAGTGCAGTCTGTACTATGTGCAGGTTAACTGTGGCGTGTCCAGATTCATCAAAACTGGCGCCGGATCTTCATTAATCTGGCGTTCCCTGCACTGTTCCGGAACATAGAGGGTGCAACACAATTCTGTCGAGTCGCAGTAATAAATGTGGTGCACGGTCCGAATCGGCACCGGATCACCCTGTTATGTGCAGAATTTTGTGGAGTGAACACTTCATAAATACATGTGCGAGCAGTTTGCAGCTTCTTTTCAGTGCAAAATCATACAAAATATTTGCACAAACACTTTAGTAAATGTGGACCAAAAAGGTTTTTTTGAAATTAATTTTGCTAATTTACAAGCAGCATTAAGAAGACTGGATGTCCCAGATCCGATAACCCATTTTCCTGTTACCAACTGGTTACTGGACACTACTGTTATCCCCATTATATATCTGGACACTTCAGATATTCACATATTACATATCTGGTGTCTATAGTAATTTATCTGGACACTGCAGTTACCCCCATGACATATCTGGTGTCTATAGTAATTCCTATTACATATCTGGGCACTGAGGTTATCCCCATTATATATCTGAACACTGCAGTTACCCCCATTACATATCTGGGCACTGAGGTTATCCCCATTATATATCTGGACACTGCAGTTACCCCCATTACATATCTGGGCACTGAGGTTATCCCCATTATATATCTGGACACTGCAGTTACCTCCATGACATATCTGGTGTCTATAGTAATTCCCATTACATATCTGGGCACTGAGGTTATCCCCATTATATATCTGGGCACAGAGGTTATCCCCATTACATATCTGGGCACTGAGGTTATCCCCATTATATATCTGGGCACTGAGGTTATCCCCATTACATATCTGGGCACTGAGGTTATCCCCATTATATATCTGGGCACTGAGGTTATCCCCATTACATATCTGAGCACTGAGGTTATCCCCATTATATATCTGGACACTGCAGTTACCCCCATTACATATCTGGGCACTGAGGTTATCTCCATTACATATCTGGGCACTGAGGTTATTCCCATTACATATCTGGGCACTGAGGTTATCCCCATTATATATCTGAACACTGCAGTTACCCCCATTACATATCTGGGCACTGAGGTTATCCCCATTATATATCTGGACACTGCAGTTACCCCCATTACATATCTGGGCACTGAGGTTATCCCCATTATATATCTGGACACTGCAGTTACCTCCATGACATATCTGGTGTCTATAGTAATTCCCATTACATATCTGGGCACTGAGGTTATCCCCATTATATATCTGGGCACAGAGGTTATCCCCATTACATATCTGGGCACTGAGGTTATCCCCATTATATATCTGGGCACTGAGGTTATCCCCATTACATATCTGGGCACTGAGGTTATCCCCATTATATATCTGGGCACTGAGGTTATCCCCATTACATATCTGAGCACTGAGGTTATCCCCATTATATATCTGGACACTGCAGTTACCCCCATTACATATCTGGGCACTGAGGTTATCCCCATTATATATCTGGACACTGCAGTTACCCCCATTACATATCTGAGCACTGAGGTTATCCCCATTATATATCTGGACACTGCAGTTACCCCCATTACATATCTGAGCACTGAGGTTATCCCCATTATATGTCTGTACACTGCAGTTACCCCCATTACATATCTGGGCACTGAGGTTATCCCCATTATATATCTGGACACTGCAGTTACCCCCATTACATATCTGGGCACTGAGGTTATCCCCATTATATATCTGGACACTGCAGTTACCCCCATTACATATCTGGGCACTGAGGTTATCCCCATTATATATCTGGACACTGCAGTTACCCCCATTACATATCTGAGCACTGAGGTTATCCCCATTATATATCTGGACACTGCAGTTACCCCCATTACATATCTGAGCACTGAGGTTATCCCCATTACATATCTGGGCACTGAGGTTATCCCCATTACATATCTGAGCACTGAGGTTATCCCCATTATATATCTGGACACTGCAGTTACCCCCATTACATATCTGAGCACTGAGGTTATCCCCATTATATATCTGGACACTGCAGTTACCCCCATTACATTTCTGGGCACTGAGGTTATCCCCATTATATATTTGGACACTGCAGTTACCCCCATGCTCAGCCCGCAGGCTGTATAAGCGGGGGGGCTGCAGGACTGGCCGTGCTCTGGCTCCTTTAAGGGGCACGGTCCCTCCTGCTCTCCCCCTCCCCTTTCCTCCGATGGTAAATTTTCATTGGTGGCCAGTGAGTTCCGCTGGCCACTGGGGGGCAGCGGGCCAGGATATTTATTCTTGAGCGCGGAGCTAGCCAGCCTCTTTGACTGCTCCGCGCTCAAGAGATTCCTGGACCCGCAAGTACTATGGCGGACCCCGCTTTAATGGCTTTTCTTGAGGAGAAGCTGAGGAGAGAGGGCTCCGGCTGGCTAACTCCATTGCTGTCCCAGCCGGCTCCCTCTCTCCCCGTGTCGGCTCCTCCGGTGCCCGATCCTCCTGCTGCCCGGCCTGCACGGCGCGGTCGTGCGCCGTGCAGGCTTAGTCCCTCCCCCATCAAGACTCGGAGCCGAGCGCGGGCTCCGTCTCGGAACCCTGCCTCGGCTCCGCGGCCGGCAGAGCGCATGTCGCGCTCTGCTAAGGCCAGTAGCTGTGCGTCGGCCGCAGCAGGCGGGCCGACGCCGGCGGTAACAAGGTCCCCGCGTGGGGAGGAGATGCAGGGCACGCCTGCTCCTGCGTCTCCTCACCCAGTTAACCTGGCTGTGCCTCCAGGCGCAGCTCAGGTTACAGCTGCTCCCCCTGCTGGTTCCCTGCCCAAACAGCCTGGTCGTTTAGCTAGGTGGTTTGGGCTGGGTGCCAGCAGTAATACAGTGCAAACACCACACACTGATACAGCCCCCGCTTCCGACACACACATGTCACATAGTGCGGTGGCTCAGCAGCCACCGTTTGCACCAAGCACCACACACCCTCCTTCGCCCACATTCACCCCCCCGCCCCCCTCTTACCCCTCGGGTCCTGCCTTGGCGGGTGACGAGGTCGATAGTGATGAACCCGCGGACCGCCGGCACGCTGTTTCAGCGGCCGGCGCTCCGCGGGACCGGCGCGACAGGGGTCATAGCCACTCCAGCGTGGCCTGCAGCTGTTCGGAATTCCCGCAGCGCAGGTACCGCTCGGGGGCTGGGCCTCGGCCGCACAGCCCGGAGGGACGGTGTAGACACCGGTCTCGATCTTCACGTTCCTTTTCCCGCTCCACTTGGGTGAGCCGTAAGCGGTCCAGGTCTCGTGACAGAGACAGTAGGCGGTCTGGTAGATCCAGCTGGGGCCGGACATATTCCAGGCGCTCTTCATCCTCGTCCAGCGGTGGTCACACCCGCTCCAGAGAGAGGCGGTCGCAGAGACGGCAACACTCTTCTCCACCTCATGGGGTAGAAGAGGCGAGGGTACCGCCAACGGTCCCATCCTCAGCGTTGCCTAGCGCACCCATGGCGCCTCCTCCTCCAGTGGTTCTGCAGCAGGTCGTTCCTCCAGCGGGTGAGTTGTCCTGTGAGACCGCATGGAAAAAGTCTGTTATTGCTGGTGATGATGTTGTGGGCGCCCTTAAGGCGGTTGTGGCAAGAATGGAGGCTGGTGCCTCCGGGACTTCCCCAGGGGCGACATCGTTGCCGCCTGTGCAGGCCCCGGGGTCAGCAGGGATGCTTTTTAGGGATTCCTTGTTTTGTGGCGTAGCTCCTTTGGGCACGCGGGTGGCTGCTGACCTCCGGGAGAAAATCGTTAATTTTGAGTATATTGATATTTGGACATTGTTATCTCCTGATCAGTTGACGGTAGATAAGGAGAAGCGTTTTGAGAAGGGTGATGACAAGAAGCCTAAGGTCGCAAGGACCTTTGGCAACTGGCTTCAAGCTTTTGCTGTTATGTCTAGTGTATTTGGATACTATATATACTGCGCATAAATTGCATGGAGGTTCAGCTTGGTGGAGATATGACGAGGAGTTTCGGCGTCGCTTAGCGGCGAGTCCGGAGGTTGGATGGGCGACTAAAGCAACTGATGTTTGGATTCAGTTTATGATGACACAGAAGCCTCAGGGTCCCTTTCCGTCGGGAGCCGTCTCGGGCTCGCAGTCCGGGGCGGCTTCCAAGCGTCCGGGATCCTGTTGGTTGTTTAACGAAGGCCACTGCCGCTTCTTTGCATCCTGTAAGTTCAAGCACGAATGCTCCATTTGTGGCGGGGCCCATTCCGCGCTCCGGTGCTTTAAAAGGCAGAGAACCCCTGCGAAATCTTCCACAGCTGTCAGGGGGGAGGACTCCGGTTCGGGTGCAAAGGATGCGGCCGTGGTTAGACAGTTACCACCTGAAGCAGGAGGCAAAAGTGCTGCTTGACGGTTTTACCTTTGGTTTTGTGATTCCGTTTGTACCACGTGAAGGTCTGATGTTGTCAAACAATCTTAAATCGGTTAGGGACAACGAGTCACTGGTGGAGGAAAAATTGTTAAAGGAGGTTGAGTTGGGCAGGATGGCGGGCCCCTTTTTGTTGCCGCCTTTTGATAATTTGCGGGTCTCTCCGCTTGGTTTGGTCCCAAAGAAAGAGTCGGGTAAGTTCCGCCTGATACACCATTTGTCGTATCCGGAGGGCGACTCAGTCAATGATGGTATTCCCCAGGAGGAGGTGGCTGTTTCTTACACTTCTTTTGACAAAGCGGTTCTCCTGTTGAATAAAGCCGGTCCGGGGGCCCTTATGGCTAAGTCGGACATTGAGTCGGCTTTCCGCCTCCTCCCGGTGCATCCGTCCTGTTTTCATCTACTGGGTTGCAGAATTAACGATTCTTTCTTTGTGGACATGTGCCTTCCCATGGGTTGCTCTATATCCTGTAGGTTTTTTGAAATGTTTAGCAGTTTTTTGGAATGGGTTCTTCGTTTAGAGGCTGGTTCGAATTGGGTCATTCATTATTTGGATGATTTTTTGTTTGTGGGTCCGAAGGACTCTCACGAGTGCTTGAGACTATTGAACATGTTCCGTCACTTCGCAGATTTTTTCGGTGTTCCCTTGTCAGCAGAGAAGACGGAGGGTCCCACTCACCGCCTGACCTTCCTGGGTATTTTGATTGACTCAGAAGAAATGACCCTCAGCCTCCCTGCTGATAAATTGGAACGTTTGCGGGGTGACATTGACTTGTGCCTTTTGTCCGATAAAGTGACCTTGCAGCGACTGCAGTCTGTGCTGGGCCAATTGGCCTTTGCGTGTAGAATTTTTCCCATGGGTAGAGTTTTTGCTAGGAGGTTGTCGCTGGCTACGGCCGGTGTTTCGAAGCCATATCATCATATACGTTTGACGGTGGTTCTGAAAGACGATTTGCGGGTCTGGAGGTCCTTTTTGACGGATTATACTGGTGTGTCAGCATTTCTTGAACACGAGATTGACAACGCTGACTTACAGTTATTTACGGACGCGGCAGGATCGGTGGGGTACGGTGCCATTTTTGGTAAGCAGTGGTCAGCGGAGCGGTGGCCGCCGCAGTGGTTGGAGAGGGATTTCACAAAGAATTTGACCTTGCTAGAGCTCTTTCCAATTGTGGTGGCTGTGGAACTTTGGGGTCATGAGATGGCAAATAAACGGATTCGTTTTTGGTCGGACAACGAAAGTACGGTCCGGGCCCTGAATGGTCTCACCTCCAGTTCTTTACAGGTTCTTGCCCTGCTTAGGTATTTGGTTCTGCGATGTTTGCAATTGAATATAGTCTTCAGGGCTAGGCATGTTCCTGGCGAGTTTAATGTGGTTGCTGACGTGTTATCTAGTTTTCAGCTACAGCGTTTCAGGGATTTCCACCCCCTGGCGGACCCGGAGGGGTACCCCTGCCCCCCCTTCCTGTGGGACCTGGTGGTGAACAGTTGACACCGTTGATCCAATCCTCATTGGCGGAGAGCACCTGGAACAGCCATGGTAAGGCGTGGGGCGAGTGGTACAGCTTGCTGTCAGAGGAACGAGGGGATCGGGTAACAGTAGCTAAGTCTACTACATTGCGCTACCTGTCCTGCCTACGTGCACAGGGTCTATCGTTCACGGCGGTTAAAAAACGATTGGCCGGGGTTTCTTTTGTTTTTAAACTGTGGGGTATCCAGGATGTTACTAAAGATGTTCAGGTTCTTTTGCTGCTGCGGGGTTGGGGCAAGGAGCCGGTGCGCAGGGATTCCCGTAGACCTATTTCCTTTGCATTGCTGCAACGCTTATGCGCGGTCGCGGTGGATGTATGCTCTTCACCGTTTGAGATTTTATTGCTTCAGTGCAGTTTCGTGTTAGCGTTCTTTTGCGCCATGCGAGTTAGCGAGTTAGTGGCTGCTTCCGGACGAGTTCAGGCTGGCCTTGGGGAGGGAGATGTTCTGCTAGTTGGGGAGTTTGTCAAGGTGTTTATTAAACGATCTAAGACAGACATATATGGCTCGGGGTGTTGGTTGTCGGTTGGAAAAGTAGGTGGCCCGTTTTGTCCGGTTCATTTACTGGGTAGTTTTATTGCGCAGCGCCCCTCAGCTCAAGCTTTTTTGTGCCATCAGGATGGGTCGCCGCTGACCAAGTTTCAATTCACTTCGTTGTTTAGGAGAGCGTTGTCCCTGGCGGGTGTCCCGGCGGCGGAATTTGGAACACATTCGTTTCGGATAGGCGCTGCAACGGCAGCTGATGCTGCTGGGCTTTCGGACGGGGATATAATGCGTATTGGCAGATGGAAATCTGATTGTTTCAGGCGTTATGTTCGCCCAAACTTGTTGTTGGACTAATTGTTTTCTCTTTTTAGGTTTTCCCCGGCCTAGGGTTTGGCTGGTCGGCCACTCCTATATATATTGGGCGGCTCGGCGAGCAGCAGTTCGGCCGGGAGGTTTAAACTTGGGGTTCACCAATGCGGACCTGTCCTGGAGGGGAATCAGGGGCCTGAAATGGCTGCAGGTGCTTCCTGAGGTGGTGGCGATCAGCAAGTCTTCCCCGGGTCCGACGGTGCTTGTGGTGCATGCCGGAGGGAACGACATGTGTTCGACACGTCTGGCGGAATTGATTTCGGTTATGAAGTCGGACTTTGAGCGGTTTGCAGCTTTCTTCCAGGACTTGGTGGTGGTGTGGTCGGAGATCGTGCCGAGAGGAATCTGGAATGGTGCCCGTAACCCCGAATCCATCGAAAGGGCGAGGAGGATGCTGAATATGAGGGTGGCGCGTTTTGTTAGGTCCAGGTGTGGGGTAGTGGTTAGGCATCGGCAGCTGGAGGGAGATAATGCAGGCCTCATGAGGGAGGACGGTGTTCACCTCAATGACATCGGCCTGGATATTTTCCTTTCTGGTTTGCAGGATGCCATCGAGAGGGCCTTATTCCTCTTGTGTGGGGGTCGGAGCACAGTGTAGGGTTACACTGTTCTCCTAGTGGCCTGTGGTGGAATCTTGACCCTCTCGGCGGTTAGTTAAATCACCTGACGGAACAACTAGGACATGCCCCCGCGGAGGCGGGGCCAGGCATGCAAGGTGAAGTTAGGGTAAGGGTCAGGGTTCTTCCCACAGGTCATTAAATCTGTTATGTAAATAATAAAGCTGTGGCCGACCCCCTGTTTTTTATCCCAAGAGTTGTAGTTGTGTTGGTTTTTTGGGAAAGGGGGAGTGGGGTACACTTTGGTTGGGTAGCGTTAATACGGTCAGTCTTACATATCTGAACTACGTGCTGGGCACATCCTCTACAGTTCAGGTATTTTCCCCCCATTTTCCGTGCTGATGAGTTCAGTGACCTCCAGCTTGTAGATTCAGTTGGGCACAATTACTATATTATATACTCTAAGCCAAATGTTATATCCAAAATCCATGAAGGAGGTGCCAGTTACCGGGAGAATACATCCTGGCAGTAGATCTGGGGGCACACATTGGAGATTGCTGGCTGTGTCCCGCCATGCAGGTCTCTTTGTGTGAGCGCAGTTTCCTCGTAGACGCCTCCATTTTCCTGCTAAGGGTCTCACGCTGTGATTTTTCCCAGATTAATGGAACAGGTTTACAGCCGCTTCCTAGGACTGACATCCCGCTGCTTCCAGCAGCAAGTACTGACTTCTAATTGTGTGCCCTCCCAGCTCTGAGAGACCCGTCACCGCACAATGTCCTCATTATGTTGTTTTTGTCGAAAAGTTCCTGGATCCTATTATAACCTTGTGTAGTGTCCCCCAAAATGTTCATACAGAATGGATTTAAAGGGACCTCTCCAGAATAAAGCTATAAAACCTGCTTAATGGTCTCTAGCCTTTTCAAGGTGGTAAATCTCAGACAAAGTTTTCAACACTTCATTTATTAAAAATGTCTATTGGAAAACCGGTCTTTGGCCACCAATCAGGGCTCAGCTTGTATTTGTTTCAATTTAAAGAGAACCTGTCACCAGGTTTTAACCCACTAAACTACCAGACCCTCAGGTAGAGTTTGAAATGTCCTTTCTAGAATTCCCTACTTTATGTAAAATCTCACTGTTTACCTATAAAAAATATCCTCCAAAGTCCAGAGTCATTTTCATGTGAGATGAGTCAAGTGTACTGGTTTTAGGTGGAGTGACACTTCAGCAGCCTCTGGGGCAGATTTACTTAGCCGGTCCATTCGCGATCCAGCGGCGCGTTCTCTGCACAGGATTCGGGTCCGGCTGGGATTTAAGAAGGTAGTTCCTCCGCCGTCCACCAGGTGGCGCTGCTGCGCCGAAAAGAATCTTAACGCCCCGGAATGCACCATCCCAAGCGACACATTTCGGTTTTTAAATGCGGCGGTTTTTCCGAATACGTCGGGTTTTCGTTCGGCCACGCCCCCCGATTTCTGTCGCGCGCATGCCGGCCCCGATGCGCCACAATCCGATCGCGTGCGCCAAAAACCCGGGGCAATTCATGTACAAGCGGCGCAAATCGGAAATATTCGGGTAACACGTCGGGAAAACGCGAATCGGGCCGTTAGTAAATGACCCCCTCTATCTTCTGTTCTATAGCACCTATAAAAAATGCTGTTTGTGTCATATTAAAGATAAGGATCTCATCTCTTAAACCTATGGATTTTAACCAATGATACAAGCAATCTGTCGCGATCCCCGATTCGGACGGTCTGACAAAGAAGAAGTTCCTGCATTAGTCACTTCCCTGCCAAGGTCGGAGTTCACCTTCTTCTTCCCGGTGTATGCGAGTGCTGATCTTGCAACACAATTTGGTTTTTAAATTCCGCTTTTTGTCCAAATAAGTCGGATTGTCCGATGTCCACGCCCCCTGATTTGTGTCGCATGCAAGCCAGTGCCAATGCGCCACAATCCAATCGTGTGCGGCAGAAAAGGAATTGTAGAAACAACATTTCATACCTGACCTGAGTGGGCTGGTAGTTTAATGGGGTAAAGGTGGTCTTTAAAATGTGGCAAAAAATGCATGCTTCAAACTTCTCCCCATTGAGGTCATACATTGGGAGACTGTGTCCTCATTATAGATAGGGGTCACCAACCATATGGATACTTGAAAAATCCCTTTAAAGAGTAACTGTAAATTTATTTGTTTCACAAATCAATAGCAGTTTCTTTGCTATCCCCCTGTAGCTGCTTCCTCTGCCTTTGCTGATAAGCCCTAGATTCAGTAGAATAGACAAACTCTACAAATTGGAAGGTTTCATCCGAGGGGAGGGGCTGCTGCTTCCTGCTCACAGAGGAGGAGGTCCTGTGACAGTGAATGTAGCAAAGCTGGATGTGTACAGAACAGTGGATGCCGATGATCTCCCCTGTTCCCTATCAGTCCCTCCATCCTAGTCTACAGAACTTTCTCTCTCTCTCTTTGCACCTCATGCTGCTCCCCTCCCTACCTTATCATTGGCAGTATCAGCTCTGTGCAGATAACCTATTAACCATTAGTGTTCACACAGCACAGGTTAAGGACTTCAAAAACAAATGATTTCTACCACTTATTACATGTTCCCTGCTCCTCCATGTGATGGAAGCTACCAGGCTGTCACCATATACATCCTGTATGTGCAGTGTTCATTGGATTTACTAAATTAAGTGGAAACTAAATTGTTTTAATGCTAAATTACCTTGAGGCATCATGTGATCTGTGGGCAAGCTAACTGGCCTCAGCTTGAGGGCATAGACAGACAGATATTAGTCTCTGCCCACTCCACATTTGGTGAGAAGGTTTTTTAACGAACACATTCAGAACAGAAAATGCCATAACTTTAGAAATAGAAGGATAAACAGCACAAAGTAGGCATCAAAGGGGAATTCACATATAATAATTTGGTAAAATCACTATAGCTTTACAGGTACGCTTTAAGTATCCAATAGATCAGAGTTTCAGAGGGAGAATGTTCTCGCCCATGTTTTGTTAGGAAAGATGGCACCACATTGAGATACTGGATGAATAATATATGACCACAGATCAGGTAAAAGTACTGAACGACTAATACAGGGACAGAACTGTACAATGTTGTATATTACCCTCTGAAAGAAGATAAGACATGTCCACAACACTTACGTTTTCCAAGACTCTTCGTCCTTCCATATTTCATATAGGATGTAGCCAGGTTGGGAGTGAGGTTTTCGGGTGGATACACTATAAAAGGAAATATTTAAATGAAATGGTGTCAGGGTAAAATGAAATATCACAATATATATGATGGGGGACTGAACACATGACCCAGATATAAGCCCCAGTCGTACTATGTAATCTTCATTTCCTTATCGAGCTTCATTTATTTTCATATCAATCACTATCAATCATATTTTGTTTTTACGAAAACCGACCCTGGTGCAATGTTTGCCAACAAAAGCAATACACTGTTACTGTCAAAGGAAACTGCAGGTAATGTAGTATATCACATTTGTGTTACTCCAAGGATAGATGCTGTCCAGGGAGATGAGGGGACCCTGCATTAAAAAAGTGTTCCTTAACCTTCAAAGACAGTGAATAATTCCCTCCTTGGTAGTTAGCATAAAAACTCATGCACATACTGGGTCAGCACCGGCCCTAGATAAATCTCTATTGGGCTCAGGGTCAAGATCAGGGATGGATAAGACTGCCATGGTCCCTGGGCTGTAGGAATATTATGGCCCCTACAAGTCTGGAATCACTCCTACATCTGGTACTAGACTCAGCTTCATGGAGAATGGAGGATGTGTTCCTTCTGCCTGCTTTCAATCTATGGTTTCAGGACCTTTGAAGGACCTTCAAAGGCCCCGGAAATGTGTACATGTTTATTGAGAGCAGAAACAGATGTACAATGATTTCATTGGTGATGGTCCTTCTCAGTATAAAATTTAGTGGGTGGTTTGGATGTCCATGTGCCTCCTAGAAGACTTGAGCCCCAGGCTACTGCCCAAACCGCCTGTATTATAATCCACTACTGATAAGGATAGGTGGGAGAAGGAGCAATACTAAACCTTTCAAGCTGTCCCTGCCTACCTAATGACGATTCCCAAGTGCGTGATGTTCCCTGCACTAAGTAAGGATCAGGGAAGACTAAACCAGGGTCAGCTAGCCTAGTATTTTTCTAGTATTTTTTTTTTCTTCATTACCTACTTCTAATTTACAAAGGCATTGCTAATTTTTTTGTTTTCTTTTTTTTTGTTCTTTGTTTTCTTGTTTATGAAATTGTAAAAACTGTTTCTTTAAGAAAAACAAAAAGAAAGCTAGCCTAGTCATAACCAGGAGAGTACTGCAAGACAAAATCACTGACCAGAGAATTACCAAAACCCAGGCCCAAGTCACAACATGACATCAGAGATGTAAAAGGGGTAAAAAGGAAACAGAACTGGTAACGAGAGTTCAGGTCTACAAGTACACACTCAGGAAGATAAAACCAATAAGTGATAACACTGAAAATGTTTTACCAAAGGCAAAAGAGTCATTGAATTTGCCAGGACAGTCTCTAGACCTTCCTGGGAAATCTAGATCTGGCCGAGAAATTTTGAAAACATTGAAATATTGGTACTGTTAGAGATCTTTATCTAGGGCTCAAACAGCCCTTCTACAATTGTAAGGTGATTGCCAAATTTATAGTGCTGGGATATGTAGCACAAAGAATGCCACAGACACTTGATCATAAGCTGTACCCAAAATCACTGTGTTTATTTCCAAGCAGACAGTTGTGTATATCAGCACAGAAAAAACCTTGCAGAGGGTGTGAAAAGGTGATAAAATACTGAAATGCTATAGGTAAGCTTGTATATACCAGAACCTCTCTTTTAAGCCATTTTCCAAAATGAAATTCATGTATAGTTTTTACTGGAATAATACTAGACTAGAGGGAAACAGAATGGTTATACTAAATGTCCACTGTATAAGTCACAACATGGACTTCAAGCAGAAAAGCTGCAGAAGAAAAGTATTTTCTAAACAGTTGAATCAAGACATGGCTGGACAGTGAACAAACGGCTAAGACAAGATGGTGGTTGGAGAGAAATATGATATCTCTCACAGTATGGAAACTGGAATTAAATGGTACTTAGCTGCTGCGGGCCATAACCCACTAGACGGGGCTGTGCCCGTTGAACATTAAAGGGTTCTTCCTTGTCAACTGGTTTAATCTTGATTGACCAACTTAATGATATTTGAGAAATATTCCAAGTTCTACAAAAGACACTTGCTGAAAATTGTGTATAGCAACACAATTCACATAAAAGAAGCAAAACATTTCTAAAAAAAAACTTTAGGACACATTTATCTGGAAAAGTTTCTCCATAAGAATCTTTTTCTCAATCGACATTTTTTAGGTGTACTTCTTTCAGCTGTGACATCTCACTCAAAGGTTCAGCGAGATAAAAGAACTTGTCTTCTACCATTGTGCAATACAAAGATGACATTTATCATCTGAACATTGAGTCATTCGAGAAGATCTGATTGTAGAAAACACCTTGATTTTTTCTGCAGATTTATTCGCTTACGGATTGTGTTATATAGAAGAATATGCTGAAGATTCTGTATTGTGTATTTTAATGTAATGTATTCATCTGTAATATTTTGGGGCTTTGTACTACATAGAAGGACAAATCAGGTTTACAGAGTTTAGTATTAAAGGTTAACAAGTGATCTAAAGTCGTACTCCGACACTGTAGGACTATAAATTGCCAATATGATCTATAGAAGATTATAGAAGGAACCATGTCCAAAGAGAGTTTGACGTTGATACCATTTTGCATTATAATTCTTGTTTTTTACTAAATGAGGTCGGAAAACTGACGCAGGGTCTTTGATAAATCTTGGCCCCTGTAACTTGGTAAGATGAATTTTCATTATGAAGACGCATGAAGGAATGCCAACTGCAGACCGTAAGGAAACTTCGATCCAGTGCCATGAAGAAGATGCCCCTCCATGGTGGAAATGTGTCTCCGCCATCTATGCCATAAAGGTTCTTCTAACCAAGTGATGATGTCTGCTTTTCCCCAAGTTTTTTATTTTTCGTTCTAACCCCATTGATCAGTTCTCATCAGCACCGGAAGTAGCATCCAGAAGTCTTTAAACAACTAAACCAGGTAAGCAATATTCCACTACCATATTTCACCAAAGCAGGAACTATCTACACCATGAAGCATCATGTTTTATGATAGTTTTCGCTTGGGTTTGCCAGTCCGATCCATTTCATATGTAGACATTGGGTTGAAATCATAGTTTTTGAAAACTAGTCAAAAACTTCAATGAAAAGGTAGCCATAAGTTTAGAGAAGGGGTAGTAAGGGTTTAGAATGAACCCCGGAGGACAATCACGGGTGGGATGGAAGGAGCAGCCTTCAGACTCAGGGGAGCAGGAGGAATCTAACAGAGTATAACCGTATTTTAACCGTATCTGTAAATTGAAAGCACCACTAGGACCACATGCAATTTGTTGGGTGAACTCAAGACTGATGGATCTCATTGCTGTCTGTATAAGTCTTCTTTTGCTAGTTAATTATAGATACATGTGCCTTGGAAGACTTCTGGTATGAATGGAAGGTTCTATATACACGAGGAGTAAAACATTGCTTATCTCTTATCTACAGAATATTCTTACTAGAGGCTGGTAAAAAATCTGTTACATGCTAAGAGTTTTTGCAATGCAATCTAAACAAATCAGAATTTTCAACTACCCCCACCATTCACGAGTTATCTGTGCAGTTAGTTTTGGCACTCATGAAAGACAGGTGGGCTGGAGGAAAAAGCATGGAACCGCCCACCAAAAAAAATAATTAGTATATTGGGTGCTTAAGATACCAACACTGCTCGGGATTTTTGAAGGCTACAGATACAATTCCAGATAATATTATGGGGCAGATTTATCAGGTCTTCTGTTCCAGTTTTGGCATACAAGCCATGGATTAGGCTCAATTTTGCCATGCCATTTCCCCCTTTAGTCATCTCAACGTAAAGTGGGGGTGCAACCGGTGCCTGAGTGGGCCCGAAGGGGGGTTCTAGCCCCGCGACTGTGCACTTCCTATAGCCCACACCCGTGGGCCATGGCATAATTCTACAGCAGGACGGAACATCCATCCAATATATGAAGAGGCCGAACCTCTTTGATAGATCTGGAGGCTGCAGGGGGTGGTAGTAGTGTATAATAAATATCCCCCTATGTGTGACATTGATACATTGGTACTTTTATAATATTCGGGAAAGTGACGTTGATTTGCTACAACATAACTTAAAGGGCAGGAAAGGAGACTCATAAAGTCGATTTCTCAAAGAAACCATTATATACATATAGGTTATAATAAGGCAGATCTATTATAAAAACCAAATTGTCGAAGGAGTGAACGTCACGTCATTCATCAATTAGGGTTGAACATGAGGTGAATATGTATAAGGTTAACCATGGAGTATGGGATCTCTATTGTTTAACTCCACAAATATCTATTGTCATGACAACTACAAGAGAATCTTCCTTTTGTGTTTTACCCTTGAACTAGGTTATGCACATATCCATGACAACTGCCGGGATAATACCCCACAGAATTTTATTTGGCACCTGAATTACAAATGAGAGATGGAGAAACTGATAAACCAGCAGCTAAACCTAACCCTACACATTACATCAATGCTAAATAGAGATGAGCGAACACTAAAATGCTCGGGTACTCGTTATTCGAGACGAACTTTTCCCGATGCTCGAGTGCTCGTCTCGAATAACGAACCCCATTGAAGTCAATGGGAGACTCGAGCATTTTTCAAGGGGACCAAGGCTCTGCACAGGGAAGCTTGGCCAAACACCTGGGAACCTCAGAAAAGGATGGAAACACCACGGAAATGGACAGGAAACAGCAGGGGCAGCATGCATGGATGCCTCTGAGGCTGCCTAATCGCACCATTATGCCAAAATTATGGGGAACAGCATGGCCATGACAGAGTGACAGAATGAAGCTAGATAGCATCTAAAACATCCAATAATTGACCCTGACACTATAGGGGACGGCATGCAGAGGCAGCGGCAGCAGGCTAGAGAGTGGCATGGCGACATACCCTAATTGGACTCAGGCTTCAAACCAATGGGTGTCAGAGAGGAACCAAAGGAGGTGAGCAAGAAGCGCTCAAATAATATCGGTACATGATAAAAGTTTGCCAGTATATTTTGTGGATTACACAGCAGGGTGGCGACAAAGTTAACATGGAAGCCATGAAAACAACCCAAAATTCTGCCTGACACAGCTCGTTTGATAAGGGGACCATGTATGCTTACAGTTCATGCCAGTCGCTGCACTGGCTGCCAGTCTCCTTTCGAATACAGTTTAAAATAATAATAACCCTCATCCATAAAGCTCTGTATAATGCTGCACCCCCCTACCTCTCCTCTCTTATCTCAGTCTATCGCCCAACCCGTGCTCTTAGATCCGCCAGTGATCTTAGATTAACCTCTACCCTAGTGCGGACCTCCCACTCGCGTCTCCAAGACTTCTCTAGAGCTGCACCAATTCTATGGAATGCTCTGCCCCGGACTATCAGACTAATACCTAACCTCCAAAGTTTCAAACGTGCTCTTAAAACCCATTTCTTTAGGCAAGCCTATAACACTCATTAACTGCATGAAGTTTTAACTCTTCTACTAACCCGTCCTGTGTCGTCCTCCCATCTGTTATCCAGCAACCAACAGGCACCAGACTTCTCTGCAGTCCCATTCACCCTGGACCTGGTATATAAGATGACGGCTGAGTGGTTCAAGCGACAGCAATTCCATTTATTATATTTTTTTCTATTCCCTAAGAAGAATGGCTTGACCATTAAATATTCTTTTACCTCGTGTTACCCCATCATCTTCATAAACCGTAAGCTCTGGCGAGCAGGGACCTCACTCCTGTTGTTCCATACAAATGTTGTGCTCTGTTACATTACATTTGTATTTGTTTCCTATGATTTGTAAAGCGCTACAGAATATGATGGCGCTATATAAATAAAGATTATTATTATTATTATTATGGAGGCAGTGAACTAGTAGTAGATTAAAGGTGCTGCAACTATGTTAGTTGGATCTTGGGATGGAGCTGGCGCTCTGCAGCCAGGCGAGCTTTCGCCAATCCAAGCCCCTGTCTCTAGGCTACTCCCCAAACAGCACTTCTAAGAACCTTTTGTATAAGATCAAGTGTAGTAGCGTTCTTATAAGTTTAGGATATGGCGGGTGAGGGGAATGTAAACAGATGCGCAAGAAGCGCTGAAATAATATCCCTAAATGGTAAAAGTTTGCAAGTATATTTTGTGGATTACACAGCAGGGTGGCGACAAAGTTAACAACTTTGATGTGGAATGCCCTGTAATAGCTCTTGGGCGGTGTGCCTTTTATCGCCTAGGCTCAGCAGTTTCAGCACCGCCTGCTGTCGCTTAGCGACGGCACTGCTGCTGTGCCTAGAGCTACCGACTGATGGCGCCATGCCCACGGATGGTAATTCGGAGGAGGAGGAGGTGGAGGAGGGGTGGGAGGAGGTATAGTAGGCCTTTGAGACCTGGACCGAGGTAGGCCCCGCAATTCTCTGCGTTGGCAGTATATGACCAGCCCCAGGGTCAGACTCGGTCCCAGCCTGCACCAAGTTAAGTGTAGTAGCGTTCTTATAAGTTTGGGATATGGCGGGTGAGGGGAATGTAAACAGATGCGCAAGAAGCGCATGATGCGCATGGAGCTGGCGCTCCGCTGCCAGGCGAGCTTTCGCCAATCCAAGCCCCTGTCTCTAGGCTACTCCCCAAACAGCACTTCTAAGAACCTTTTGTATAAGATCAAGTGTAGTAGCGTTCTTATAAGTTTAGGATATGCCGGGTGAGGGGAATGTAAACAGATGCGCAAGAAGCGCTGAAATAATATCCCTAAATGGTAAAAGTTTGCCAGTATATTTTGTGGATAACACAGCAGGGTGGCGACAAAGTTAACAACTTTGATGTGGAATCCATGAAAACAACCCAAATTTCTGCCTGACACACCTCGTTTGATAAAGGGACGATGTATGGAGGCAGCTATATGGACGACTTTTGGAGGTAGCAATGGAGACAACGTGTGGAGGCTGCTATGGAGACAATTTAATTTGGATAGTGCCTGTATGTGGCAGTCCCAAACATTTTTCAAACCAGAGGAGCAGGAAGGTGGCCCTCCAGTAAAATGGAATAGATTGAGTGCCTGTATGTGGCAGTCCCAAAAATGTTTCAAACCAGAGGAGCAGGTAGGTGGCCCTGCAGTAAAATGGAATAGATTGAGTGCCTGTATGTGGCAGTCCCAAAAATTTTTCAAACCAGAGGAGCAGGTAGGTGGCCCTCCAGTAAAATGGAATAGATTGAGTGCCTGTATGTGGCAGTCCCAAACATTTTTCAAACCAGAGGAGCAGGTAGGTGGCCCTCCAGTAAAATGGAATAGATTGAGTGCCTGTATGTGGCAGTCCCAAAAATGTTTCAAACCAGAGGAGCAGGTAGGTGGCCCTGCAGTAAAATGGAATAGATTGAGTGCCTGTATGTGGCAGTCCCAAACATTTTTCAAACCAGAGGAGCAGGTAGGTGGCCCTCCAGTAAAATGGAATAGATTGAGTGCCTGTATGTGGCAGTCCCAAAAATGTTTCAAACCAGAGGAGCAGGTAGGTGGCCCTGCAGTAAAATTGAATAGATTGAGTGCCTGTATGTGGCAGTCCCAAACATTTTTCAAACCAGAGGAGCAGGTAGGTGGCCCTCCAGTAAAATGGAATAGATTGAGTGCCTGTATGTGGCAGTCCCAAACATTTTTCAAACCAGAGGAGCAGGTAGGTGGCCCTCCAGTAAAATGGAATAGATTGAGTGCCTGTATGTGGCAGTCCCAAAAATTTTTTAAAACAGAGGACCGGGTAGGTGGCCCTCCAGAAAAATGGAATAGATTGAGTGCCTGTATGTGGCACTCACAAAAATTGTTTCAAACAGAGGACCGGGTAGGTGGCCCTCCAGAAAAATTAAATGCATGAAGTACTATAGCAAGAGCCAGTGGGCCCTGTCAAAAAATAGCCATTTTCCTCTGCTTTACTGTACAAAGAGGAGGAGAAGGAGGAAAATGAGGAGGAGGAGGAGTGGATCAATTATTCAGGTTGAGCTTCCTTCACCTGGTGGAGATTGGAAATTCTGAGAAATCCAGCCTTTATTCATTTTAATAAGCGTCAGCCTGTCAGCGCTGTCAGTCGACAGGCGTGTACGCTTATCGGTGATGATGCCACCAGCTGCACTGAAAACCCGCTCGGACAAGACGCTAGCGGCAGGGCAGGCAAGAACCTCCAAGGCGTACAGCGCCAGTTCGTGCCACATGTCCAGCTTTGAAACCCAGTAGTTGTAGGGAGCTGTGTGATCATTTAGGACGATGGTATGGTCAGCTACGTACTCCCTCACCATCTTTCTGTAAAGATCAGCCCTACTCTGCCGAGACTGGGGACAGGTGACAGTGTCTTGCTGGGGTGACATAAAGCTGGCAAAAGCCTTGTAAAGCGTACCCTTGCCAGTGCTGGACAAGCTGCCTGCTCGCCTACTCTCCCTCGCTACTTGTCCCGCAGAACTACGCACTCTGCCGCTAGCGCTGTCAGAAGGGAAATACTGTTTCAGCTTGTGCACCAGGGCCTGCTGGTATTCATGCATTCTCACACTCCTTTCCTCTGCAGGGATGAGAGTGGAAAGATTTTGCTTGTACCGTGGGTCCAGGAGAGTGAACACCCAGTAATCGGTGCTGGAATAAATTCTTTGAACGCGAGGGTCACGGGATAGGCAGCCTAGCATGAAATCTGCCATATGCGCCAGAGTACCAACGCGTAAGAATTCACTCCCCTCACTGGCCTGACTGTCCATTTCCTCCTCCTCCAACTCCTCCAACTCCTCTTCTTCTGCCCATACACGCTGAACAGTGAAGGACTCAACAATGGTCCCCTCTTGTGTCTCGCCAACATTCTCCTCCTCTTCCTCCTCATCCTCCTCCACCTCCACCTCCTCCGATATGCGCTGAGAAACAGACCTGAGGGTGCTTTGGCTATCAACAAGGGAATATTCTTCCCCTGTCTCTTGTGACGAGCGCAAAGCTTCCGACTTCATGCTGACCAGAGAGTTTTTCAACAGGCCAAGCAGCGGGATGGTGAGGCTGATGATGGCGGCATCGCCACTGACCATCTGTGTTGACTCCTCAAAGTTACTCAGCACCTGACAGATATCAGACATCCACGTCCACTCCTCATTGTAGACTTGAGGAAGCTGACTGACCTGACTACCAGTTCTGGTGGAAGTTGACATCTGGCAGTCTACAATCGCTCTGCGCTGCTGGTAAACTCTGGATAACATGGTCAGTGTTGAATTCCACCTCGTGGGCACGTCGCACAACAGTCGGTGAGCGGGCAGTTGGAGGCGGCGCTGCGCTGCCCTGAGAGTGGCAGCATCTGGGCTGGACTTCCTGAAATGCGCACAGATGCGGCGCACCTTCGTGAGCAAATCAGACAGATTGGGGTATGTCTTGAGGAAACGCTGAACTATCAGATTTAACACATGGGCCAGGCATGGCACATGTGTCAGTCTGCCGAGTTGCAGAGCCGCCACCAGGTTACGGCCGTTGTCACACACAACCATGCCTGGCTTCAGGTTCAGCGGTGCCAGCCACAGATCAGTCTGCGCCGTGATGCCCTGTAATAGCTCTTGGGCGGTGTGCCTTTTGTCGCCTAGGCTCAGCAGTTTGAGCACCGCCTGCTGTCGCTTAGCGACGGCACTGCTGCTGTGCCTAGAGCTACCGACTGATGGCGCCGTGCCCACGGATGGTAGTTCGGAGGAGGAGGTGGAGGAGGGGTGGGAGGAGGAGGAGGCATAGTAGGCCTGAAACACCTGGACCGAGGTAGGCCCCGCAATCCTCGGCGTCGGCAGTATATGAGCAGCCCCAGGGTCAGACTCGGTCCCAGCCTCCACCAAGTTAACCCAATGTGCCGTCAGCGATATATAGTGGCCCTGCCCGGCAGCACTCGTCCACGTGTCCGTGGTCAGGTGGACCTTGTCAGAAACGGCGTTGGTCAGGGCACGGATGATGTTGTCTGACACGTGCTGGTGCAGGGCTGGGACGGCACATCGGGAAAAGTAGTGGCGGCTGGGGACCGAATACCGAGGGGCGGCCGCCGCCATGAGGTTGCGAAAGGCCTCGGTCTCTACTAGCTTATAGGGCAGCATCTCCAGGCTAAGCAATCTGGAGATGTGCACATTAAGGGCTTGGGCGTGCGGGTGGGTTGCACTATATTTGCGTTTCCGCTCCAGCGTCTGGGGTATGGAGAGCTGAACACTGGTGGATGCTGTGGAGGATCGTGGAGGCGACGATGGGGTTTTTGTGGCAGGGTCCTGGGCAGGGGGCTGACTATCAGCTGACACAGGGGAAGGAGCAGTGGTGTGCACGGCCGGAGGTGAACGGGCTTGTTGCCACTGAGTGGGGTGTTTAGCATTCATATGCCTGCGCATACTGGTGGTAGTTAAGCTAGTAGTGGTGGAACCCCTGCTGAGCCTGGTTTGGCAAATGTTGCACACCACAGTCCGTCGGTCATCCGGTGTTTCCTTAAAGAACCTCCAGACTTCTGAAGATCTAGCCCTCGCCGCAAGAGCCCTCGCCACGGGAGCTTCACTAGTTGACACATTTGGCGCTGATGCACCAGCTCTGGCCCTGCCTCTCCGTCTGGCCCCACCACTGCCTCTTCCAACCTGTTCTGGTCGAGGACTCTCCTCCGTCTCAGAAGCACTGTGTTCACCCGGCCTCTCAACCCAGCTTGGGTCTGTCACCTCATCATCCTCCGATCCCTCAGTCTGCTCCCCCCTCGGACTTCCTGCCCTGACAACAACTTCCCCACTGTCTGACAACCGTGTCTCCTCATCGTCGGACACCTCTTTACACACTTCCACTACGTCAAGAAGGTCATCATCACCCACAGACTGTGACTGGTGGAAAACCTGGGCATCGGAAAATTGCTCAGCAGCAACCGGACAAGTGGTTTGTGACTGTGGGAAGGGTCCAGAAAACAGTTCCTCAGAGTATGCCGGTTCAAATGCCAAATTTTCCTGGGAGGGGGCAGACTGGGGGGGAGGAGGCTGAGGTGCAGGAGCTGGAGGAGTGGCGATTTCGGTGACATGGGTGGACTGCGTGGAAGACTGACTGGTGGTGGACAAATTGCTCGAAGCATTGTCAGCAATCCACGACATCACCTGTTCGCACTGTTCTGGCCTCAACAGTGCTCTACCACGAGTCCCAGTAACTTCAGACATGAACCTAGGGAGTGTAGCTCTGCGGCGTTCCCCTGCTCCCTCATCAGCAGGTGGTGTCTCACCCCGCCCAGGACCACGGCCTCTGACCCCTGCAGTAGTTGGACGCCCACGTCCCCGCCCTCGTCCTCTACCCCTAGCCCTCGGGTTAAACATTTTTAAAATGAGAGTTATAACTTTATTTTTTTTTTAACTTTTTTTTGTTTTTTTTTGTGTTTTTTGTTTTTTTTTGTGTTTTTTGTTTTTTTTTGAGTTTTTAAAACCAAACAATGCTATCCTATTGCTATGGCTATTTTCTAGCCAAGTATCAAAGCACACTACTATGCCAGATGAGATGACACTGAGTTAGTGCCTAATTGAAATCCAACCCCTACTAAATTTTCCCACTTCGGTCTTTGCTATGGATATGTGCGTCACTAAGCGCAGAACACAGCGGTCGCAAGTCTCACTACAAATTGCTCAGAATTGGCTGGTACATGCACTGCAGAAAGTACAGCCACCAGCAGATCAACCAGAAATCAAATATATAGAACGCTACTGTAGGCGTAAGTAAGCTGTTTGTATTCTCCTATGGCTATTTTCTAGCCAAGTATCAAAGCACACTACTATGCCAGATGAGATGACACTGAGTTAGTGCCTAATTGAAATCCAACCCCTACTAAATTTTCCCACTTCGGTCTTTGCTATGGATATGTGCGTCACTAAGCGCAGAACACAGCGGTCGCAAGTCTCACTACAAATTGCTCAGAATTGGCTAGTACATGCACTGCAGAAAGTACAGCCACCAGCAGATCAACCAGAAATCAAATATATAGAACGCTACTGTAGGCGTAAGTAAGCTGTTTGTATTCTCCTATGGCTATTTTCTAGCCAAGTATCAAAGCACACTACTATGCCAGATGAGATGACACTGAGTTAGTGCCTAATTGAAATCCAACCCCTACTAAATTTTCCCACTTCGGTCTTTGCTATGGATATGTGCGTCACTAAGCGCAGAACACAGCGGTCGCAAGTCTCACTACAAATTGCTCAGAATTGGCTAGTACATGCACTGCAGAAAGTACAGCCACCAGCAGATCAACCAGAAATCAAATATATAGAACGCTACTGTAGGCGTAAGTAAGCTGTTTGTATTCTCCTATGGCTATTTTCTAGCCAAGTATCAAAGCACACTACTATGCCAGATGAGATGACACTGAGTTAGTGCCTAATTGAAATCCAACCCCTACTAAATTTTCCCACTTCGGTCTTTGCTATGGATATGTGCGTCACTAAGCGCAGAACACAGCGGTCGCAAGTCTCACTACAAATTGCTCAGAATTGGCTAGTACATGCACTGCAGAAAGTACAGCCACCAGCAGATCAACCAGAAATCAAATATATAGAACGCTACTGTAGGCGTAAGTAAGCTGTTTGTATTCTCCTATGGCTATTTTCTAGCCAAGTATCAAAGCACACTACTATGCCAGATGAGATGACACTGAGTTAGTGCCTAATTGAAATCCAACCCCTACTAAATTTTCCCACTTCGGTCTTTGCTATGGATATGTGCGTCACTAAGCGCAGAACACAGCGGTCGCAAGTCTCACTACAAATTGCTCAGAATTGGCTAGTACATGCACTGCAGAAAGTACAGCCACCAGCAGATCAACCAGAAATCAAATATATAGAACGCTACTGTAGGCGTAAGTAAGCTGTTTGTATTCTCCTATGGCTATTTTCTAGCCAAGTATCAAAGCACACTACTATGCCAGATGAGATGACACTGAGTTAGTGCCTAATTGAAATCCAACCCCTACTAAATTTTCCCACTTCGGTCTTTGCTATGGATATGTGCGTCACTAAGCGCAGAACACAGCGGTCGCAAGTCTCACTACAAATTGCTCAGAATTGGCAAGTACATGCACTGCAGAAAGTACAGCCACCAGCAGATCAACCAGAAATCAAATATATAGAACGCTACTGTAGGCGTAAGTAAGCTGTTTGTATTCTCCTATGGCTATTTTCTAGCCAAGTATCAAAGCACACTACTATGCCAGATGAGATGACACTGAGTTAGTGCCTAATTGAAATCCAACCCCTACTAAATTTTCCCACTTCGGTCTTTGCTATGGATATGTGCGTCACTAAGCGCAGAACACAGCGGTCGCAAGTCTCACTACAAATTGCTCAGAATTGGCTAGTACATGCACTGCAGAAAGTACAGCCACCAGCAGATCAACCAGAAATCAAATATATAGAACGCTACTGTAGGCGTAAGTAAGCTGTTTGTATTCTCCTATGGCTATTTTCTAGCCAAGTATCAAAGCACACTACTATGCCAGATGAGATGACACTGAGTTAGTGCCTAATTGAAATCCAACCCCTACTAAATTTTCCCACTTCGGTCTTTGCTATGGATATGTGCGTCACTAAGCGCAGAACACAGCGGTCGCAAGTCTCACTACAAATTGCTCAGAATTGGCTAGTACATGCACTGCAGAAAGTACAGCCACCAGCAGATCAACCAGAAATCAAATATATAGAACGCTACTGTAGGCGTAAGTAAGCTGTTTGTATTCTCCTATGGCTATTTTCTAGCCAAGTATCAAAGCACACTACTATGCCAGATGAGATGACACTGAGTTAGTGCCTAATTGAAATCCAACCCCTACTAAATTTTCCCACTTCGGTCTTTGCTATGGATATGTGCGTCACTAAGCGCAGAACACAGCGGTCGCAAGTCTCACTACAAATTGCTCAGAATTGGCAAGTACATGCACTGCAGAAAGTACAGCCACCAGCAGATCAACCAGAAATCAAATATATAGAACGCTACTGTAGGCGTAAGTAAGCTGTTTGTATTCTCCTATGGCTATTTTCTAGCCAAGTATCAAAGCACACTAATATGCCAGATGAGATGACACTGAGTTAGTGCCTAATTGAAATCCAACCCCTACTAAATTTTCCCACTTCGGTCTTTGCTATGGATATGTGCGCCACTAAGCGCAGAACACAGCGGTCGCAAGTCTCACTACAAATTGCTCAGAATTGGCAAGTACATGCACTGCAGAAAGTACAGCCACCAGCAGATCAACCAGAAATCAAATATATAGAACGCTACTGTAGGCGTAAGTAAGCTGTTTGTATTCTCCTATGGCTATTTTCTAGCCAAGTATCAAAGCACACTAATATGCCAGATGAGATGACACTGAGTTAGTGCCTAATTGAAATCCAACCCCTACTAAATTTTCCCACTTCGGTCTTTGCTATGGATATGTGTGCCACTAAGAGCTGAACACAACGGTAGCAAGTCCCCCTGCTAATTCCTCACAAAATGGTACTAGATGCAAATTAAAATAAAAAAAGTAGAACGTTATTGTAGCCCTAAGAAGGGCTGTTGGGTTCTTTGAGAATCACTCCTGCCTAACAGTAAGCTAATAGAACACCCTAACGCTTTCCCTGACCAGCAGCAGCTCTCTCCCTAGCGGCATCCAGACACAGAATGATCCGAGCAGCGCGGGCAGCGGCTAGTCTATCCCAGGGTCACCTGATCTGGCCAGCCAACCACTGCTATCGACGTGTAAGGGTACCACGTCATGCTGGGTGGAGTGCAGAGTCTCCTGGCTTGTGATTGGCTCTGTTTCTGTCCGCCAAAAAGCAAAACGGCGGGAGCTGCCATTTTCTCGAGCGGGCGAAGTATTCGTCCGAGCAACGAGCAGTTTCGAGTACCCTAATGCTCGACCGAGCATCAAGCTCGGACGAGCATGTTCGCTCATCTCTAATGCTAAACCATCATTCCTATGAGACAGAACCATCCATGGGGCTTCCCAAGTCTCCCTTCATGGTAGAAGTTGGGGAACCCAGGGAGGTCCTTCACACCACAATGCCGATGCTTTGTAATATGGGAAAAAACCCAACACCATAAGATGTTTCTCACATATCAATCCCATCTTCCTACCTTCCTTCTCACCAAACACGTGCAAAGGGAAAGGTAAGTAGACTTACTGTAAGCAATGTTCTTGGGTAGCAGTAAATTCAATGTAAGTCTTCAGGGCAACTTTAAACTGATCCTTATAGACTCCATTGACCAAGAGCTGTCTCTGAGCTACCAGGATCTCCTACAAAGGAAAACATTTTAACAAATTTAACGAACAATTTATTTTTGTTCAAGATAAGATTTACAACCTATAACCATATTTCATTTTATAAAATTAATTTGTATGCAAAAATGGGTTAACACCCTCCATATCAATCCCTCTGGTTCCTTTGTTGATCTCTGTACTTCCTGCAGCAGCGACGTTGTACATGTGACTAATAAATCACCTTGGCAATCAGTGATTGGCTGCAGTGGTCACATGTTCAAGTGCTGTCCCTCTGCTGCAGGAATTACAGTGACTGACAAGAGAACAGAATCCCCTACACGACTGCCATAAGGTTACATATGCCCTATTTGCTCATACCCCATGCAGATAACATATTTATAAATGTCAGACATTGGCAAAATTTGCGGAAAATATGCAAATAAGTAATAAATTATGTCTCTTATAGCTACCTTGTAAGGCAGCTCCCTTGACATAAAAAATGACCTTCGGGAAGCTTTATGACATGATGCAGGGTTAAGACCAAACCAGTATATCTATTCCAGAAAAAACAGATTCCCAACTGTAGACAGCAATGTTTCAACCTGGTTGGGTCTCTTCCCAGAATCCCCTAGTGGAGCATCCATGCCTATAAGACTCCTCATGCCTACACGGTGACCTTAATTGGCAGTTTCCACAAGGCAAACTCTTACTTCCTGACCCTAGTCACAAGCCTCTAACTCTGACAAACCAGTTCCCTACACTGTACTGAGGAGACCCAACCAGGTTGAAACATTGCTGTCTATAGTTGGGAGTCTGTTCCTTCTGGAATAGATATACTGGTTTGGTTTTAATCCCGCATCATGTCATTAGGTCTCCTGAAGGTCATGCTTGATGTCAAGGGAGCTGCCTTACAGGGTAGCTAAAAGAGGCCTGGTTTTCCATATCTCATCCTGGAAAACCTATTTGAACCGTGGCACCTATAAATACAATTCCAGTGTCCTATTAAAGACGATAGTCTCCCCTTTAACCGGTTAAGGACCGGGCCCTTTCCTGTTTTTTCATGTCCATTTTTCACTCCCCACATTCAAAAATCTATAACTTTTTTATTTTTACACGTAAAGAGCTGTGTGACGGCTTGTTTTCTGCGTGACAAATTGCACTTCATAGTGATGGTATTAAATATTCCATGCCATGTACTCGGAAGCGGGAAAAAAATTCCAAATGCAATGAAAATGGTGAAAAAACGCATTTGCGCCATTTTCTTGTGGGCTTGGATATTACGTCTTTCACTGAGCGCCCCAAATGACACGTCTACTTTATTCTTTGGGTCGGTACGATTAAGGGGATACCAAATTTGTATAGGTTTTAGAACCTTTCATACATTTCATACATTTACAAAAATTAAAATTTCCTGTACAAAAATAATTTTTTTGATTTTGCCAACTTCTGGCGCTAATAACTTTTTTATACTTTGGTGTACGGAGCTGTGGGTGGTGTTATTTTTTGCGAAATTTGATAATATTTTCAATGATATCATTATTAGGACTGTACGACCTTTTGATCACTTTTTATAGATTTTTTTATATTTTTCAAAATGGCAAAAAAGTGCTATTTTCCGTTACAGGGTTAAACGCATTGAAAACCCGTTATCATATTTTGATAGATCGGGCATTTTCGGACGCATCGATACCTGATGTGTTTATGATTTTTGCTGTTTATTTATATTTATGTCAGTTCTAGGGAAAGGGGGGTGATTTGAAATTTTAGGTTTTTTTATTAGAATTTTTTTTTAAAACTTTTTTTTATTTTTATTTATACTATTTTTCCGACTCCCTAGGGTACTTTAACCCTAGGTTGTCTGATCGATCCTATCATATACTGCCATACTACAGTATGGCAGTATATGGGGATTTTCCTCCTCATTCATTACAATGTGCTATCAGCACATTGTAATGAAGGGGTTAAAACGAAATAGCCTTGGGTTTTCGGAAGACCCGAGGCTACCATGGAGACGGCCCATGCGCCGCTATCTTTTTGAGGCTACCGATCGCGGGTGTTACTGGTAAGCCTTTGTTGCAATATGCAGCAAAGACTTACCGGCTATGGAGAGGGCTCAGCCCGTGAGCCCTCTCCATACAGCGCAACCCGACCGCCGCCGTGAATACACGGCGGGCGGTCGCGAACTGGTTAATATCGTATCAGGATTGTGTTTCTAGGTGCTACAGAAAGTGATTTTTATATACAACTTTCAATTCCTAAATGTAAATTCAACACTGGGCTATATGATCATCTCAAAAACCTTAAGAAATTGATCCAAAAAGCATCACAGAAAAATCTTTTAAATTAATCAGATAACACTTCTTCATGCAGAAACCAGGATACTTCATCATTTATACATTATATGGGGCCCGTGATATTTATCTTCACTTATTTTTTTAATCACTTTACTAATTAATGCAGATACTTACCATCTGTGGTGCAGCAGACGTTGCATCTTCCTGCACAGGATGTAGCCGCGGACTCTGCTTGTGAGAACAAATTCAATTACGGTGAATCAATAAATTGTGTCTAGCAGCAATAATGAATCAGCAGCAAGCAGGGACAGAACTACAAGGGTAGAAGCTGCTATGGGGCCCGCAGTGTCAGGGGGCCCTGTCATCCAACCTGATACTAACGAATGGAGGATATGTACATATTATGATGCACATTGTATGGCATAATATGTATATAACACACTGTAGGCTATGTTAATCTTTATGCAAAATAGTACAAAGGAGATCTATACAATACAGTGACACAAGGGGATAGGAAGTTGATTGGGTGAGGGTCCAACTGGTGGGATTCCCACCAATCACCATAATGTGACCCCTAGTGATACTGAGAACGGGAATCACATTCTCCCTAATAATTGAAGTGGGAGAACGCTATCGCCTGTCTCTGGTAGAGAAGATTAGAGATAGACTCTACAATTTCCAAATTATTGGGGCGGCAGAAGAACATTATTAAGAACAGGACCCTCATTCTCTAGATTGCAGGGCGTCCAGTTCTCTTGATCATTGGAGGGTCCTGTTCATCGATCAAATTGCTATCCTTTGTCCTGTCTATAGGGGATAACTTGCAAACCTGGTACAACCCACTCAAGGGACATGATTAAATTCTATCATATAAATATCTATTCTTTGAAGGTTTTTTAAAGACAATGGTCAGGAAAATAGAAAGTACACCTTCTTAAGTTGCTTTGTTGGAATTAAGACGGTAAGTAGCAGTCAGCTGCTATTTAAATGTCCTTAAATAACTGATTATCAGAAAGTGTGACCACCTCTATAAAAGCAGAAGTTTTGGCAGATAATAGTAAATAGAAAAGGTAACTTTATTATAGTAGATTAACACAGAACGTAACATTTGTGCTAACCTGGCATAAAGATGAAGTTATTACTTACCGTACATTCCAGCTTGTCAATGAGCTGCTCCAAGCGATTTATCTGTACAGACCACTGAGTGTCACCATCTGACAAAACCTCTACAGAGGTGCAAAGAAACAGAGTTAGACAGAGGCCAATAACCGGAGGCGAACAACCCCCATATAGAAAATATACCTGTTCTCAGAAGAGCTGAATAGGCATCTGTGGGTGCAGGGCTGGCAGTCTTTTGAGTACGCCGGTTGCATTTGCGCCCAATCCTCTTAGGCTCTAGCTTTGCAACATCCTTTCTTAAAGTGGACAAAATAAGCAAGATTGCATACTTAAAGGCAGGACTATAACATGGGTGGTCCACCAATAGGTTGACCCACCCATCATCAGTTTCAAATTGTTGTGGGTCAACACCCAAAACCACCACTGATCGGGTGTGTGAAGCAGCATCTTGGTGGCTCTCTGTTCCACCATTGCTTTCAATCCTATTGGTGTCCAGAGGACGCAGTTAGGGTTGAGTTTGGGGACATCCGTCTGAGCAGCAGTAAAACTGTACTGCTGACGGGGACATTCGGGGTCCTGGCCAAAAGACCTGGGGCACGTGCCCCGGATTTTATGACCTCGCAATGCCCCTGCTTACAAACTGGGGTTTGTCCTTGGAACAGGATCCGTTCTTCATTTAGCTGAAAAAAAGTTTATTTTCCAAGAATAAACACTTTTTAAAATATGCAAATTAGCCTCAGGGGCTCCTGTGTAAGTCACTTCATTGGCTGTCACAAGGACTTTGGTAAGCTGTGGGAGGAGGTGAGGACAATTGCTGAAGTAAAGCATGAATAATTAACAGATGACAGAGCCTGTGACATACACAGGAGCCCCTGAGGCTCAAATAATAATAAATAATTATCATGAATAATTATTTTGGTCAAGGGGTTTCATTGCAGAAAACAGAAAGTGGAAGACGATGACATAACTGGGTCGTACCTGTCTTGCCTGGTCTGGGTTTCCACAGCGTCCAATGCACACTCCAAGGAGCCCTGCAGGGAGTGCAGCTGATTCATTGTTTCCCTCAGCAAGAAACGTGTCACAAACTGCTCGGTCTGGGAGCCTTTCTCATAGTCCTGAGAGAGGAGATATTATAAGAACCGATCAGATGAGGCAGAACAGAAGTCAATCAATGCTCAGTTATGTCGTGTTCAGCAGACGCCACTTTTTGATTCTGCTTCCTACAGGAGAGTGCAGTATACACAATGGCCGATCTTCATATAGGCAGTACGAGGGGGGCCCAGGGCCTTTGCCCACCCCTATATGAAGATCACTAGGTTAAAAAAAACCCTCTATACTCACCTCCGGCTCCTTCTCCCTGGCCCTGCAGCTCCGTGTTCTCCTCTTTCTGTAAAAGGGGGCTCTACTGTGGACATTTATGTAAAAGGGGGCTCTGCTGTGGACATTTATGTAAAAGGGGGCTCTGCTGTGGACATTTATGTAAAAGGGGGCTCTGCTGTGGACATTTATGTAAAAGGGGGCTTTGCTGTGGACATTTATGTAAAAGGGGGCTCTGCTGTAGACATTTATGTAAAAGGGGGCTCTGCTGTGGACATTTATGTAAAAGGGGGCTCTGCTGTGGACATTTATGTAAAAGGGGGCTCTGCTGTGGACATTTATGTAAAAGGGGGCTCTGCTGTGGACATTTATGTAAAAGGGGGCTCTGCTGTGGACATTTATGTAAAAGGGGGCTCTGATGTGGACATTTCTGTAAAGGGGACTCTGCCGTGGACATTTAATTAATGTACGGGCTGCAGTGGTGTCAACGGGTGGAGGAGATTAGGCCTTGGGGCGCAAGGTTGGTTTGGGCTCTGAGGGGGCCCTAGTTGTGTGGACAGCCCAGAACCAGTGGGACACTTAATCCGCCACTGAGTATATGCTCAGCAGAGGCCATTTGAGGCTATAAGGGATGGATGCAACTGTATGGCATCTATCCCAGGCCTCTGCTGAGTGTACGCTGTGGGTGTTTCCCCAGTGATGTAAATATCCATATAAGGACAGTAATGTCACACTGAAGACACCCAAAACATTGTCAGCTCTCCTCCTCCAGTTTTAGAGAGGAGGAGCCAAACCAGAGGATTTTCCTGCTATACGAGCCCACAGGATAAGCATATGTTGGATTAATACACACAGTGATGTCATAGTACAAAGATAAAATACATAGTAATGTCACAGAATGGAGATTATACACAAAGTGTTTTCACAGTATAAGGATATATCCCACACAATGATGTCATATTACAGTGAGGTCACAGTACAAGGATAATACACACAGTGATGTCACAGTACAGGGATAATACACACAGTGATGTTACAGTACAGGGATAATACACACAGTGATGTCACAGTACAGAGATAATACACACAGTGATGTCACAGTACAGGGATAATACACACAGTGATGTCACAGTACAGAGATAATACACACAGTGATGTCACAGTACAGGGAAAATACACACAGTGATGTTACAGTACAGGGATAATATACACAGTGACGTTACAGTACAGGGATAATACACACAGTGATGTCACAGTACAGAGATAATACACACAGTGATGTCACAGTACAGGGATAATACACACAGTGATGTTACAGTACAGGGATAATACACACAGTGATGTCACAGTACAGGGATAATACACACAGTGATGTCACAGTAGAGAGATAATACACACAGTGATGTCACAGTACAGAGATAATACACGCAGTGATGTCACAGTACAGGGATAATACACACAGTGATGTCACAGTACAGGGATAATACACACAGTGATGTCACAGTACAGAGATAATACACACAGTGATGTCACAGTACAGGGATAATAAACACAGTTATGTCACAGTACAGAGATAATACACACAGTGATGTTACAGCACATGGATAATACACACAGTGATGTCACAGTACAGGGATAATACACACAGTGATGTCACAGTACAGAGATTATACACACAGTGATGTCACAGTACAGGTATAATACACAGTGATGTCACAGTACAGGGATAATACACACAGTGTTGTTACAGTACAGGGATAATACACACAGTGATGTCACAGTACAGAGATAATACACACAGTGATGTCACAGTACAGGGATAATACATAGTGATGTCACAGTACAGGGATAATACACACAATGATGTTACAGTACAGGGATAATACACACAGTGATGTCACAGTACAGAGATAATACACACAGTGATGTCACAGTACAGGGATAATACACACAGTGATGTTACAGTACAGGGATAATACACACAGTGATGTCAGAGTACAGGGATAATACACACAGTGATGTCACAGTAGAGAGATAATACACACAGTGATGTCACAGTACAGAGATAATACACGCAGTGATGTCACAGTACAGGGATAATACACACAGTGATGTCACAGTACAGAGATAATACACACAGTGATGTCACAGTACAGAGATAATACACACAGTGATGTCACAGTACAGGGATAATAAACACAGTGATGTCACAGTACAGAGATAATACACACAGTGATGTTACAGCACATGGATAATACACACAGTGATGTCACAGTACAGGGATAATACACACAGTGATGTCACAGTACAGGGATAATAAACACAGTTATGTCACAGTACAGAGATAATACACACAGTGATGTCACAGTACAGAGATAATACACACAGTGATGTCACAGTACAGGGATAATAAACACAGTGATGTCACAGTACAGAGATAATACACACAGTGATGTTACAGCACATGGATAATACACACAGTGATGTCACAGTACAGGGATAATACACACAGTGATGTCACAGTACAGAGATAATACACACAGTGATGTTACAGCACATGGATAATACACACAGTGATGTCACAGTACAGGGATAATACACACAGTGATGTCACAGTACAGGGATAATAAACACAGTTATGTCACAGTACAGGGATAATACACACAGTGATGTCACAGTACAGAGATAATACACACAGTGATGTCACAGTACAGAGATAATACACACAGTGATGTCACAGTACAGGGATAATAAACACAGTTATGTCACAGTACAGAGATAATACACACAGTGATGTTACAGCACATGGATAATACACACAGTGATGTCACAGTACAGGGATAATACACACAGTGATGTCACAGTACAGAGATTATACACACAGTGATGTCACAGTACAGGTATAATACACAGTGATGTCACAGTACAGGGATAATACACACAGTGATGTTACAGTACAGGGATAATACACACAGTGATGTCACAGTACAGAGATAATACACACAGTGATGTCACAGTACAGGGATAATACATAGTGATGTCACAGTACAGGGATAATACACACAATGATGTTACAGTACAGGGATAATACACACAGTGATGTCACAGTACAGAGATAATACACACAGTGATGTCACAGTACAGGGATAATACACACAGTGATGTTACAGTACAGGGATAATACACACAGTGATGTCAGAGTACAGGGATAATACACACAGTGATGTCACAGTAGAGAGATAATACACACAGTGATGTCACAGTACAGAGATAATACACGCAGTGATGTCACAGTACAGGGATAATACACACAGTGATGTCACAGTACAGAGATAATACACACAGTGATGTCACAGTACAGGGATAATAAACACAGTGATGTCACAGTACAGAGATAATACACACAGTGATGTTACAGCACATGGATAATACACACAGTGATGTCACAGTACAGGGATAATACACACAGTGATGTCACAGTACAGGGATAATAAACACAGTTATGTCACAGTACAGAGATAATACACACAGTGATGTCACAGTACAGAGATAATACACACAGTGATGTCACAGTACAGGGATAATAAACACAGTGATGTCACAGTACAGAGATAATACACACAGTGATGTTACAGCACATGGATAATACACACAGTGATGTCACAGTACAGGGATAATACACACAGTGATGTCACAGTACAGAGATAATACACACAGTGATGTTACAGCACATGGATAATACACACAGTGATGTCACAGTACAGGGATAATACACACAGTGATGTCACAGTACAGGGATAATAAACACAGTTATGTCACAGTACAGGGATAATACACACAGTGATGTCACAGTACAGAGATAATACACACAGTGATGTCACAGTACAGGGATAATACACACAGTGATGTCACAGTACAGGGATAATAAACAGTGATGTCACAGTACAGATATAGCTGAATGCCCCAGAAAGCAATGAGTTTAGGGTCTATAGTTTAGGCTATGTCTTGAAAGCCACCACATTGGATGACGTTTTTCCAACAGCAAGGGGGTCATCTATTATATAAAAGAAGATGGGAATTATCTTCAAAATTGACTGGCGCAAATATATTAAAAATGAGTGAAAAATCAGTGCAGTGCAGTCACACATAAGGTGGCTCCTCTTATGGTCCAGGAGCCTCCTATTGACACCTACTCTACTTTTTGATAGCAGTGGGGCTTATAAATCTCCTTTATATGCTCTTATCTGTATATTGTGTGTATGGGTTAAGCACAGGACAATAAGTCGGAGTCACAATGAATAGGCATGGAAATTTGCTTATGTCTGCAGATGCAGCTACATGATTCGGGTTTGACATAAAGAATCCGGTAAGTTGTGTCCATAGTCGTGGACAGCGGATAGCGGTGCCTACACTTGACGTCACATCGCGGGCTTCACAATGTGGCTTAAGCTTAACAAGTTCCTTTGAAATCAAAAGATAATTTGTTGCTGTCAAAAAAAAAAACGTGCCTGCCCAAACTTGCCGCCTGTTTATCGCTGCAGAGAGCCGGGCTCTTTGTTCGGCGCAGATAAAGAAAGGGGCTATTTTTATAACAGTACCAGTAATTTTCTGCGCTATAAAATACGAATGCTATTGGGAAGTGAAATGCAGCACCGCGGGGTGTATGGAATCAATGTAGCAAGAGGCAACCACAGCGCGTACGAGCTGCCGGATAACACTCCGTGAATTTAGGCTTTCAAGTCCTTGCTCTAGAAAAGGCTTTAAAGGGAACCTGTCACCAGATCAGCGTTTTTAGGCTCCCTCATGTCCCCAGCATATCCGAAAACAGTTTTTTATCAGATACTTGCCTTTTTTCTTTCAAACAACAACGTATATATTAAACTTTGCCTGGCTCCCTGCTTGCTCATGTCTCGGGTCCCCGGGGCGTGGTCATCTTTGCTAAAATTAACAGCTCGTCCTCCTCGATTTTGAAGTACGAAAAAAGCGCAGAGTTTCTAGGTAGTGAGTTGCCTACGCAAATCGCTACGGAGTTTGCGTATCTGCTTCCGCCTCACTGTCTACCAACCCTGTGATATACCCAGATGGGGGTGGAGAAGTGCCGACAGTCTCCACTCTATCTGGGCATGTCCGCAAAATCGCGAAAACTCAAGTACTGATGGGAAGTCCGGCTCTTCTTAGTGAGCTGGATCATTTGGCTCTGCTTACTAAAGAGCCGGCTCTTCTGGCTCCTGAACGGCTCACATTAAATATATAATACGGAGCCTTGGGCCAGTCAGTTACCCTACTCCACTCCACAAGATAAGAGCACGTGTTGAGCCAATTGGGGCAGGGTGCAGCGAGCCGACTCCCATCATTTACAAAAGAACCATCACTCAACCCTGAGAGGATGCAGGGTCCCCAGGTCATCATGGTCACTATATTTTGGTTATTGGTCTTCAAGTTTAGCAAATGTTTAGGGTTGAATGTGATCACTGACCACATTGGCCAACATAGAGTAACTGCAGATGTGATGATACAGTGCAGAGACTGGAGCAGGTTCTAGTAGCTTCACCAGAGGTCACAGTGGGCAGAGAGGTTTGTCTGTAACTAGGGGTCGTCTGTAAGTCGGGTGTCCTAGAGTCAAGGACCATCTGTATATGAAGTAGCTTGGAGTATATAACCCAACAGTGGTCTCATACGTATGCTGTACTTTAGGGTTAAACTTTTTTATGAGGTGGATATATGTCTTCATCTACCTTTCCAGTAGGCCATACTTACTAGTGATTTATGGTCAAGTGAGGACATTGAGACGGTGGAGAAGGCTGCACATCCTACTCCCACATTTCAGTGTTAGCTCCATGACCTAAAAAAGCCTGAGTTCTTATAACTTGTCTTCTATTACAGCATCCGGTATATATGTAAGTTATAGTTGGATATCAACTAAATTCAATGGAAGATTTGTTCCGACGGCACATCCAAAGACTCTAAATAGGTTATGCAAAACAGCTACAAAAAGAAGCAAAAATGTTACCCTGGGGATTTTAATAAAGCAGAACATAGAGCAATTATATGCCTGTAGCTGGAGGAGTCTTCCTAAATAGCTCCGCATTGTGGAGCAGTTACCTGACTCCCTCTTGGGGGACTCCGATGGCTTAATTAATACAATGAAAATCCCAATCGCGGCACAAATTTCTTAAACTGCTTCTTCAATGAATTCTCTACGCTATTTAGCATCGGGATGAATATGTATGGTTTCTTGTATCCTCGGCTGAGGCTCGACCCTAATGGGCTTGTGAAATTTCATACTATTCCCCATGGGCTGAATCATAATGTCCCTGAGATGCTAATACAGATCCGCAGTAGGGGAAGTCCTGCCGAGACCACAGCTGAGACAGCTCTTCTGGATTTATAAACCTCATTCATAGTTAATAATCCCAATAGAGGAATGATGGGGGAGGGGGATTTCCAAGGATCCTCAGCTATATATCTAGATGCTTAGATTTGAAGTTTGAAAGCTCTTACACCACAACAGGCATATGTATACGTATAATTTTATATTATCATAGATAGTGATGGATCATCTGGTCCCATGCTTTCTTATATCTGCAGTTATTTCCCATCCTCCAGCTGAAAAAACATAAATTTGGGTAAATATTATTCAGTTGTTGAAAAAAAATTTGTAAGGATAAATCTAAAAACATAGAACTCAAAACTCCATGGAATGTATACGATGCATGGAGTACTCCTTGGTTGGGTTCAACAAACGGTGGTATCTAAGGTGGCTTTGTTTGGTCAAGAAATTAACAATGTTTCCCACACACCTTTCATTTTGCTTGACTTGTATACAGTTTGGATCAATGTAGCTTTTCAAGGTCAAGACCTGACTGATAAGAAGCACGGAAGATATTTTACAAGCCTACCACAAATATAACTCTGGATAGGAGATTCTACAAGTTCAGCCATATTTTTGTAGTTTTGGATACAGTGAAGCTTTAACCAGAGAAAAATATTCCTATAGCCAAAATGAAATCCTTAAGTATAAGCTGACCCGAATATAAGCCGAGGCCCCTAATTTTACAACAAAAAACTGGGAAAACCTAGTGACTCGTGTATAAGCCTAGGGTGGGAAATGCATTGGTTACAGCCTCCCTCCAGTATATAGCTAGCATGCAAATGCCCCCCAGTATATAGCCAGCCCCTTGACCCAAGTATATAGCAGCCTCCAGTATATAGCGAGCCCCCAGTATATAACTAGCCCCCAGTATATAACCAGCCAGTCCCTTGTATATAGCAAGCCTCCTTCCCCCAGTATATAGCAGTCCCCCCAGTATATAGCCAGTCAGTCCCCTGTATAAATCCAGTCCCCCCAGTATACAGCCAGCCAGTCCCCTGTATGTAGCCAGCCCCCTGCCCCTAGTATGTAGAAGCCCCCCAGTATATAGCCAACCAGTCTCCTGTATATAGCCAGCCCCCTGCCCCTAGTATGTAGAAGCCCCCATTATATAGCCAGCCAGTCCCCTGTATGTAGCCAGCCCCCTGACCATAGTATGTAGCAGCCCCCCGGTATATAGCCAGCCAGTCTCCTGTATATAGCCAGCACCCTGCCCCTAGTATATAGCAGCCCCCCCAGTATATTGCCAGCCAGTCTCTTGTATATAGCCAGCCAGTCTCCTGTATATAGCCAGCACCCTGCCCCTAGTATATAGCAGCCCCCCCCCCAGTATATTGCCAGCCAGTCTCTTGTATATAGCCAGCCAGTCTCCTGTATATAGCCAGCACCCTGCCCCTAGTATATAGCAGCCCCCCCAGTATATTGCCAGCCAGTCTCTTGTATATAGCCAGCCAGTCTCCTGTATATAGCCAGCACCCTGCCCCTAGTATATAGCAGCCCCCCCAGTATATTGCCAGCCAGTCTCTTGTATATAGCCAGCCAGTCTCCTGTATATAGCCAGACAGCTCCCTGCCCAGCACATTAAAAAAATGAACTCTGTACTCACCTTTCCGGGTTTGTAGAGCAAACCCAATGGCAGCTAACCAGAATTGGAACAGGAGCAGAACATAAAGAAATTCCATCAAGAACCTGAAGGACATCAGGAAGTGAACATCTCGGACCATTAGCTAGAAGTGAACATTTAGGGCCATTAGCTAGAAACCAAATTTAGTTGGTTAGCCAATGATAAGTCAGGTTGGCAGGAACGGTAAGTCATCGTATGTCATTGACCTGCCCATGGCTAATGTCGGTTCAGTCTTCAATACATGGGCGATGGGTGTGATCCCACCTCTACTAAGACCCCATAGCTCTCACATATCATTCTTCAGTAATATTTATCTCAACCCTCTTTGAGCAATCTCTTTCCCTCTCTTCTCATACAATCAGAGCAGAATTCCCAAGAATAACCAATCCCATGGAAGTCCTCTCTATGGATTATCTGCACATCTCTGTCCAATCCGCAGTCATTGACTGGAATCAGATACTTGGTCTTTCCCATCAAACGTGGGAACAATTCATGATGATGTAACTTCACATGACTCAGATCTTTAAATTAAGATGAATCTCTAAATAATTGCACTTTGGTAACAGAATGGTGAGTAGTAAAGCCGGATGTTGATAACTGACACAAGGGCTTTTTAAGGGATAAATGAATGAAAATAAGATTATGCTAATTTGCTACCTCCCCTCCCCTAGAGGTGGCCACTAAGACCGAAACTACAAGGGTGGGTAGAGCTACCTACACAGACTTTACTATACTATAAATTAATATCTACATAGATCACTATAGGAGTGTGATATATGTAAATGAAAAATTAGCCATCCAACCAATCATGGACCTCCGTTCTGATTCTTACAGTCACAGATCTGGATACACCATATCCCTACAGCTTTCAAATGACAACAAAAGTTCTAACTTCTAAAGTTCTAATCTCTCCTTAAACTTAGAATCTTGGCTGCTACTTCTATTAAGGGGGCCGTTAGCGATATGGGGGGGGGGGGGGGGAACATACATTACAATACAAGGATAATACAGGCAGTCCCCGGGTTACAAGATAGGGTTCGAAGGTTTGTTCTTAAATTGAATTTGTATGTAAGTCGAAACTGTATATTTTATAATTGTAGATCCAGACAAAAAAAAATTTGTCCCCAATGACAGTTGGAGTGTAAAGATTTTTTGCAGCAATGGGACCAAGGATTATCAATAAAGCCTCATTACAGACACCTTACAGCTGATTATTGCAATCTGGGACTATAGTAAAGCATTCAGAGACCTTCACCAGAGGTCACAGGGGTCTGTCTGTAACTATGGGTAGTCTGTAAGTCGGGTGTCCTTAAGTAGGGGACCGCCTATATAATTTTTATGGAATTTGAAAAATAATTAAATTCTAGCGATGCTGAAGGTGACCTGTGTCAGTGTGCTTGGTTTACAATCCTTCATCCTGGTGGTAGATGTCCTATAAAGAAGATTTTTTGGAACATCCTTTCCTAAAATGTATGAGTAAACTCACACATGGCAAGTTAGTAAAGTAACTACAGTCTGTAGTGTCAGACAATACAGAGATCAAACCTGCTACCATCAGAAATGGGGATTTCTGTTTTTAAATTTCCAGGAGGAACATTGCAGCTCAGAGTTTTAGGAAATGGCGCTCCGTAGTTATCGTTCACGAGGAAGCATATTGTAAAAAGTGGCATGTAAGGACAGGGATTAAGGTCACAAGTAGGGAGAGTCCCTCCAAAAAAAGAGAACACCAAGATGATGTATTCATTGTACTTAGCATAAGTGGAGCATAAAACTGGGTTGGAGTCTTTCTCTCTAATCGTATGTTACTTGGCTTTAAGCTTGAACAAAGTTAGTAACATTCAGCTGATGCATGCGGCAGTCAGACAGCCCTGGTGTCACGCTGTACTGCGGTGTTCACACTTTCCTTTCGGTGACCTATATTTTGCAGCTCTTTATGCAGATGCTCACTAGGGGGGCATTAATATACGGACACAGCAGGGACCCAGTGAGGCTTATTAAAAAGACTGAAGATGATGTAAAAGAGGTCTCTACACAGCGTCAGACCCATAGTGTGCACATCTTGTAGTCTGAGCCTGTGCCTATAAATTACTGGGCCTATTAGGTACACAATGCAGCAAATAGCCAGCAGCCGGGATCAGTGCTGGCAATAATCGTAGGTGTTAACCCTTTACATGTCATTGGCAACACTGACGGAGTCATGTAACAGAGAGCAGTGCGTGGGCGCCTACATCTTGGCTGCAATCGTTGCTCCCCATCATGCCATCGGGAAGCAACGATCTTTAAGACCCCAGGACTTGTCACTTCCGAAGATCTATTACAATGTGCCAATGGCACATTGTAACAGATCATGTGCAAAATCCCAATATACTATAGTATCAAACCATAGTATAGCAGTATAGGATCGATTAGACAACCTAGGGTTAAAGTAGACCCTAAGGCAGTGATGGCGAACCTATGGCACGGGTGCCAGAGGTGGCACTCAGAGCCCTTTCTGTGGGCACTCAGGCCATCAGCCCAGGACAGAGGTCACCAAACAGGACCAAATCCATTAAATTTTCCCACAGTCACACGCAACTTATAAGATGTTGCCCTCAGCACTATTTTACAGCGACACTTCATTGGCTGTTTGAAACTGCTTGAAAAGTGAGAAGGTGCTGACAGAACTGCATTATCTTTGGATGTTCTCCTGCTGGACCAACCATTCTTCCTGTACAGAGAGACCCTGGAGGGAAGCTGCAATGATAGTCTGAATTTGCCCTCCTACTTTCAACTGTATTGGTGGCTTCAGGGGGCCGATACAATTAAAGAAGTGGAAGAACAGGTAGCAATAAGTTACTGCTTAAAATGGCACGTTGGCACTTCATGGTAAATAAGTGGATTTTGGTTGTAGTTTGGGCACTCGGTCTCTAAAAGGTTCGCCATCACTGCCCTAAGGGGTCTAAAAAAATGTAAAAGTTTAAAGTTTAAAACATATTTTTAAAAAATTTAAAAAAACCCTAAAACATCAAATCACATCCCTTTCCCTAGAACCTGGGCTGGATGACTGATACACAGCAGTTGGGGGATGGTGCAGCAATTGAATACTTTTGCCTGTCAGGGACAACACAGTGATTACATCATTCTCTGAGCAGTGCACGAGCACAGAAGCAACAGAGCTTCATTATCATAACTTTATAATTGTTTCTTTAGCAAAACCACTCAGCTCAGGGGTTAAACAAGATATGTTCCTGCATCAGTGTAACTACAGCATTCTCAAGGTATGATTGCTTCATAATGCATCAAATCAAATGGTAGGTTTCCTTTAACGAATAGTAATTGCAACCACAACTGAACGTTCACACAAAGTCAAAGTTTCTGTGTAACTTGTTTCCTATAGTCTTCGTTATGTCCAATTATCACCCGCACACAGTAGGACAGGCAGGAATCCTACATGCCAGATCTGTCATTCCTCCGACGTGTGGTGTCACTGGAGAATAGGGACACTACCATACACATCGAGAGTGACTGACGTTCATTAGCCTCGATCAATCTAGTGAATACTACAAAAGGACTACACGGGCTGCCCTGATACATGGTGACACAATGATACACCTCTCCGTCTAATGACTCCTGGCTTTGTTCTCCCCCTCTCTTTGTTAAACCTTTGCTACGTTCTCCCCCCTCTTCCGAGGAGAACACTCTAGGTCCTGTTACTAGGCTAAAAATAACACATCTTTGTGTTATAACTAATATTTAGCTGCCTCATTGCTACAAAATTGTGTCAGTCCTTTGCCTCTCCGTCTGACACTGTGTGGGTGTATTATACTTTGCTCCCCAAATCATTTCACCAGCAACAATCCGCAATTTGGAGAAGAGACGAAGCGCAAGCCAAGGGAATGTGCCAGGGATCATATCCTGGGAATTAGCACAAATCGCTCCTATGGTCCGACAGATTCACATTTTATGAGATATTAATCCGGAGAATTTTCACGAAATATACAGAGAAAGTTCTTAAAACATCAGTCTCATATTTCTCTCTGTTCTGGTTTTATGATAGAATCCGGAAGACGTTCTTTTTACGTCACTCCAGTTACAAATTTGGGTACATAGACATGTTATAAATCAATGTGATCTCAATACTTAAAGTCAGGTCTATGGGAGCTGAAGAAATAACAAGAAATTGTGCATAGATTTGGCTAGTTCAAGAAGGGGTTCAAGTGGGTCAGTGGAGATAGATGTGGGTCCCTGAGGTACAACCCCCCATATACCATGTACTTATAGGTTAAAATACTCAAAAAACCTTGAAAGGGACTCTAAGATTTCTTCTCTAGAAATCCCTCTTTTATGTGAATTCTCCTATTTACCTTGTGAAAATGAGCTGAGAACAGTCATATTTTCTTGAGATGAGTCACATTTAGAGATATATCCCCTATAACAGTATCAAACTGGTGGAAAACTGTCGCTTTTCTTAAAACAATGCTGATGCCATAATAGTGATTTTATATTTGAAGGACAGGGCACCTTAAGGATTTGTTTTTATAGAAAATAGGCTTAATAAAGTCTCCTACAGTGTAAGAATGTGCAACGTCCCAGAGTTGGGGTAATTTTGAAATTCAGTGTCTAGAAATCTTGCTGGAGTGAATCTAGTAAAACTGATCACCCTATTGGGCGCTATAATTTAGGGATCCAGCTTTCTAGGCAGCATAAACCTGCTTTCCTAAGCTTCACCTCTAGCAATTCCTTCTGTTTGGCGGCATTGTGTAAGAACAGCATCACCTAGTGATCCTAGTGGCTATATTGGGGCACATTTACTAAGGGTACGCACACTGCATTTCTGTCGGGTTTCACGACTATTTGCGCTGAATTAAACATGGGATTTTGGCGCACGCTATCGGATTTTGGTGCAATCGCCCTGACTTTCATGCAACACAAATCGGGGGAGTGGCCGTTGGACAACCCGACTGATTCGGACTAAGCGCGTGATTTCAAATTCTGATACCCATGCCAGAAGTCGTGTGTACTGTAGTAACCAGAGAGAGGGGAAGGCTCTAATACATTATGTATACACACCCCTCCTACTCTTGGAAACCATGTCTCACTATGGAAAGCTTAGAGACTGGCTGGGATTATGTGTCATGGAACAAACACACTGACACGAGGAGACATGCCCAGTTTACTACCAACGTAGGACCAAACTACTCATTACATATAATTACATATTTTTTTTTCAATCTATAATTAGTATTTTTCTCCATTCAGCGCAGCTTCCTTCCATAATGGAAATATCTAGTAATCCTGTTTACTCACCGTCTTGGTTTTATCCATGGCTGTCAGTATGGTCACATTCAGATTCTGGAGGGCGGCCAGAACGTTCTTGTACTCCCCCAGATATTCAGAGAAATAGTCTATAATAAAGAAATAACCATCAATGGGATACGAATATGCTTCACCACTTTATCATTGCTCTAAAATCTCATGCCAAACGCCCAATTCCTCTCTAAATGGGTCTTCTACTTGGACGCTTTATGGTCTTATTTTAAAGGACATCTATCACCAGGATGAAGGATTGTAAACCAGGCACACTGACATACTGGTGTGTGTCCCCTCTAGCAGGATCTGCTCTTCTTTTAGCTTTCTAGAAAAAAAAGGCTTTTAAAATTATGCAAATGAGCATGAGTGGCTACAGGCTCCATAGGTGCTAATGGAGCCTGGAGTCCCTCATTTGCATAATTTAAAGCCTTATTTCATTAAAAACAAGGGCATAGGAAGCTAAAAGAAGAGCAGATCCTGCCAGAGGGGGCACACACCAGTATGTCAGTGTACTTGGTGTACAATCCTGGTGGTAGATGTCCTAAAGCTGTAGTAGGCCACCCAACTGCATGATTCCATGCATTTGGTTTCATATGGAGGTTTTAGTGGTCCCACTGGGCCATGGCCCAAGAACTTGCCGATTATACTCACCTTTCGCCGTTCTCCCAAAGACGCAGCTCCCCACTTTTCGTACCCGGCTCTGAAGCCAGCAGTCAGGATGATGCCACATTGCATCTGCTGGCTTTAGAGTCACGTACAGGTGCCGCATAGGGAAGAGGAGAAGAACTCTGCTGTTTCAAAGGGAGTGGGGAAAGGTGAGTAGATTATTTTTTCCACAGCAAAAAGAGGGGTTGCAGGAAAAGGGGCATAAATATGGGTTGCTGGTATGGGGGCACATTGAGTAAGGGGTTACATAAAAGGGCGCACAGTAAAAGGGGGAAGCTGCAGGAATTGGGGGAGTATAAGTAGGAACCTACACAAAGGGTGAATTTTAACAGGGGCAGCTGAAGGAAAGGAGGCATTATAATAGGGGTCTGCAGGCTTCTTGAAAGGCAGACATAGATGGATATGCCTTCCTTAAGGGAGCACTGGAGGCACACCTTTCCTTTTCCCATCCTGCAACACATATTTCCATATTCCTTACCCAGAATCCCCAGTGGAGCATGAATTACATTCAAGACTCCTTATGTCTGCAAATAAAATCTCCTTAAGGAGAATGAATTCCTTCCTGACTTTTTGTATTACAGTTATTCTAACTCTGATTAAGCAAAATAAATTGTGTTCATGGCTGGAACTGCTGAGTAGACAATCTACAGCAATGCCACAATCCCGGGCCACATATACAATTTAAGACCAGGTTCACGCTCAGCTTACTGCCTCCAGTCCAATAACCAAAAACATGCTTCAATATTTGTCAAACTCATTGATAGTCAACAGGGTCAGATGTTTCGTGTTGGTGCCCATCGTTTCCCAAAATGGGAACAGAAATAATGGAGATATGAATTCGGAAAGAAATAAATCTTAAATCAAATATTTTCATATCATGATGGATGAACGTGTTAACTAGAAGGTGTGTAAACCGTAAGTGAGATCTCATGATGAAATGTCATCTCTGCTGACTGGAACCCTAATGAGAATTCAGAGCAGCATTTCTCCTCCATAGGGAGGAAGGGGTTAAAATGAGTCACACACTTCATTAAGTCCACATTTCCCAAGAGAGGTGCTATAGGGTTAGGTGTTTGATGAAATTCTGCTAGATCAGATATAACAAGGATGCTGCATCGTGAAATCAGAAAGCGAGTACAAAGAGGAGGCCGGAGGCGGGAGCGGAGGATCAGGAAACAGCTCCGAGCGCTGACTAAACCTACACACAAGAGCAGGGAGCGTCATATGTACACGCTGACAGGCGCAGCACTTATGGTATATTCAGGGGTACACCAGGACCGACATCCTGCTGTACTCAGGGGTAGGTTGTAACTAGGGATGAGCCGAACCCAACCTGCAAAGTTCGGGTCCCTACGATTGTGAACCTGAACCAATCTAGAAGTCAAGGTTCGGAGTTTAGGATCGGCCCCCGTAGGTAACACTGGCAATCAGTGCTGGCACCGAACTTGGGTGTTAACTGTTCACATGCCACCGGTCATGGGTTTTAACTGTTTAGATGCCACTAATCTTGGATAGGGGCGCGGCGCAGGTAAGTGACGTCATTGGCTTGATGATGCGCCAGTAGGCGCGAAACGGCTCGTTGCCAGGCCCCGCTCCTCCCTGTACTATGCACCCGAAATAAAGATACTTCACAGCAGCGGTGAGTGCTGCTTATCTTTTTTCTCCATTTGGATATTGGATGTTACTGATGGGGTTGAGCATTCCCCTCCTCATCCTGAAATTTGGGTAACTTAAACAAAATTTTTGGTTTGGTTTTGGTTTGGCCGAACCCAGCCAACCTGAAACTAAAGGGGTCCAACGATCCCTATTAAGATTAATTTACTGGATGTCGCTGTCACCTCTCCTGGCATGTGTCTTCTAAAATCACTTTTATTCCCAAAATGACAACATTTTTGCAGTCCCTTTGTTATAACTGCATGCCATTCCGCTGTTATTCATATTAGAAATGTATAATACATAGACAGCTGAATGTTACCACTCCCCCTTGTCAAAATCATTGTATCTTCACCCTGTTTGTAACCAGCAGCAGAGATTGGACAGTGTCAGCCTCTGGGGGAGCACATTCCCACCTGTTTTGATTCAATTTATTTAAAAATGTTGCAATAGTAATAACAGAAAAAATGGTAACTTCTAGTTCTCAGTTTATTCAAAAATATGTAATAGTAATAAGAGAGGAACAACACAAAGCAAAATAATGGGGCACATTTACTAAGGGTCCGCACACCGCATTTCCGAATATGCGTTTCCCGAATATTTCTGATTTGCGCCGTTCTAACAGGGGCTTTTGGTGCATGCGATCGGATTTTGGCGCAATCCCGTGACACAAATCGGGGACGGGCCGTTGGACAACCCAACTGCGCGGGATTTAAAATTCAAATTGTGTCGTAAAGACAATGCACTCACATACACCGGGAAGAAGAAGGTGAACTCCGGCAGGACCTGAGCGGGGAAGCGACACATGCAGGAAATCGGGCGCACGAACTATGTGAATCACGCCACAAAGCAGAATCATCGGACAGTCCGGATCGGGGATAGCGCGCAGGACGGGTAAGTAAATGTGCCCAATTATGTCAACTTGTTATATTTTATGGAATGTGTACTTTTAATTAAATAAAATCTACCATGAAAATCCCTCATGATAAACCAGGGACATTACTCATAGATCCAGGCACCGGGACTGTGGTAATCTCCTTATATTTGTTATCCATGGCCTCCTTCCTACTAAAATTAAAATTAAAAAAGCAAATGAACGTTATCAGAGCCCCTCCTTGCTGCAGCTTCACTGGGTTCAACAATGTGCAGGAGAGACCCCCAAATGAAGGTTGAGGCAGGGAGAAGTGCTGACAGAGCAGGGGGAGGACAAGATAGTGTAACAACTTGTGAAGTTGCAGGACAGAGGGGCTGTAGTAATGCCCCCCAGAGCCCTTCAGGCTCATTAGCATAATTATAAAGTTGATTTTAGAAGGAAGGAGGCCATGGATAACAAATATAAGAAGATTACCACAGTCCCGGTGCCTGTGTCATATGTAAACTGACATACCGTATATACTCGAGTATAAGCCGACCCGAGTATAAGCCGAGGCCCCTAATTTTACCACAAAATTCTGGGAAAACCTATTGACTCGAGTATAAGCCGAGAGTGGGAAATGCATTGGTTACAGCCTCCCCAGTATATAGCCAGCCAGCCCCTGCTCCAGTGCATATAGCCAGCCAGCCCCTGCCCCAGTGTATATAGCCTGCCAGCCCCTGCCCCAGTGTATATAGCCAGCCAGCCCCTGCCCCAGTGTATATAGCCTGCCAGACCCTGCCCCAGTGTATATAGCCTGCCAGCCCCTGCCCCAGTGTATATAGCCTGCCAGACCCTGCCCCATTGTATATAGCCTGCCAACCCCTGCCCCAGTGTATATAGCCTGCCAGCCCCTGCCCCTGTGTATATAGCCTGCCGCCGCTGCCGGACAGATCGCACAGAAGATATACAGGGGTCGCCGGAAAGGTGAGTTTAGATATATTTATTTTTTTGACTCGAGTATAAGCCGAGTTTGGGTTTTTCAGCAAATTTTTTGTGCTGAAAAACTAGGCTTATACTCGAGTATATAAGGTATGTAAAAATGACAATTTCTCTGTATTGATGTAAGGAAAGCTTATTATGCACATCACCTACAGCACCAAGTTCATACAGGGTGATTCCTTTTGATCGTGAGAAAACATAACAGGTCCCTTATAAAAGACATTGAGAATCCACACAAACTCCTCAATAAGTTTCCTTTCACTAGTTTCCTGACCAGATGCAGAACAAGCAGTTGTGAAAGGATCTCAAAATAGCATCGGAAGCTGAATGGACGACAGCTAATCGCTCTTAAGTTACTCATAAAACCATTGAAGCCTGCATATGCAAATTAGCCTGCAAGTGCAATGGGGGCGGGTCTTATTTGCTAGATTTGCCTACAGACACATGAAAAAGTTGAAAATGGGAAATACAGTTAAGGAAATGTATTGGGACATAGAGCACTTACAGCTTTCTTTACACAAGTCGGACCCTTCCTCAATGCATTTTCAGGTTAATTTGCATATTCATAAAAAAATTTAATTATGTTTGTATCACTCCATAAATTTGTGACCATAGAGGTATCTTTCCGCTTGACCTCTATTATGGGTTAGACAATTGAAAAGTGGTTTTCCCGTAACCCTGGAAAACACAACATAGAGCAGAATCTTTCCCAAATAAGAGTAGGAGAACTCTTCTAGATGGAGCATGAAGTGAATCATTTCTTCTACGAGGCATCATGAGGAAGCAAAGTTATAAGAGTCTGTAAAGAAATCTTCTTACCGCACAGCAGCTCCGTGTCCATGTTACTGTGAAATGAAGACAAGATAAGAATTACAACAATCATCTAAAAACAATCAAAGTTCTCCTTAGCAACAGAAATTCTCTATATCTATTCTTCCATCAGACACTTAAAGTGCATCTCAATCTTATTACACCGCGTTGTGTTTCCCTCTTATATTCTCTTCTGACTCATATTTTATATGTCATTATGCTTGTGATTTCTTGATAACAAGATCCAAATCCCTTGAAGCAAAGCAGAGCATAAAGTTAAAGGGAACCTGCCATTTAAAGTAAGCCACCCAAAATAAGGACTTCATTAAAATTATGATGAAAAAGCATTGCCCTTATGCCCTTGTAAAATTAAATGTAACTCATCTGATGTGAGTCCAATGACACTGACTCCAATGAGGCCCTGTTTATTTGCATTGCCCCGCCTCCTTGTTCCTGATTGACAGGTCTCACTGCTATGATATGCTGCTGTATGGAACATTGAGAGAGAGTTCAGTTACCTTATTGAGTACTTTATGTCATGAGACCATGGTGATGTCATCTGAAGTCCTTTACCCAGTTACATTTGTAACGTCTACCCCATGTATGCGTCTGATCACATGAAATCACAAAATGTCTCATGGAGGATGGGGAGAAATAAGTCCATGGAGAGATGCTGTGATTTCATGTAGACAGACCATAAATGTTATGGACTTATGATTACATCACCCTGGTTACATTAAGTGCTGAATGCTGAGAAGAGAATGATGAGGAAGTTGGGGAGGAGTAGATAGGAGGGGCTTGCTGAACAGGACACGCCCCCTCTGATGTCAGGTAATTTCACATAAATTGATATATGGGGATGTAAAGGAAATAATTTTAGCTAAAAAAGGGCGGCATTTAGTTAATAGTGCACTGTGGGCACCTGTCACTAGCTGTATTTGTGAAAATATATTGATAGGTTCCCTTTAAAGTGGGAATTGATTGACTAGACCACAGCCCGCAGATAAAAGCTGCAGCCCTTTTACTCCCAACCACGCACACCACCATACAATGTACAGTGGCCGTGCTTGGCATTACAACTTAATCCTAATGACTGGAATGGGACTGAGCTGTAAAGAAGTTACGAGACAACTGGACATGATATCACTGGGGTGAAAAACAGCAGCACCACGCAGGAGCCCAATAAAATGGCCTTGTCACCACTAGATTTCACCCCACTGAAATAGCAAGGTAGACTATGAAATGTCCTTTCTAGCACTGCTTCTCTATTATGTAAAATCCCGCTGGTTTATATAACAAAAAAATTACACCCAAACTGATATGTAAATGAGCTGAAAAGAGTCACTTTTTGCCTATGAGGAGTCACTTTTAGAGACTGGAGGAGTTGCATCACTTAAGATTTGTATATCTTGGGCTCTATAGTACTTAGAAACATGTCCTTGTATCATATTAAAGATAAGAATCTCATATTCAAACCGAATATTGAAATTATGTGGCTACCTCAGCACAGTGGCGCAGGCTACAATACGGTCAGCGCAGGAAGAAGACATCTCAGTCCATAGAGTATCCAGGGCAGCGCAGGCTCTTATAGAATTGTATGAGAGCCCAGTCTGCAGTCTGGTCAGACTGACAATACACTTACAATTTACTGTATATACTCAAGTATAAACCGACCCAAGTATAAGCCGAGGACCCTAATTTTACCACAAAAACCTGGGAAAACCTATTGACTCGAGTATAAGCCGAGGGTGGGAAATGCATAGGTCACAGCCTCCCCAGTATATAGCCAGCACCTGCCCCCCAGTATATAGCCTACCGGACCCTTCCCCATAGTATATAGCCAGCACCTGCCCCCCAGTATATAGCCTGCCAGCCCATATCCCCCAGTATATAGCCAGCCCCCTGACCCAGTGTATAGCCAGCCCCCTGCCCCAGTATATAGTCAGCCCCCTGCCCCAGTATATAGCCAGCCCTCTGCCCCAGTATATAGCCCGCAGCAGGGTAAACTGGAAAGGTGAGTTTTGATATTTGTTTACTTGAGTATAAGCGGATTTTGGTTTTTTACAGCACATTTTTTGTGCTGAAAAACTAGGCTTATACTCGAGTATATATGGTACTTGTCTGCTCCCTGGTCTGACATATAGTAGCACCTACTAACGATCTATCCAATATTTAGGTCATTAGTAATAAAAAGAACCTGGAAAAACCCTTTAATAAGTTGTCAGGTGGGCGGCATAAATACAACTCAATTACCAATTGTGTAAACAGGGATGTGCTACCGACAATACAGAAACTGTAACTCCACATAAATGGGACCCTACAATGTGTATCTTCTTCCTGGATACTGTAGCATATCTATATCCACCCATCTGTTACATGTTCTCTAGACTAATTGGATGTTAATGTGCTAATGAGTAGCAGGTATTTATGGGTTAATAAGCCAAGGTGCTAATGAGACAAGCAGACTCACAATCCTTCCAAAATAGCCATGTAGTCAGCAATCATCAGTAGGAAAACAAAGTCATTATAACATCCATCATCTGCAGCTACAGTAACCTGCATATTGATGGTTCCCAGGTAGCAACAGAATATTTTTCTATATTGTGTGGAGTTAAAGAAAATCTACCATCAAAATACATCCTGATAAACCAGGGACATTACTCATAGATCCAGGCACCGTGACTGCGGTAATCTTCTTATATTTCTTATCCATGGCAACTTTTTTAATTATGCCAATGATCCCGAGTGTTACCAGAGCCCCTCCGCGCTGTAGCTTAACAGCTTGTTACACTGCCCTCCCCCCTCCTTCAGATGGTTCTACTCCTTCATCCAGCTGTGTTCAATTAAACTGATTGTACTTGATTAGGAAAGGTGCACACCTGTCTATATAAGACCTCACAGCTCACAGTTCAAGTCAGAGAACATGAGAATCATGAGGTCCAAGGAACTGCCCAAGGAGTTCAGAGACAGCAGTGTGGCAAGGCACAGATCCTTCACCACTCAAAGTTCCTAAGAGCACAGTGGCCACCATTATCCTCAAATGGGAGAAGTTTGGGATGACAACACATCTTCCTCGACCTGGCCGTCCAGCAAAACTAAGCAATCATGGGAGAAGATCTTTGGTGAGAGAGGCTAAGAAGAACCCCAAGATCACTGTGGCTGAGTTCCAGAGATGCAGTAGGGAGATGGGAGTCACCTATCACTGCAGCCTCCAGCAGTCGGGGCTTTATGGCAGAGTCTGGAAGCCTCTCCTCAGTGCAAGACATATGAAAAACACATGAAGGATCCCAGACTATGAGAAATAAGATTCTCTGCTCTGATAAGACGAAGATTGAACTTTTTTGAAGATTAAATTCTAAGAGGTGGAGAAACCCATGAACTGCTCATCACCTGCCAAATATAATCCCAGCAGTGACACATGGGGGGTGGCATCAGGCTATGGGGGAAGGGACAGGACCACTGGTTGTAATGGAAGGAAAGATGAATCCGGCCAAGTACAGAGATATCCTGGATGAAAACCTTTTCCAGATGCTCTGGACCTCAGACTGGGCCGAAGGTTCATCTTCTACAAGACAATGACCCTAAGCACACAGCTAACATAATAAAGCAGAGGCTGCAGAACAATTCTGTCTCCATTCCTGACTGGCCCAGCCAGAGCCCTGACCTAAACCCAATTGAGCATCTCTGAAGAGACCTGAAAATGGCTTCTACCAACGTTCACCACCATCCAACCTGAGGGAACTGGAGGGGATCCCCAAATCCAGGGGTGAAAAATTTGTAGCATCTTCCCAAGAAGACTCCTGGCTGCACCAGCTCCAAAGTTTCTACTCAACACTGAGCAAAGCGTATGAATAATTATCACCAGGGGAGATCTATGTATCTATGTTTAGATTTACTGTCTATGTCTATCTATTTTTTTAAAAAATGATGTAATAACCAATAGAAAAACCCAAAAGAAATGACAACATCTGTTAAACTAGCATATTTTTCAAACAGCGTATCTGTCAAACATGATGGATAGACATAAAGCCAGATCACAGAGGGGCTAGGGGAGCCCCCCAGGCTTATTAGCATAATTGTATTAAAAAGTAAAAGTAAGGAGGCCATGGATAACATAATATAAGAAGATTCCCACAGTCACGGTGCCTGGATCTATGAGTAATGCCCCTGGTTTATCAGGATGGATTTGGATGGTGGATTTCCTAATTTTAACATAAATGTGTATGACCCAGTTACACCTTGTACGGAGACCCTATTGTCAGCCCATGCTTTTTGGGCCGGCTGGACATGTCTGTGCTCGGTCCTTGGAATCTGTCCAGCACATGGTCCCGTTTCCACAGACCCAGAACAATTGAGCCCTATTGTACCAAATATTGTTGGAGGATGGGTACACGACCTACAAACAATATTCTAGAACATACTAGAGTTGTGCCTATTGACTAGCAGAACCACATACGGTGAACACCTCTAGTCACCATCTTGGTTCTATCCATCGATATTACCCTAGGACAGTGATGGCGAACCTTTTAGAGACCGAGTGCCCAAACTACAACCGAAATCCACTTATTTCCTGTGAATTGCCTACATGGAATTTTAAGCAGTAACTTATTGCTACCTGTTGTTCCACATCTTTCAATTGTATCGGCCGCCTGAGGCCACCAGTTGACAGAAGGAGGGCAAATTCAGATTATCATTGTAGCTTCTCTCCAGGGTCTCTCTGTAGAGGAAAAATGGTTGGTCCAGCAGGGGGACCTCCAAAGATAATGCAGTTCTGTCAAAACCTTCTCACTTTTCCTGCAGTTCCAAACAGCCAATAAAGTGTTGAATAGCGCTGAGAGCAGCATCTCTTAATTTGCCTGGGACTGCAATAAGATTCAGTGTTTGGTGAACTCTGTCCTGGAGTGATGGCCTAAGTGCCCATAGATAGGGCTCTGAGTGCCACATCTGGCACCCGTGCCATAGGTTCGCCACCACTGTCCCTACCACATATGTTCCCTATAATGTGCCAAGTTGTAATGTTCCTCTCTCCATTACTCACTTGGATTGCTGACTGTCTATCCGGATGAACATTTTCTTCAGTTCCTCCTGATTCAGAACCCCATCAGAAAAATAACTCTGGAATTCTTCAAAGGAGAGTTTCCCGTCATCTGCGGGAGACACACATCACATACAAGTAATTAGACAGTAATGATTCATCAGGATCCATCTCCCACACATGGTCACAGCTCATAAAGCTCAGCTATAAAAACCTGATAGGAGAAGACCCCCTAACCCCATCTGGTCCAGTCTACAGCTTGTATTCACATGAGACTTTTTGTCACATTTTTGGCTATTTTTGAGTATTCATAACTGTGGACAGAAACTCAGTGCCAATTTTTGCAAAAATGTTTCAGCCGTGAAATAGAGAGAATCATAAGTAAGGAGGAGGGATGGGGCTTCAACCAACGACACCATGTGACCCTGGAAATAGAGTTTGGAGGTCCATTGGTTGGTGCGTTATTTTTCAAGGTATTATAGTCACCTGGGTGGCACAAATCTTAGTGGTTGAAGTATTGACCCCAGACACGGTTTTGGCTAAGGCACCAATGATGGTTGTGATGAGTACAGAAGACTTCCTGGCCACAGCAGAAGTAAGGTGTATGATGGTAGATGGCCAAGGTAAGTAGTCAACGTTGGAGAAAGCAGAGCAGGTTTGGTGGGCTACAGGGCAACATGTTTTGCCATATAATTGTGTGGTGCTTATCCTTGAGGTGATCAGAGGTCTGGAGACTCTAGCGGATGGACACTTACTGTTTCCACACATGGAGGTCCACCTGTCATCAAATAATTGTTGGGCATCTATTCACTTCTATAGAAGAAAAGTGACTGCACCTGCCCAACACATATAGCACCATCTGGCTCTGGGCCCGGACACCTGATTGTTACAGCACTTGGGGACGACCCCTTTAATTTATGATAAATTCTAATGTAGTAGAGTATCATAGTACTAAGGTGAGGTAGATGTAACAGAAGACACCTGACAGTGGTCTTACAGGGGGGATTATGGAGAAGGTCTGTATAGATTTACATCATTTTAGTTACAACCTACTGTATGTAAACCTCAGGAGAGCTGGTGTACAGAACAATGCACATTTATTTTCCCTGCAGCGCCCCTACAGGGGAAAGGATGTATTACATGGGGTTTGTCTCTACACACTTTTGTAAGATTACACTACCGTCAGCATTTCCATTTATCTCCATTGAAAAACGGATGTTAAATAAATTAAAATACACTGAACATTTATTATTACAAGTCATGGATCTTTATATCACGTCTATGTAGCTCTTCTATTTATCTGTTTCTTCAATGTATCTATCTTTTCTATCTATTTCTTCTATCTATCTAAACATAAGTAAGTCGAGTGTCCTTAAGTAGGGGACCGCCTGTACTCACAGTGTAGTGACATCATACCAAGAGTAAATATTGCATCAATACACAATATAAACACTATGTGCATCACTGATTACATTTACAGTATTTAGACAATAGTGCATCAATTTATCATCTTATGGAATGCACAAACATATGTGATCAATTCATTAGAAAGTCATATTTCACTAAGTGTAATTATTCACCTGTGTGGGAACCACCTCCTGGCCATGTTCAACATAAACACAAGAGCTTACAGTCTATGAGGATGAGGGGGTGACACAAGAGCTTACAGTCTATGAGGATGAGGGGGTGACACAAGAGCTTACAGTCTATGAGGATGAGGGGTGACACAAGAGCTTACAGTCTATGAGGATGAGGAGGTGACACAAGCGCTTACAGTCTATGAGGATGAGGAGGTGACACAAGAGCTTACAGTCTATGAGGATGAGGAGTGACACAAGAGCTTACAGTCTATGAGGATGAGGAGGTGACACAAGAGCTTACAGTCTATGAGGATGAGGGGGTGACACAAGAGCTTACAGTCTATGAGGATGAGGAGGTGACACAAGCGCTTACAGTCTATGAGGATGAGGAGGTGACACAAGAGCTTACAGTCTATGAGGATGAGGAGTGACACAAGAGCTTACAGTCTATGAGGATGAGGGGTGACACAAGAGCTTACAGTCTATGAGGATGAGGAGGTGACACAAGCGCTTACAGTCTATGAGGATGAGGAGGTGACACAAGAGCTTACAGTCTATGAGGATGAGGGGGTGACACAAGAGCTTACAGTCTATGAGGATGAGGGGTGACACAAGCGCTTACACTCTATGAGGATGAGGGGGTGACACAAGAGCTTACAGTCTATGAGGATGAGGGGTGACACAAGAGCTTACAGTCTATGAGGATGAGGGGGTGACACAAGAGCTTACAGTCTATGAGGATGAGGGGTGACACAAGAGCTTACAGTCTATGAGGATGAGGGGGTGACACAAGAGCTTACAGTCTATGAGGATGAGGGGGTGACACAAGAGCCTACAGTCTATGAGGATGAGGGGGTGACACAAGAGCTTACAGTCTATGAGGATGAGGGGTGACACAAGAACTTACCGTCTATGAGGATGAGGGGGTGACACAAGAGCTTACAGTCTATGAGGTTGGGGGGACACAAGAGCTTACAGTCTATGAGGATGAGGAGGTGACACAAGCGCTTACAGTCTATGAGGATGAGGAGGTGACACAAGAGCTTACAGTCTATGAGGATAAGGGTGTGACACAAGAGCTTACAGTCTATGAGGATGAGGAGGTGACACAAGCGCTTACAGTCTATGAGGATGAGGAGGTGACACAAGAGCTTACAGTCTATGAGGATGAGGAGTGACACAAGAGCTTACAGTCTATGAGGATGAGGGGTGACACAAGAGCTTACAGTCTATGAGGATGAGGAGGTGACACAAGCGCTTACAGTCTATGAGGATGAGGAGGTGACACAAGAGCTTACAGTCTATGAGGATGAGGGGGTGACACAAGAGCTTACAGTCTATGAGGATGAGGGGTGACACAAGCGCTTACACTCTATGAGGATGAGGGGGTGACACAAGAGCTTACAGTCTATGAGGATGAGGGGTGACACAAGAGCTTACAGTCTATGAGGATGAGGGGGTGACACAAGAGCTTACAGTCTATGAGGATGAGGGGTGACACAAGAGCTTACAGTCTATGAGGATGAGGGGGTGACACAAGAGCTTACAGTCTATGAGGATGAGGGGGTGACACAAGAGCTTACAGTCTGTGAGGATGAGGGGTGACACAAGAGCTTACAGTCTATGAGGATGAGGGGGTGACAAGAGCTTACAGTCTATGAGGATGAGGGGGTGGCACAAGAGCTTACAGTCTATGAGGATGAGGGGTGACACAAGAGCTTACAGTCTATGAGGATGAGGAGGTGACACAAGCGCTTACAGTCTATGAGGATGAGGAGGTGACACAAGAGCTTACAGTCTATGAGGATGAGGGGGTGACACAAGAGCTTACAGTCTATGAGGATGAGGGGTGACACAAGCGCTTACACTCTATGAGGATGAGGGGGTGACACAAGAGCTTACAGTCTATGAGGATGAGGGGTGACACAAGAGCTTACAGTCTATGAGGATGAGGGGGTGACACAAGAGCTTACAGTCTATGAGGATGAGGGGTGACACAAGAGCTTACAGTCTATGAGGATGAGGGGGTGACACAAGAGCTTACAGTCTATGAGGATGAGGGGGTGACACAAGAGCTTACAGTCTGTGAGGATGAGGGGTGACACAAGAGCTTACAGTCTATGAGGATGAGGGGGTGACACAAGAGCTTACAGTCTATGAGGATGAGGGGGTGACACAAGAGCTTACAGTCTATGAGGATGAGGGGGTGACACAAGAGCTTACAGTCTATGAGGATGAGGGGGGACACAAGAGCTTACAGTCTATGAGGATGAGGAGGTGACACAAGAGCTTACAGTCTATGAGGATGAGGAGTGACACAAGAGCTTACAGTCTATGAGGATGAGGAGTGACACAAGAGCTTACAGTCTATGAGGATGAGGGGGTGACACAAGAGCTTACAGTCTATGAGGATGAGGAGGTGACACAAGCGCTTACAGTCTATGAGGATGAGGAGGTGACACAAGAGCTTACAGTCTATGAGGATGAGGAGTGACACAAGAGCTTACAGTCTATGAGGATGAGGGGTGACACAAGAGCTTACAGTCTATGAGGATGAGGAGGTGACACAAGCGCTTACAGTCTATGAGGATGAGGAGGTGACACAAGAGCTTACAGTCTATGAGGATGAGGGGGTGACACAAGAGCTTACAGTCTATGAGGATGAGGGGTGACACAAGCGCTTACACTCTATGAGGATGAGGGGGTGACACAAGAGCTTACAGTCTATGAGGATGAGGGGTGACACAAGAGCTTACAGTCTATGAGGATGAGGGGGTGACACAAGAGCTTACAGTCTATGAGGATGAGGGGTGACACAAGAGCTTACAGTCTATGAGGATGAGGGGGTGACACAAGAGCTTACAGTCTATGAGGATGAGGGGGTGACACAAGAGCTTACAGTCTATGAGGATGAGGGGGTGACACAAGAGCTTACAGTCTATGAGGATGAGGGGTGACACAAGAACTTACCGTCTATGAGGATGAGGGGGTGACACAAGAGCTTACAGTCTATGAGGATGGGGGGACACAAGAGCTTACAGTCTATGAGGATGAGGAGGTGACACAAGCGCTTACAGTCTATGAGGATGAGGAGGTGACACAAGAGCTTACAGTCTATGAGGATGAGGGTGTGACACAAGAGCTTACAGTCTATGAGGATGAGGATTGACACAAGAGCTTACAGTCTATGAGGATGAGGGGTGACACAAGAGCTTACAGTCTATGAGGATGAGGAGGTGACACAAGCGCTTACAGTCTATGAGGATGAGGAGGTGACACAAGAGCTTACAGTCTATGAGGATGAGGGGGTGACACAAGAGCTTACAGTCTATGAGGATGAGGGGTGACACAAGCGCTTACACTCTATGAGGATGAGGGGGTGACACAAGAGCTTACAGTCTATGAGGATGAGGGGTGACACAAGAGCTTACAGTCTATGAGGATGAGGGGGTGACACAAGAGCTTACAGTCTATGAGGATGAGGGGTGACACAAGAGCTTACAGTCTATGAGGATGAGGGGGTGACACAAGAGCTTACAGTCTATGAGGATGAGGGGGTGACACAAGAGCTTACAGTCTGTGAGGATGAGGGGTGACACAAGAGCTTACAGTCTATGAGGATGAGGGGGTGACAAGAGCTTACAGTCTATGAGGATGAGGGGGTGGCACAAGAGCTTACAGTCTATGAGGATGAGGGGGTGACACAAGAGCTTACAGTCTATGAGGATGAGGGGGGACACAAGAGCTTACAGTCTATGAGGATGAGGGGGGTGACACAAGAGCTTACAGTCTATGAGGATGAGGGGGTGACACAAGAGCTTACAGTCTATGAGGATGAGGGGTGACACAAGAGCTTACAGTCTATGAGGATGAAGGGGTGACACAAGAGCTTACAGTCTATGAGGATGAGGGGTGACACAAGAGCTTACAGTCTATGAGGATGAGGGGGTGACACAAGAGCTTACAGTCTATGAGGATGAGGGGGTGACACAAGAGCTTACAGTCTATGAGGATGAGGTGGTGACACAAGAGCTTACAGTCTATGAGGATGAGGAGGTGACACAAGAGCTTACAGTCTATGAGGATGAGGGGGTGACACAAGAGCTTACAGTCTATGATGATGAGGGGGCAACAAAAGAGCTTACAGTCTATGAGGATGAAGGGGTGACACAAGAGCTTACAGTCTATGAGGATGAGGGGTGACACAAGAGCTTACAGTCTATGAGGATGAGGAGGTGACACAAGAGCTTACAGTCTATGAGGATGAGGGGGTGACACAAGAGCTTACAGTCTATGAGGATGAGGGGGGAGATACAAGAGCTTACAGTCTATGAGGATGAGGAGGTGACACACGAGCTTACAGTCTATGAGGATGAGGGGGTGAAACAAGAGCTTGGAGTCTATGAGGATGAGGGGGTGACACAAGAGCTTACAGTCTATGAGGATGAGGAGGTGACACAAGAGCTTACAGTCTATGAGGATGAGGGGGTGACACAAGAGCTTACAGTCTATGATGATGAGGGGGCAACACAAGAGCTTACAGTCTATGAGGATGAGGAGGTGACACAAGCGCTTACAGTCTATGAGGATGAGGAGGTGACACAAGAGCTTACAGTCTATGAGGATGAGGGGGTGACGCAAGAGCTTACAGTCTATGAGGATAAGGGGGGACACAAGAGCTTACAGTCTATGAGGATGAGGGGGATGACACAAGAGCTTACAGTCTATGAGGATGAGGGGGTGACAAGAGCTTACAGTCTATGAGGATGAGGAGGTGACACAAGAGCTTACAGTCTATGAGGATGAGGGGGTGACACAAGAGCTTACAGTCTATGAGGATGAGGGGGGAGATACAAGAGCTTACAGTCTATGAGGATGAGGGGGTGACACAAGAGCTTACAGTCTATGAGGATGAGGGGGTGACAAGAGCTTGCAGTCTATGAGGATGAGGGGGTGGCACAAGAGCTTACAGTCTATTAGGTTGAGGGGTGACACAAGAGCTTACAGTCTATGAGGATGAGGGGGTGACACAAGAGCTTACAGTCTATGAGGATGAGGGGGTGACAAGAGCTTACAGTCTATGAGGATGAGGGGGTGGCAAGAGCTTACAGTCTATGAGGATGAGGGGGTGGCACAAGAGCTTACAGTCTATGAGGATGAGGGGGTGACACAAGAGCTTACAGTCTATGAGGATGAGGGGGTGACTCAAGAGCTTACAGTCTATAAGGATGAGGGGTGACACAGCTTACAATCTATGAGGATGAGGAGGTGACACAAGAGCTTACAGTCTATGAGGATGAGGGGGTGACACAAGAGCTTACAGTCTATGAGGATGGGGGGTGACACAAGAGCTTACAATCTATGAGGATGAGGGGGTGACACGAGCTTACAGTCTATGAGGATGAGGGGGTGACACCAGAGCTTACAGTCTATGAGGATGAGGGGGTGACACAAGAGCTTACAGTCTATGAGGATGAGGGGGTGACACAAGAACTTACAGTCTATGAGGGGGTGACACAAGAGCTTACAGTCTAAGGTAAATGGGTCTATGAAAACATGAGAGAACACATGGTCACAGAGAAGAATCATGCTCTTACTTGCTGAAAGGTCTTTTTTAGGATATTTGTCTATGAGATTTTACCTTATAAAGTGACGCTTAGTGTCTGACATTCGTATATGGCTGTGTTGAGCAGCAGTGTCTCAATCACAATTATGTCCTGTGTGATGTGTATTTTATGGTTGCACTTCATCCAGTTTCTAATAATATTTTATGATCAGGCATCGAAAGAGTCACTAATAACAGGCGGATACAAAATGGTGCACAACAGGGAACATTCGGCGTGACAGGCGCTTCCTGGGTTTATTAGGGTACTGCCAGAGCATTGGTGTCTTGCTGGGATTGTCTACAGAGCCATCTGTTCTCCTTGCCATCCAGTACAAGAAGCAGAGAGAGAGCAGGAGCGCAAGAAACTTACTACAAGCTGCTCCGCACAACAGATCCTTCATCTTATTTCTCCTGAATGTTTAGGGATGGAAACTGGCCGATTTATATCATCCTTGTGTGTTTGAGGCTCCCTTCCCATGGCATTACCTGACATGAAAATCAGTGTTAAATGATGGGTCAAAATCCATTGTTGGACAATTGTTTGAGTGGCAAGTTGCCTATATTTCGGGGGTAATCCATATAGAGCCACGCACGTAAATAAAGACTCAGCAGCGACTGATTTCAATGGGAGAGAGATATTCTGTTATGTGAACATTCCCTCAAACTGTATTGATGTCCACAAGACGCCAATACAATTTCAAGCAATGGGAATAGAGTGCCTGTAGTAAGTGATGTAGCCCTGCTATCCAGCCAAGAGCACCAGGTCTTGTCAAATATGGCAGGACACTTCCAATTGACATACAGAATAATGGAAAAATTGAAACACATTGAATTTTTGAAAACCCATTTGTTACTCACCATTTTTATCTGCTCTTCGGAATATCTGTAAAAAAAAAGAAAAGTATTTAATAAAAAGTATTTGTGTCGTAACAGGTCTGTACTTACAGAAAGGTCATTGGTCCCTCATAGTAGCGAGCAATATACAGATAGATCTGCAAATGTGCCAACATACAGAAAGTACTGGTTTTATACAATCCATTGAGCCCAAAACTCTATAAGTTGTACATGAAAGGAATAAATAATAGAAAATTAGGATTTTTCAATGTTCGGCCTGTAGGGAGCTTTGTAGGAAAATAAGTTGGAGAAAGCTAGTACAGGGTGGTAGTGAGTCGCCCCGATGGATGCTTGATTCATGGTTCCGTTGGGCCTAGGGACTGGAGAGTTGCATTCACTTGCCATTTTCCCCATCTATTCACAGAATATATAAGGCCTACATATCAAGGCTGTAATCTGACGTCTCAGCGATCTACTTCTGGTCTTGCCAGCAAGATGGAATTCAGCAGAGATTTCAGAAAAGATCGGATAAATAAGGGAGAAGGGAGGATGGATAAGTGTCAAAGTAAGTGGAGAAGGAAGCCCTTTTCTGGGAAAAGTTTCTCGTATTCACTAGTGCTATTCATTTTTGCAACATTTATTGAACAGTTGGTGACCATTGAGATGCTATATCCCTAGCACAGGCATTTAAAGGGTCTCTAAAAGTAGATGGAGGATGCCTTTATAGCGCACCACAACCAACAGGGTAAAATCTGATGCATCCCATGCAACGCAGAAAGCGAGATCCTGCTGCTAGTCCAAAGAAGGGTAATGCCAGGACAGGAAGACTCAGGAATAGTTGCTGAGCCAACAAAAAAGAATGGCCAAGTGACTAGGAGGCAGGGTCCTTGTAAGGACTGGTGTGGCATTGTAGTGGTTGGGGAGCCTGCATAGACCGTGCACCCTCTTCTCTTCACTCTTGCAACAGTCGGGTCAGTGAGAAGAGCGGAGGGGCTGTGCATAGCAGTGGAGTGTGCGGGTGTGTATGTGTGTCTGGGTCTTCCGTGCACAAAGTTTTGCAGTAGCTGAGATGTGTATTGTGAAGGCCGCTTTCAACAGAAACTTGGAAGAAGGTTGCAAATTTTGAGGTTTGCCCTGATGGCTAAATGACCTAAAAAAAGGAGTTCGACCTAAAGTAGAAGCAGCAGTTTCCTTAAGAGACCAGCTGAGCATGCATGTCCTGTACCAGGAGGCACCAGGATGGCAAAGCGGTAAACATTACTGCAAAACTTTGTACTGAATCCTGCAGACCCTAAAATCTAAAGTGATTCCTCATGAATATTGGATGATCCTGTTGTGTGATGCATTTGCTCAGAAAACTAACACTGCGTTTCCCGCAGGAGAAGGTAGAATGAAAAAGTTAAATACGTTGGTTTTAGCATCTCCAGTGCCTAAAATGTAGAATCCAAAATGCCTCCAGGAAGCAAACTAGCTTCATGAGAAATGGATGAGAAAGACGTCGCCGGCATCAGCTGCACAAGTAAATTCTTGTATAAAACTATCCTGGAAAGAGAACTCCAATACTTTATTAGATTATCTGGACATTATTGAGTAAATCCTCTGAAGAATGGACCCTGTCTCTCAGCACCAGTTGCACGATAAACGGCTACATACTTTCAAGTTGTCCAAATTTTCTAGGATTGTTGTAAAACTTTTAAAAACCTGGCAAAATTGGGAATGACTAGCAGATTATAAGATCTCCCAAACGATCTGATTGGACCAAGAGAAATTATCATGATGGATTTCCTTTAAAAGAGATTTCTGTTTCCATGGTTAGTTTTGACACCAATGAATAAGTGATACACATGCTCAGCCATTCCACACCACTCCATTCTGCCAAAATGGCAATCTCTAGCAATCTCATGGATCAGCGTACCATCTATCCTATGGAGAGGGCATAGGTGAACTTTTCCACTTCCTTTCACCTTTGTCTTATGTTCAGTTGTCTCTGAGCAAAACCTAGCTGCTGTGAGTCACGTCTCCCCCTCCCCTCTTGATTGATTTCCATGTAATATGACACCTCTTTAAGACAACAAGACAGAATTTGGCAGAGATTTTCTATCAAGAAAGAAAGAAAGAGGATCAGAGGAGCCAAGTAAGTGGAGAAAGACAATTTTCTCTGATATATTAGAACGTTTCTTAAATTTGCTTTTACAATTGATCCAAAAAATTATTGACAATGTATGACAATTATTAACAATTAATATGTTGAATTTACTTCTAAGAAACTGATGAATTTAGAATTTACCCAAAAATTTTTGGACTAGCTAATTCAAAACTAAAACACCAACAAAGCTTCACGCCCTGCTATAACATTTGCACCAAGAACCAGTACAATGAATCAGAAGACTGTGATCCCATATACTACATGCAATGAGATGTACACATGACTCTACAGACTGTGACATTGCTACACATCCGTGGCCCCTGCGGTTGTCATCATCTGACCCTATCTGTTCCTTAGTTACAATATGCAAATCAACATCTCCATTACTAGAGCCTCCCAATTACACGGCTGTCCTTTAAATCAAAGGTCCTCAAGAAGAGCAGAACAAGGGCAAACAGAGTGCAGAAATATCGGATACACCTCAGCCGAGCATCTAATGGATCAATGCTTTATGGACCCTTACTGCTGCAAATGGAGATAAACTGGCGGCAGAGGGTGGCTATTCCCTTCTACCCACTGAGAATACATGCAAGCCTGTCCAAGCAAAAGCCCGACCCATCTTCAGCTCCATCATAGGAAAAATTAGGAATAACATGGTATCCAATGAAATTTAGTGAAAGGATATGACAGGTCCTCCACATCCAGTGATGGCCAGTGTAGGGACTCTCTAATGCATTTTATTAATCAATATTTCTAAATAAGCTTCCCTATTCTGAGGCAACTTTAAAGGAAATGTTTTGGAAGCATCTGGTTATCCAGTAGCTATGTTGTGGACTGAGTGGGAAGCAGAGGGTGCCATGGATAAGAATAGAGACAGTTATGGAATATTTTCAACTCCATTAACTCCATCCACTAAATCCTTTGCCCATTCCATCCTCCATCAACTCCATTCTACATCCACTTGATCCCTCATGCACTCGATCCTTCATCTACTCAATCCTCTCCATACACTCCATCCCCAATCTACTCCATACATTACAGCGTTCATCCACTCCATCTACTCCGTATATTACAGCGTTCATCAAGGCTGGCACGGTGGCTTGGAGGGCTGGGGATCTGAGTTCAAGTCCCAGGGTAAACATCTGCAAAGGGTTTGTATGTTCTCTCCGTGTTTGTGTGGGTTTCCTCCGGGTCCTCTGCTTTCCTCCCACACTCCAAAACATACTGGTAGGGTGATTAGATTGTGAGCCCCATTGGGGACAGGGACCAATTTGGCAAACCCTGTGCAGTGCTGCAGAATCTGTGTGCACTATATAAATAAAGGAATTATTATTATTATTCATCCACTCCATCCTTTATCTATTCCACCCTTTATTCATTCATTCCAACTTCTCCATCCACTTCATCTTCCATCCTCTCCACCCACTTAATCCTCTCCATCCACTTCATCCTCCATCCACTCCATCCTCTATCCACTCCATCCTTCACCTATTCCATTGTCCATCAACTCCATCCTCCTTTCACTCCATTCTTTATCCTTTCCATCCTTGCCATCCACTCCATCTCCATCAGAGGACCAAATTATCAGTGCAGAGTCCTAGCGTCTGACTTCCATCAACCACATACCGATTATACCCTGAGGATAGGGGACTTGTTATGACCGAACTACCCCTTTAAGAAAACATGCTATATCAAAATGGGTTCTGATCACAGAAAACCCCTTTAAGAAATATGAACAATCAAACAGGAAGATATTGTTCAAATTATAATGATGTATTAAATCAAATGCATGAAACTCTTTCCTGGCCCTTAGGTTAATCCCCTTGATATATTTTGGACCGGTTACACGGCCTCCGGATTCACAAAGTTCTACCTAGCAATTTTACTTTCCATTGTGCAAATATGTCTGACTTCATACTAAAATTGCATGGTACCTCATTTAGTAAAAGTAAAACATATTTTTCATACAATAAACTAAGTTGATATTAAAATGTATTTTCAAAAGTTCATATTTTTTATATTTATCTGTCATATCTTGAGGTCTAGGCTTATACACTATGTACTGTACATTATACCCCGGAGTGACACAGCGTTTGTAACCGTCTACATATCTGAACATTTTTGGATCTACGTTCCGCTCAGAATCGAGCAATTTCGGAGTAATTGGAATCAACTTTGAATAGAGTCAAAATATGGGGAGTTAATTTGTTGGGGGTCTCACGCTGTGGGGGGGGGGGGTGCTGGTTTTGTGGGGGTGGGTGGTCAGTGTAAATTCCACCATAGCCAGCCAATAAATATTTGCCCTGGTTAAATCCTATAACTGACCGACACAGGTTGTGGCAATGGGGACCTCTCAATATTGATTTCGGGATCAGTATATAAATGGTCAGGGACAGGTAACCCGAAAAATCTTTTGTTACAAAGGTGCATGGACCCTTCCTTCAATCAAAGCTTCCTGGACCCTAGTATTAGATAGGGTTAACTGCGGTCCCACCTGGGTTTTTGTATAACCCGAACATACAGAAGATACATAATTTACCAAAATGATATGTTACCCCACTTAGTACAGGAAGCAATAGGGATACATACAAATTGCGCTACAGAATATGTAAATAATGTCTTATTGTAAATATAATTTAGGGACAATATTCCCTATAGAAATACATATTCTCTTCTATTAAACAGAACTGTGACGCTATATGCCGCTTTCTATAAGGACACACTTCCCAATTAGCAGCCGCATAACATGGCATTGGTACAAGCAGAAGGCAATTATCTCCCAGTAATAAAAGCAGAAGGGGGTGAGGCAGCGGCAGGCGAGAGGGGGTTAACCTCCGCACTGCCAAACTATCTGGGATTGAATGTTGGGAATACTATACGCTCACTTACATCCTTGAATATAGACAGGTCCTGGTCATTGATGAGCTGTGGAGGGGATTTGATGGGTTTGTCCTTCTGGAATTGTTTGCCAGACAGTAGACACATAGTGATGAGCTCGGTACAAGACATCATCTTCATGCAGTTGCTTGCAGATGACTATGCAGTCAAGGAAGAGCCTGAGGGAAGTGTCCAATGTCCAGGGAGCAGCCTGCGGATACAGTGTATATCAAAGAGGAGCCACCACCAGAACTTCAAGCTTGCATAGAGTAGGTCTAACCAAGAGTTGAGAAGATCTTTGTCCTGTATGATGACCACAAATGAAGAAAGAGTTGGAGCTTGAGATGCAGATCTGGACCAGGCACTAAAAGTAATTGCAATCTCCAAGATGCAGAAGCAGTTTCCAGGCTACATGAGGCTCATCCTCCACATAGGAGACAATGTATATGTGGCTGGTGGATGGTGGAGACCCCTGTGCTGTCTTCTGAGGTTACTTGGGATGCAGGATGCTCCTGGCTCTCTGCTCTCTTCATCCCTTTGAGATATAGACTCCAGCCTCTATATTCTCATTGGCTCATCCATTTCCCTTTAGTGCCGAGTGAACCAATCATAAGCCGCTACTATTTCCTGTCCCTAGTTCTGTATAGGAACGTTATCATGAAGACGTATAGCCCATGCCATGGACACAGATCAAGGTATTTGCAGGTATCATTGTGGGTTTTCATATAGTTTCCCTTGACAACAGAGCTGAAATCCTTTTACTATTAACCATTGAAGCAATTTTTGTTTCTATTCCAGAAATGAATAGAGAATAGTACTAATAGCAAACTTTGTAGTCTACTTCATTAAAGGGGTTTGCCCATGAAAGAAAATTCTCAAATTTTAACCCCCTAGTGATGTTTACACAATAAAGATCATTTTAACCTCCTTAATCTACAATTTTACTCAATTTTATTGCTGTTTTAGCTGCTATCACTCAGTGATGGTCAGTGTAAGATTCCAGGTTGTGGGCGGGGACTCTCTAAGCAGACACTTCGTGATTCCTCTAGTGCTGTGAGATGCTGTGAGCTGACAATGTACTTAGATTATCAGGGTACAGGTTTATCTACACTTTTATTTAGCTTCCGAACATTCACTAGTATCTGACACATACAAAGAGAGATGAGACAGATCAGAGATGAGAGATGATAAGATCCATGAGATCAATATAACACACAATAACATTTTCAGCTATTCTACATCTCAGCCATAACATACACTGTCAGCACTTACAGGGTCACTGGAGTTCACAGAAAGTGCATTGTCCGACAATAATGCACTGTGCCGCGATTCACTAAGATCGTGCACCCGATATCCTGCATGTGTCGCTTCCCCGCTCAGGTCTGACAGAGTTCACCATCTTTATTGGGCTTCCGACACGATTTGAAAGCTAAATCCCGCGCTCAGTCTTTATCAGTCGGACCAACTCCACACTACCTAAATTGTGTCGCATGGAGGCCAGGGCAGCTGCGCCACAAAAAGTGTCGCATGCGCCAATATCTCAGCGCACACACTTATTATATACCTGTGCAAGCCGTTTTAGCAACGAAAAAGGTGCACGGTCCCGGAAAAAGTGTGTGTGCGACCCTTAGTAAATGTGCCCCATTATCTGTCTGTATTTTTTATTAATAACAGTTAATTATAGAATGTGTTATTTTGTTATCCTGAGTAAATGTAAGAATCTTGTCTTTGTGGGAGTACCCATTATAAAGGAAATCTACCATCAAAATCCATCAGGACAAACCAGGATGGATAGATCCAGGCACCTTGACTGTGATAATCTTCTTACTCCTTCCTTCTAAAATTATACTAATGAGGGATACAAAGGCTCAGGGGATGTTACCAGAGCCCCTTCATGCTGTAGCTTCACAGGATGTTACACTGTGGAGGAGCTTTTCCCCCTCCCACCATATGAGATTACATCAAGCAGAGGGGGAGCAGGGGGGGAAATGAAATAATCCCAATTTTTTTTGCGCACTGCAAGAAAATGCGCTTATTTTTACGGCTACGCCATCTCCACACCAAGTGGACCAGCTCGGGGAGTTCCTACCGTGTGCCTGTGTATTTTTTAAGAAACCTGAGAACATTCCTTTACAGGTGTTCATGCAAAGTTACATCAGGTTGGACCTGGTGTATTTTTCACCTGGTTTACACCTCTTGATGTATCCGCAGGAATGGGGCGGCCTCATGATACGCCACCATAGGAGCGGTCACATGCTGCCCATATATACAGATATATACGTTCCTGTGAATGAGGCCTTATAGGAATTCAGGCAATATTCCTTTTCCCCTGCCAAGTACTATTTTTTCGAATCATAACGCAGGGCGATGCCAGGAAGAAGCTGCGACTTGTGTTTCCTTAGTTAATAAGCCGCTAATATAATAGAAGCTGCTGTGATCCGCAGAAATGAGACATGGGGAAAAAAAACATGGAAAAACGGAGATGCGGCCAAATAATAGAAGTATAGCTGTTACCATCCGCAGCAGATGGGAAGTAAAGACAATTGTTCACAGATATCAGCTCCGATATAATACAAGCAGATGGAGGCTTCTACTTCTTGGAAGTTTCCTTCTTCTTCTCTATAGAAAAACAAGTCCCACAAGTCTGTTGTGTGTTTTTCTATCTGTGGGATCTGAGGCTCCCCATTACCTCTTCCTGAGGCAAGCTATAGAACGGCGCCCCCTCCAAGTGACTGTATTTACCCCTGGTGCAACCCCACCCCCATTCTGCTGCAGGTGGTGCTGTCTGAGGCAACAGGCTCAACTCGCCTCATGGCTTGTACACACCTGACTGCTAGCTGCTCCATATGGCATCATATGGAGCAGCTCACAAGTAGTTTGTCTAGAGGAGAAGCTCTGAAATGGAGCACCTTATCGAAAACGCCTTAAAAAGGTATTCTCACGTATGACATATTGCAGGTCCCAGCTCTGGAACCCAGAATCATCTCGCTGACTCTGTTACTTGGGCGTCCAATAAAGTATAACTACTCAAGTGCTCCCATATAGCTAAATGCAGAGTTGCTGCTCCATTCGGTCAGGTTGTGGAGAAGGGATCAACAGACACCTATAGATGTCCCATATCCTATGGATATGTCATAAATACTTGGGAATAACCCCTTGACCCCTCCCAATGCGCACCGTACTGTTGCTGCGCAGCATCGTGTCGAGTGTCAGGGATTGAGCCCTCTCTAAACAGGGTGGGTGTTTGCTGCATATTGCTGCAAACACCCACCTTTAGCACCTGCAGTCAGTGCTGGCACTGATTACTGGCTTCTATTTAAATGCCGGAGGCCATATTGGATTAACTCGCTGCCATGACAGCAGGGCCTGTGATTCTGCCTGATCCCTAACCGTCTGCCACAGGCTTAGAGATCAGGGGCAAAATTTCCATGTACTGCTATACAGTAAATTTTGGGACGGGCCCTGTAACGGACTTCATCCTTGTGCACTTTTTGTGAAAGCTTTTTATCATGCAGTTTTTGAACTGAAAATAGAAAAATATACAAGAGATTGGTCCATGACATCAGTGTCACATGCAACACGTGATCACAATGTGACTAATACGTACATGGTGTATTTGCTTCATGTGACCAGCATGGGTAAATCACACAAACTTCTTACACAGGATCCCTTTGCTCTCATCATCCGACCCTAAAGATAGAGCTGGCTCCAGGTTTCAGTAGGCCCCTGGGCAACAGTGCCTCAGTGCTCCCCTTTGCAGTAAACTTATATGGCGGCATTAAATATTCAGAAACTAAAATAGTCTCCAGTTCCCTAAAAATCATCGCAAACATCCCCCCCCCATCGTTATTTTATATACAGCCTCCTCACCCCTTATGGATTCATTAGATACAGCCCCCCTGAGAGGTCCAAAATGTCTTCTTTGGGGCCTCCAATGGATCAGTCTAACCTGAGACGGGGCAATGAGGGTTTACTGGCCTGAGGTATATATCTTGGCCAGTGTAATAGTATTACAGTCTGTAGAGCTTTTCCGCCTAAAATATAAAGGATGCCTTCAAATGCCCTAATTAACCCCTGTGTGTCATGAAAGACACGTTGTCCATGAATTTTTGGACTTTTTTTTTAGAGTGTCTCTAAATTTGTCTGCAAAATCCATAGTATAGAGCAAGGAATGAGTTAACCTTCCATTTTCTACCATGAGCGGGGCAGCCTCATTTTGTGACACACTTTCCAGCTCGCCCTGAGTGGAGAACAGAAAAATACAGGCATCGCTTCATACAATGAGAGAAGAGCCTGAAAGTGGGATGAAATGTTGAGATAACAATATTGATCTCCGAGAGAAGATCTTGTTACAATAGGTCTGTTATATAAGATGAAAAGCATTCAGCTCAGCTGGAGCACATGTCACCCGCTTCTCCCTAATAATGGAGGAAAGAGATGTCCTCCATCTGTGAAGAGCTCAACCATAACGATGGGAAAACTGAGGAACCTTCTGAGCGGCTAACACTCAATCTTAGGATCCGAAGTCAAACCTGTAAAAAATATTCCATAATGTACTGCGAGGCTGTGCCAGGGGTATGGGTGCCCCTCCGTTACTTCCCTTAGTCAGTGTTATGGGGACATTTTGGTGTATTTTTGGGCTAACTCAATATTTCATGAAACCATTGGAAGATTTAAAGGGGCTTTTAATGAAAAACTAGCACATTCTTACAGTTTCGGGTTCTGTGCCCAACTGGAAATTCTGGGGGTCACAGGACCCATTTCATTCAATGAGTGGCCCCCTTTTCCCCCGTGGTCTACACAGGAAGTGACATCCTGTATCTGAGAAAGCTGACATGATCCGTGACTGCAAACAACTTTCAAGTGGGTTGAAGGCTCAAAACCAGAAGTACTGGAGCAGTGCAGGAAGCGGGAGCTTTGTCTAATCCTATGGCCAGCCCTTTGTGGGTTTCCATTGATATGGTTTTAATGTTGTTTTGGAATGTATCATAGTTTCATGGTATCATAGTTTATATGGTTGAAAAAAAGACACTTGTCCATCAAGTTCAACCAAGGAAGGGAAGGGATTGGATGAGGAAAGGATTTAGGGGAAACAATTCTATATAACATAACCATCAATGTTATTTAGGTGAATAAAGGCATCTAGACTCCTCTTGAAGCTCCCTGCTGTCCCTGCTGTGACCAGCGCCTGAGGCAGGCTATTCCACAGATTCACAGTTCTCATGGTAAAAAAGCCCTACCGCCTCCGGTGATTAAACCTTGTTTTCTCCAGATGGAGACAGTGCCCCCTCGTCTTTTGATTTGATCTGGAACAATTTACCACCATATTTTTTGTATGGACCATTCATATATTTATATAAATTAATCATGTCCCCTCGTAGTCGTCTCTTTTCCAGACTAAATAAATCTAGTTGTTTTAATCTTTCCCCATAACTAAGACCCTCCATACCCTCCTTATCATTTTTGTGGCTCTACGTTGAACCCTCTCCAGCTCCAGGACATCCTTTTTATGGACCGTGGCCCAGAACTGGACAGCATATTCCAGGTGAGGCCGAACCAATGCCTTGTATAGTGGTAATATTACATCCCTATCACGAGAGTCCCGACCACTGTGGTCTCTCCCAGAACCCTTCTGGCTCATTAGCATAATTATAAAAGTTGATTTTAGAAGGAAGGAGATCATGGATAACAAATATAAGAAGATTATCACAGTCCCGGTGCCTGGATCTATGAGTTAGTGTCCCTGGTTTATCATGATGGAATGTTGATGGGAGATTTCCTTTAAGAGGAGGTGTAAGATGATGGGCTCTACTGCAGACTCTCCCCCCAACTATAACTTATTATTATTAGATATTCATATGGGCAGGAGACTCTTTAAGGAGCCTAAGGTCCTGGGTGCGACCCCTATAGTTACACTTCCAAGGTATGTGTATAACTCGCAACCATCCTGGATGCGGCAGGACAATCCAAGTTTTTAGGCACTGATCTCGCCGGACCATGAGACGGGATCAGCTATTGCTGCCTCCACACATTATCTCTGCTCATTAGCAGACACGTGTGGAGGTAGCTCCTCTGACTTCTCAATATGAGGACAGGAAGCCACAATATGAGAGGGATAGAGTGGGAGAGGAGGCCACTATATGAGTGGGATGGAGGGCAGGAGGCCACTATATGAGAGGGATGGAGGAGGACAGGAGGTCACTATATGAGAGGGATGGAGAAGAGCAGGAGGACAATATATGAGAGGGATGGAGGACAGGAGGCCACTATATGAGAGGGATGGAGGAGGATAGGACGCCACTATATGAGTTGGATGGAGGAGGACAGGAGGACAATATATAAGAGGGATGGAGGAGGACAGGAGGCCACTATATAAGAGGGATGGAGGAGGACAGGAGGTCACTATATGAGGAGGATGGAGGACAGGAGGCAACAATTGTAAAGGGAGGATAAAATTAAAGAGGAGGCATTATGTTGTGGAGTTGCATTATGGGATATCATATGGGTCCTTAGAGGAGTTGGCCACAGGAAGGGGGCATTATACTATGTTTGGGGGTGGGGCAAGGGGTGGAACAGCAAGTGGCATGGTTTCCTGAAAGAGGGAGGGACTTTTTGTCCCTCTTTCTCTAGCCCACAGGTTGGCTGTGTTAAAGAGACACAGAAGTGTTTTTGGAAGATTACTGATGTTAGTTACATTTTTAGTAGAGAAAAACAAGGGCTAATAGCAAGGACGCTTTCTTGTAGGATTCAGAATTATGACAAGTCGTGTCCATTATACTTTATATATCTATCTATCTATCTATCGATCTATCTATATATCTATACTGAGGTCTCCCTTTACACCAATCCCAAAGATATCAATGTTAGAATGAAGTGTACAATAGCACCTTGGCCATTACCACATCCCCGGCATCACTGCCAAAAAATGGACCAAAAAAATGAACATAATATTTTGGCTTTTAAGTTGAAAAATCAGTACAAATAGGAGAATATTCTAAGTAAACGAACCCTAGAACCTCCTTTGTTAATCTTATTTCTGACTTTCTATTGTGATAAATTCTATATGTTCCTTGTAACAATAGACAGCACTTTACAGCAATAATGGAAGGTAATATATTTGTGAATAAAAGGATAAGATATTTTCTATGGTTGGCATAGGAGCCCGGAGCTGCACAGAGTGTCCTTCTATTAATGTGTGTATGACGGGGTTCTTAATAGTCATCTCACAATGGATTGTTAATGATACAAAGATGGTGCCTGACCCTGAGCTACTCTCATTCATTTGGAATATCAAGGATATATAAGGTCAGAACAGTCATATATATCATGTGATGGAGACCAGACACCATACACAAGTGTGACAAGTGTAGAATAATGGCTTCTTAAGTGTCACTTACAGATGATCACAAGGGATCAATGGCCGATCAGTGATACAGAATACATCCGGGTGATCTGTAGACACATATAGATGTGAAGTTCATTGTGATGATCAGACCCATATTAAAGGATATCTGTAGGCCTGTATGCAAATGAGCCTGAAGGGCTCCAGGCTCCATAGGTGTTAATGGAGCCTGGAGCCCCTCAGGTTCATTTGCATACAGTCTTTCATCTTGGTGGTAGATGTCCTTTAAGCGGTTGCAATAATAATTTCTCCATCGAGGAAGATGAATCCATAGTTTTTTTTTTTAGAACAGAATTAAATCCCGTCCGTCTAAAAATAAAAATCATAAATATGCAGAATATTGCTGTGATTATAAGGGATTTCCCATTTTATAACGTGATGGTACATTCGGGAGCTACAATTACTTTATGATCAGTGGGGTCCAACTTGTGGGGCATCCGCTGATCTTGAAAGGGGGGGTTGAAAGGTTAGGGGCCTGTGCACACAACCACATTAGGAATTATAATGCTGCTTTAGTTAAGTAAATTGGGCTGAAAATTTAGGTGACACATTGCTTCTATCAGCAAAGGCTGAACCCCCATTTCCCCCAATCACATAGAGCAGTGATGGCTAACCTATGGCACTGGTGCCAGAGGTGGCACTCGGAGCTCTTTCTGTGGGCACTCAGGCCATCACCAGAGAGGACTCCAGGTATCTTCCTGCAGTCCCAGACAGCCCAGGACTTGCTGTGCACAGAGCTATATTAAAGTGACAGCTCTACCTGGGACTATTTTCTGCTTTATTGGTGTCCTCAGGTGCTGGTATCAGTGAAAACTGTGACAGAGAAGGGAGTATAAATCACAAATTACATTTCTGTGTTGGCACTTTGCGATAAATAAGCGGGTCTTTGTTGTAGTTTGGGCACTCGGCCTCTAAAAGGTATGCCATCACTGACATAGAGCAAGAAAATGTTCGACTGCAATATGATGTAAAACCATTGAAGCCATGCTGCCCTCTGCTGGTCATAGCTGATATAACACCAAATATTAAACTTGAGGGACAGTATGGAGAATTCATGGAAATGAGAGGTTGCATACAAACATAAGTGCAACCCCTCTATAAAGAAGAATAAAGGAAGCATGGATACAAAAATGTTGACAAGCCTATGTTTTGCAATTAGCTTAGAACCACAACCTGATCCGTGATGGAGAACTGATCACAGGGCAGGGCAGACGCCAGGAATTTTGTGAGCAGAAGTGGCATTTAGCACAGACCGCGCACCCAAATAATATATACCCTCACACCGATGACCACACTGTGCCCCTAAAATATATACTCCCCGAAAATATTAAATAGAAAACCCTCAAATCACTTGTGTGTACTATTTTTTTTCCTACTAAACTGTGTGTATATATAGATCCCCTAATTCATTACATTACGCTGTATACAGTCCCACTAACACAAATATTGATCCTCTCTAAATAATGTTGTATGCAGCAACCTTCTATAAGCAAATTATATTATATTTTACACAGAATCTAAGAACAAATTATTTTATGTATATAAGTGACACATATACACATATATTATATATATATTAGGCAGTCCCCAGGTTATGTACAAGATAGGTTCTGTAGGTTTGTTCTTAAGTTGAATTTGTATGCAAGTCGGAACTGTATGCTTTATAATTGTAGCTCCAGGCAAATTTTTTTTTGGGGTCTGTGACAATTGGATTTTCAAAATGTTGGGTTTTCATAAGAACCAGGATTAACAATAAATTTAATTACAGACAACTTTGATAATGGTTACAGTACAGTAAATTACCAAAATCCAGAGGTCCATTTGTAACTAGGGGTTGTCTGTAAGTTGGGTGTTCTTAAGTAGGGGACTGCCTGTACATACACCCCCCCCCCCTAATAAATTATAGAGACCCAAAATGCCTCCCTGTGATGCCCACTATTCTAGCATGGGATCTACATGCCAAGTCTTCTTATTGGAACTCATTAGTCAAACCATTATAGTGAATAAGACATGGAGGGGGAGATTTATAAGGCGCCAGTACCGCTGCGCCAGTGTATGATTTGGCAACGGCCTCCTTTGTCACGCCTGATAAATCAAGAGGCTTAGGCCTACCATAGTTTTGTGTAAAAACCAGCTGGTTTTTCAAAAGAAATCAGACCCGACTCCTCCACGCCCATATAGCATAGAGGTGGACTATTCGATATTCTGCACTGCGCAAGAATTTGCAATTATTTCACTGCTTCTACACCAGAAAGCAGGCAGAGAAGCAGTGATAAATCTCCACTGGAGAGTCTGTCACAGTGATTGACAGCATAATGTCATCAGGGGTGTAACTAGGAGAGACAGGGCCCCATAGCAGACTTCTGAATGGGGCCCCTACCTCCTCAGAAAATATACTTATTTGTATACTCACACATTTATACACTATTACACACATTTATATAAGTGTGCACATCCTCTATGCTGTCAGGTCCGATGCCAGGGCGCCCTGACACTGTGAGCCCCATAGCAGCTGCTCTGGCTGCTACCGCTTTAGTTACTCCTCTATTTTTTTTTTTTTCAATGTGATGTCACTCCTATTTCGGAAGGTTTTTCTTAGGGATTGGTTCCAGTCGAATTCCTGTTGCTTCCCTGAACAATATCTGTAGAGCATTCCTCCATCTAAAGAATAATAGTCATATCTTCGAAGGTCAAAGGGCATCCAGTGTCGTGCTAGATGGGGGGTCTTCTCGCATGGATATAAAGTAATAGGTCTACTTTGAGGATATTCTATAGACTGGTACCTGCATGTCCTTACGTAACACAGTCCAGGATAATAGTCCTTTGACTTTTAATGTGTTGTCAGATGACTACGTAGCACTTCACAGCTTCCAATGTGCGATTCATTAATTGCCGCCATTGTTTCTCCTCTCCACACAGGATCCCGTCCATCGAGGGAAAGCAAACCGCTCATTTCCCAATCAACCATAAGAATAAGGAGACTAGAAATAAGTTGGGTGTAAATGACTTTCTGGATTGCTCAGTCATTGCAATCAATCCTCCTTATACGGGCAGTAACATTCGTGGCATCATTCATTTTCGGTGTTGCCCACCCTCGCCCCCGGTTTCAAAGGATATATGTATCAACTATAGAAAAGCAGACAGATAGGACTACTGGATCTGCAGATACAATGCATTCTCAATGTTCTCACCTTCTACAATTTAGGTAAAAGGATCAAGCAGGTGCCCCCCAGGTCCATGGTCATTGCTGACCACGCAGAGGCCGGATACATAGAGCTTTGGTTATAATAATATTATTAAGTTTTAGCGGATATTGGATTCTATAGGATTGGAAATATAAACATAGAAAGGCAAAAATGACTCATCACAATAACACAAGAGATGAGTCAAGTTTAGAGGTTGCAGGGGTATTATCACTTCAGAAGCCTCTATCTTCTGTTCTATAGCACATAGAAACATGCTGTTTGTGTTATATTAAAGAGAAGAATATCATTAGGCTTATGGATCTGTGAGCTACAGATCTGGACATACAGGCAGTCAGAAAAAAGGCAGGAACTGAATTACTTGCAGCTCAGGTTTCCATAGAAGTCTTTAGCTGCCTGTATCTATTTCTCAAAGCCATCAGCCCGATGGGATCTGAAAGATGAGATCCATAACTTTAACACAACACCAGTAGCATGTTTGTAGGTACCATAGAAATTAAGATATTTACCTCTGAAATGACATTTCAAAATATAACTCTTCTCTGCTCATTTTCAATTTTTTTTTTTTATAGCAAAAAATGGTCAGATGTGAAATAAAAGAGGGAAGGAAAGACATATCATCCCATGCCTGGGGGGCTGGTAGTTTAGTGGGGTAAAATCTGATGGCAGGTTCCCTTTAAGTTCTTCTTAACAAATACAGCTATACCGGTAGTATAATCACAAATCTTCATCATGAAATGATTCTCCACAATTTACCTTTCAGCTGAAAATCTCTTTATTGGAGAACAGGAACAAGATTTACAGATAACTTAAGCGGAAAGATTTACCAACACGACCGTCATGTCCATTCCAAGTGAACATCAATGACCTCAAGTGCCGTTCTAAGGGATGGAGGGGAGAAACACACTTATAAATACTGTTTGGAGACTAGAGGGAGGCTAAGTGCGGGCACCTTGTACCTTCAGGTTTGTACATCAGGAAAGTCTCCTTAGGACTGGATCAAGCAAGAGGTCTTCAGTCTTACTCCGGATTTTGCTACAATGTGTCAGGGACAGTAACTCTGCATGTGGTGAATTCAATGGAGATTGTTGTGCGACAGACTTGGCTTATGATGAAAGACACAATGCAAATGTGAACAGAGCAGAGGCTAGGGGTAGACGACTGCTGGGGTGTGGAATATTACCCCAGAAATTATACTGGGGTAACCGGAATCAATCAGATCATATACTGCCCCCAAACTGCACATCTTGTCTTGGCTATGGGCCATTCATTTCACCGTAAGATGTAGCACTAACCTCACTCTCCTGACGAAAGTAGCATCTTCTTGTTGTGCCAAAGCACAATTGTGTATCCGGAGTTCAAGGACCGACAACGGCGCAGAGGACGGGACTCAACACATCTGAGCGATATGTGATACAAGGATTCTCTGCAGAACAGGGGATTCCTTGCATCACATATGATCACTGGGGTCAGTCCATGAAATCAGGCCAGTACACGATCCAGATCTATCACATGAAGGACAACATTAACTTTTTCTGTTACTATTAAACAAAATAGCTTATAATTAAATAAATTATAATGAAACAAAATCAGAACGTCTGACGCTGGGGACATATTAAGCAGAAGAGACGTCAAGCACCATCAATAGCCAGCAGGTCAGTTTACATGGAGATCATAATTCGGAAGCCAGAGCGGCACCTTCCAGATGCCTGACGGGTCTGTACAAGTCTGTAGGAATCAATGTAAAAAATACAACTTCAGGATCATGTGGTAAAGTACAGACACAGGCTCAGGTCTTCAGCCGCTCGCTGCAAGTGCTATGATTGTGTCACACCAGGAGACGCGACGCTTGTAAGTGCACATTTCCTCGTTCGTTATATACAAGAGATTAACAGGAGGCGAAGCTTTAGATTTCACGGAGACGTCACGTGGTGTGAGCCGTACATGTTAATGCGGGAAGGAAACTGCTGCTCGTGTTACTAAATGTGAAGGCCGACTCAGTATTCATTGCACAAGTCCAGAGACGTCAGGTCACTAAAATCACAGTCAAACAGTTCGCTTACGCCCTCGCCGTTCTCCAGCCCAAAGTGGTACTCGTGAGAGTGAGGAGGGGACAGACTGATAAACTCATCCGTGAGGAAGTCGGGGAGGACGCTGGAGGGGACCGGGGAAAGGTGAAGGTCTTCTGTGGAGTAACCCAAAGGGAGATCCGTCTCTGGAGATAGTAATGACTCTGAAATACAGAAGAAAAGTCCAATTTTGTAGTGAGAAAAAAAAAAAAAGTTACTGTTTAATGCTACATTCAGACGGCAGTTAGGGGGACATACATATACGCCCCCCCCGTATGGAGCAGCACCGAACCATTCCGTACCCGGGGAAAGATAGGGCATGTCCTATCTCTCCCCGTATTAGGGCGCCATGCTCCATGTATCCAGCGCTCACCCCCTCCTCCTCTCCCATGCGCCGACATGTGCCCACCGTGCTACGGTACGGTGGGCACACTTTCATCTGAATGTAGCCTTAGATTGTAAGCTCTTGTGAGCAGGTCCATCGCTCCTATTGTATCATTTGACCATGTTATTGCTCTGTAGCGTCTCATTATGTCAGTATATGTCCCCCATGAGCCGTACAGTACTGCACATGTATGACCACAGTGACTAAGGGGTTAAACGCTCAGCTATGGATATAGCTCCATAGGGCCTAACTTACTGATCATCAGGGGTCTCAGTGCCAAGACCCCTGCCGATCGCGAAAACAAGGGTTCCGTAAGACCCCTCGTCACTCCGTCAAATAAATGGAGCTGGTGGACGCGCATGACTGTTCTGCTCCATTAATCTCTATGGAGCTAACGGAGATCGGTGAGCGCAGCAATCGACAATTTCCGTCAGCTCTATAGAGATTAATGGAGCAGAACAGTCATGCGCGGCCATCTGCTCCATTATTCCAACAGACCCCTTGTTTTCACAATGTGTGGGAGTTTCAGCACCGAGACCCCCACGGTATAAAGCCTAACTTTCCTTTGTGGGGAAACCCCTTTAAGAAAAGTTTTGCAGAAAGCCCCAGCGAGCCTCACATTCCCAGGTACAGATACAGACTTGCTTCTAGGAGAAAACACCTGCAAGAGATTCTATATAATCACCATACATAAAAAGTGACCCTAGCAGTTGAATCCTCACCCTGGTCGCATGGAAGCAGCCCTATGCCAATATCCTGAGAAGGTGCCAGTGCTGTAGACCCATTGGGGCTCTGTTTGCTGGGCGAGTTATCAGAAGAGCTTGGAGCTTTGGTTGGGGTTTTGACAGGGCTGCAGACCCCAGAAGAGTCATCTGGGCAGAGGAAAACATCAATGGGTCCATGGGTACTTTTAAGAGAAATCTGTAGACCCTACAAAAAGGAAATATAAAAAGTGAGAGTCTACACTCCATAACTCCAGAATATTGGTCTATCAACAGGATTCTTCTCCTCACCTCTGAAGGATCCAAAACTTGCATCTGTGTTTCCGGAGGAGCTTTTATCACCATCAACATGCGCTCTGAGGGGTCTGCAATGCTACGAAGGTCCTGGCAGGTTACATATCCCAATGTGCAGAGGGTTAAGGATAAATAAAGCTTCTACAAAGAGGTGATTGTGGGGAGGAAGGGTATGACTTTACTCCTAGAAAACCCCTATAAGATGTGTGATTGATAGGCAGATCCCTCAACAAATTATAGAGCCATGAAGTCAGCCTTCACTCTACTCATCATGGAGTATATGGGTACCCATCAATACCAAATTCACTAGATATTGAAGAGTAACCCCCTGTAAATTCTACCTCCATGTAGAGAAATGTTGGTTGAGAACCTGCGTTTATTAGGAAGGATATTGTTGGCTCTCAGACTCCTCGGTCAGCAGTTTCAGCTGCGTGGTGCACATGTGAAGTAACTCATCCAAGTGCTGCTCCGTGGCCAGAAGATCCTGACAATCCTTCGCCAACATCTGGTACTTACTGCTGGACTCCACTACAGATCTGTTCCCCCTAAAAGGAATTTTAAAAAAGTTAAGCACGTAATTTAACGATGAAGCACAGCCACTGACCACCACACAAAGACTGTGCCCTCCTCAATCCCATTGTGATCACTTACAGCCACTGAATGTGGTTTTTGGATTTTTTGGTGATCAGGTGGATCCCCTCCAGCACGTTGGTGATGTCATAGATGCGCCTCTTCTGCACGTTCAGCTCCTGGGCGGCCCAGTTTAGATCCACCACTCCATCGGCAGACTTGCTAAGAAGTTCCAGAAATCTCTTGGTTGTAAGGTTTAAAGAAGTCTCATAACGGGACCTCTCCCCGGGGGACTTCACTCCTGCACAAGAGAGGAAAAAGAGAATTATTCTCACCGTTAATTCGGTTTCCATTAGTCCACCATGACGGCCCCAACTGGAGGATGACCCTTGACCTCTGTAGGGACAGGAAGCAGAGAGGTTAAATACCCCACCCCGGCATCCGTACACCAGTGGCTACCAAATAACTACACCGGCCTTGGATGCAACCCATTTATTGTATGTTATCAATTCACACATAACAAATAGGCAATATTAACTTAATCAAAAATACAGGGTGGGAAATATATATGGGCCGTCATGGTGGACTAATGGAAACCGAATTAACGGTGAGAATAATTCTCTTTTTCCATAGCGTCCCCCATGACGGCCCCAACTGGAGATGTACCAGATTATAAAGTTAGGGGGGGACAACAGCTTGTAAGACCTTCCTTCCGAAGGTTAGATCTCTAGCACTTTGGACATCTAGCCTATAGTGTTTAGCAAAAGTCAGGTGAGTAGACCAGATAGCTGCTCTACATATGTCCTCTAATGAGGCCCCACGTTTCTCCGCCCAAGAGGCTGCCACCCCTCTGGTCGAGTGGGCCCTAATAGTCCCTGAAATGTCCAGGTTGTTGGCATCATAAGCTTCTTTGATGACCGTTCTGATCCACCTGGCGATGGATGCTTTTGAAGCTTTCCTGCCTTTGTTTTTTCCCCTAAATTGTAGGAGAATGTTGTCGTCCTTTCTCCAGGATTTGGTCTCTTCGAGATAATGTAACAGGTATCTTCTGACATCCAGTGTATGCCACTCCCGTTCTTTGGCATGCTTTGGGTTCTGGCAGAAGGAAGGTAGAACAATCTCTTGATTACGATGAAAAGATGATGCAACTTTTGGTGTGAAGGTTTTATCTAACATTAGCACAATTTTATCCTCACACAGTCTAAGATATGGTTCTTTAATTGATAAACTCTGGATTTCCCCTACACGCCTAGCTGTTGTTATGGCTATGAGAAAGGAAATTTTCAGTGTTAATTCTCTGAGTTTAACCGTCTCGAGAGGTTCAAACGGTATCTTTGTGAGGTAGTCTAGCACTAGTGAAAGATCCCAGTTTGGGATATTTTGCTTTATATGTGGCCTTAGCCTGACAGTAGCTTTGACAAACCTTTGAATCCATCTGTTCTCTGCTAATGAGGTGTCGAAAAAGGCACTGAGGGCTGAAATCTGGACTTTTAAGGAGCTCGTCTTCAGGCCCTTGTCGAATCCTGCCTGCAGGAAGTCTAGCACCTGTGAAATATTAGGGGATAGTTGGTTAGGAGGAGTCCTGCCACAAAAGGATACAAACTTTCCCCATATCCTTGCGTAGATTTTGTGGGTGACTGGTTTGCGGCTGGCTTTAAGTGTAGAAATTACCTTGTTTGATAGTCCTTTGGCAATCAACAACATCCTTTCAGGATCCACGCCGAGAGCTGGAGAGCCTGTGGATTTGGATGGTAAATGGGGCCCTGAAATAGGAGATTGTTTACTGGTTCCAGCATGATGGGTTCTTCTAATGCCATTTTCCCTAGCCACGGAAACCAGTTCCTCTTTGGCCACCAGGGAACAACGAGAATAACTTTCGCTTGGTCTTCTCTGATCTTTTGAACAACTCTCGCTATGAGAGGTATAGGAGGAAAAGCGTACATTAGAGGCCCACTCCAAGTCTGACTGAATGCATCCCTCCGGCAAAACGGAGTATTTGGCTCCAGAGAGAAGAAATGGGGAACCTTTGTATTTTTGCTGGAGGCAAAGAGATCTGTCACTGGTTGTCCCCATTTTTGTGTGAGATATAGAAAGATGTTCTCGTTCAGGCACCACTCGTTGTGGTCTATAGTCTGACGACTTAGATAGTCTGCTATTAAATTCTTTTCTCCCTTTAGATGGGTGGCTGAGAGAGAGCGGATGTTGGCTTCTGCCCAAGTGAATATTTTGTCTGAGAGACTGAGGAGATCTGGGTTCCTGGTACCCCCTTGATGACGGAGATACGCCACTGTGGTGGTGTTGTCTGAGTAAATTCTTATATGACTCCCCTTCAGGCTTTGAGTGCTGGCTCTTAAAGTCTCTAGGACAGCTCTTAGTTCCCGAAAGTTTGAGGAACGGGATCTGATTGTCGATGGCCATAGCCCCTGAATGGGTCGCCCTGCTATGTCTGCTCCCCAACCTGACTGACTTGCGTCCGTCTGGATGTTTATCACTGGCCAGGGATGCCATGACACTCCTCTTCCCAGATTTGAAGTCTCTGTCCACCACTCCAAGGATTGCTTGACCGCTATCGATATCTGAACCTTCTGATTCAAGTGTTGGGGATTTTTGTCCCAGGAGGTCAAAACCCAGTTTTGAAGGGTTCTGGTGTGACTCTGACTCCACTGTACGCTTTGAATGGAGGATGTCATAAGCCCCAGTATCCTCATGGCTTCTCTTATTGTGCAATGATTCCTTTTTTGAAACGTCGTGATCTGTTGTCTCAGTCTCGCTGCCTTTTCTGGTGGTAAAAAGGACATCTGCTGGATCGAATCCAATAGTGTTCCTAGAAATACAACTTTTGTGTTTGGGACTAGTCTGGATTTCTCCAAATTTATCATCCATCCTAACTGCTGTAGGATTGTCCTTGTAATATCTCGGTGGTGTATTAGCTCCTGTTCTGAACTGGCCACCACTAGCAGATCGTCCAGGTAGGGGATGACTAGTATCCCTTTCTGCCTCAGATAAGCTATCACCTCGACCATGATCTTTGTAAATGTCCTTGGGGCTGAAGAAATCCCAAAGGGTAGTGCCTTGTACTGGTAGTGGACCTCTTCTCCCCAAGGTGATCGAACTGCAAACCTGAGGAACTTCTGGGATTTTGGATGTATCGGCACATGGTAATATGCGTCTCTCAGGTCTATTGTACACATAACCGCTCCTTGTTGTATCAGGACGACTGCCGAACTCACGGTTTCCATCTTGAATTTTCGATAGAGTATATGGCTGTTTAGTTTTTTCAGATTGCAAATCATTCTGAATGCACCGTTTGGTTTTTTTATTAAGAAGAGGGGAGAGTAGTGTCCCTCTTTTAACTGTTTTTGAGCTACAGGGATGATGACGTCCAGTTGAACTAGTTTCTGTATCTCCAACCATAATGAGCTTGAGAGATTTTCCGAGGGCTGCTCGGTCAGAACAAATTTTCTGGGAGGAAGAGAGGTTAATTCTAACAGGTAACCTTCCCGAAGAATACTTAGTATCCAGGGGTTTGATGTTATCTGAGTCCATTGAGAGTGGAACTTCAATAGTCTTCCCCCCACCCTGGCGTCATTGTTTTCTATAAGCCGGGGCAGAGTTGCTGGCACTGAGTAGGAAGCCTCTTCCTTTTCCTCCTTTAGGGTAGCTCCATCTACCTTGCTTGCCTTTCCCTCTAAAGGGCTGTCTCCTGTCCTTAGCGTCCCGAAAGGGCTGTTTCCTGGGGTTACCCCTGGACTCCGGAAACCCCTTCTTTCTATCTGCCGCCTTCTCCAAAAGCGTGTCGAGTTCCGAACCGAAAAGATATTCCCCCTCGAATGGAATTCCACATAATTTCGATTTTGACCTGAAATCACCGGTCCATTGGCGAAGCCAGAGAGACCTCCTAACCGAATTTGACAGTGCCCCTTCCTTGGCACTTATTCTAACTCCCTCCGCTGAGGCATCTGCAATGAAGGCGGCCGCTGCTTTTAAGGTGGAGAATGTGCCCAATAACATTTCTCTTGGAGTGCCGTCTCTAACATGACCTTCCAATTCTGTAATCCAATGAAACAGAGTGCGTGCCATGGATGTCGTAGTAATATTAGATTTTAGGTTCAACATGGCACACTCCCATGTCTTCTTTAGAAGGCTGTCCGCCTTCCTATCCAGAGGATCCCTCAGCTGAATTGCATCCTCGAATGGAAGATCCGTCTTTTTGGTCATCTTGGTGACCTGAATATCGACTTTGGGGGTAGAATTCCAAATTTTTGCTTCTGTTTCATCAAAGGAGAGACGGCTTTTAAACTCTCTAGAAATGGAGATTCTACTCTCCGGTTCTCTCCATTCTTCAAGTATCAGCTCCTTAAGAGTGTTATTTATGGGAAACACTCGCCTCTTCTTAACCTTAAGGAGTCCAAATAACTCATCTTGAATGGATTTAGTTTCTTCTATCTCCTCAATCTTGAGGGTATCTCTCATAGCCTTTAGAAGCGGTTCCAGATCTTCTGAAGCTAGTAAATATCTAGATTCCATTTTACATGCTGAATTGGATGGTCCTGGCTCCATATCCATAGATTCCTTGGTCCCTTCCGAGTCCGATGCGGAGTCTGACATGGATTCCATAACTCGTTGTCTTTTATGCAGAGGCTCTTGAGGTATAAGAGTTGTTATAGATGAGGCTATAGATGTTTTAACCTCATCCCTAATAAAACTGCGCATCTCATCCACGAAAGAAGACCTCTCTTCCCTGAGTAGGTTATCCACGCAGGTTTTACAGACTGTTTTTTTGTAATCTGCAGGGAGCTTTTCTGAGCACATGTTGCACTTCCTTGAAGTGGCTCTCTTCGAGCTCGACTGATCTTTAGCTCTCACTTTATCCTTCTCCTTTTCCCTGGGCTCCTACCAAGGAGAAGGAGAAGTAATTAGTCCTTAACCGGACCCTATGTGACAACACGGGGATATGTGGGTGACCCACCACCCTATCCCTAATTAACCCTACTTACAGGGTTCAAGGATAAGAGATCCAGACCTGAAGCCTCCATGCCTTGCGTCTCCATATTCCCAATTGTGGGACCACCGGTATCAGTAAACCTAAACATTTTAACAGAAGTGAGATAAATTCTGCTTTTAACCAAGTGGAATATGAATAAAGGAGTACCTGAGGTATCTTGAAATGAGGGATACGCTGCACAGGTCCCTAAGATAGATACATACATGTATATAGACCTGGGTTGGATAAGACACATATGAGGCAATCATACAGCATGTAACCGACCTTAATGGCTGGAAATGCCTAGAATAGCGTCCGATCTCAGAAATGCTTGAATCAGGGCCAAAAGAGCGTTTGTTAGACCTCAGATCAACATGACTATCTCGCTTTTTGAATCTTACCGCTCCACGTTCCTGCTTCCGGGTCGCGCCATCGTGACGTCACATCCGGTCCCGTCATTTCCGGCGGAAGTCGTCACCGGAGTCGGACGGCAGCCGGTCCACGTGACCTCCGCGATGGACACGCTCCGGGTGTCCTTAGCTGCGCAGAGCTGCGGGCAGAGCCGGAGAAAAATGGCGTCTCTGCTTGTGGCAGAGGAAAGGACCGAAGTCCGATCGAGGCCGAGACCGCCTTAGGGTAAGGGACAATTCCCTGCGCCACTTAGGTCCCCCCTCACCGTCCCAACTACTGGGGATGAGGAGAGACTTCTCTCTACTACCTGCCCTGTGTAGGGACAGGAAGCCACTGGTGTACGGATGCCGGGGTGGGGTATTTAACCTCTCTGCTTCCTGTCCCTACAGAGGTCAAGGGTCATCCTCCAGTTGGGGCCGTCATGGGGGACGCTATGGAAAGAACGGATTACGGATAGAAATCAGAGATCAGAGACCATAACCAGGATGCAACACTGGAAAGAAAGTTAAAGGGGTTGGCCACTTTACATCATGTTTTTGTAATGTGTTTGTAAATGAGGGGATGGAATATGAGGTAATTTACCTAATATACATCTATTAATAGTTCTGCTCCGCTTTCCTGATATGTAAAGAGAAGCCTCCTGTGTTTTGCCTCATCAGCCAGAGATTCCTGTCCATAAAATGGCTACAGATGGAGGGTCATGTGATCACCATCTATAAATGAACAATCGCCCTGCCAGGACAGATAGAGACTCGGAGCAGGTCCTATTTCTGCAGGTTATGTGGCTCAGTCAGTCATTTCTGTCATCTGTGTGTGACAGGACCTCCTGCGCCAATGACACACAAGCCACAAACAACGGATCTGGTCATAAGAAACCGCATGTATGAAGGTAGGGAACTACAGAGGTCAGGGAGCACCATCTACTACTGGTATAACTGGGCGAACCTCTAGCAGGATTTCTGGTCTTCCCCCGCGGTGTCTGAAGTCCTTCTGGAATATAGCGGTGTCCTGCCTCCAAGTCCAGCTTCCGCTTCACCTGCAATAGAAGGGAACCAATCATTTTTAAAGAAGGAAATCACATTATAGCTGCAAGAACATAACCAGAGGGAGACAGTACACAACCCTTCACTACTGAGGAGGACATTTTTACCAGAAGCTTCAAGAATAGACCAGATCTGTGATGTGTCATTTATCAATTTGGAGATTACGCTAACTTTTTAAGAATATATATATATATAATAGTCCAGTGGAGTAAGGGGACTGTATGATTTCTATATTTGTCAGTTTTCCCCCCTGCAGGCGCTACCTCTGGTTCTCATCTTTCCCTGAGCTGGTGGATGGAGACAAGCTGCTAGAAGTCTCCCTTATGCTGCACACAGGAAGGAGAGGAGAATCTGCTCCATTTCCCTCTCAGTTAGGCTTCTTACCCACGAGCAGGTGCAGTGAAAAATCGCTTAATGCCGACTTTGTTCCATTGATCAGAGGTTTGGGTCAGGAGTTCTGTTTGGAGCACAGAGAGATGTTCACTGATTGCCCTCACTTCTGGGCAGGAGGTCTTAGAGAAGCATCAGCAGTTCATATACAAAATACTGGGGGAACTAACCTGCACGTACTTAAATAAAACATATGGGTAAGATAGAAACCTACTACTACAGCAACCCATGAGCCAGCTCCTGCGCTCCCACCTGCAGAGACTTCTACATAATCTGGTCTCCCTGTGAGCCGCAGTCTGCCTGGTTTACAAGACTAATTCACCAAAAATAGGGGGGGCTTTTTTCCCCCCACCAAATTAAGGGCAAGTTATTAACTTAAAAATCTACCATGATAAACCAGGGACACTTACTGATAGACCCAGGCACCGTGACTGGTAATCTTCTTATATCCATGGCCTGCTTCCTTCTAAAATCAACTTTTTAAATTATGCAAATGAGGTAGAAGGACTCTGGGGGCTGTTACCATAGCCTCGACGTGCTATAGCTTCACAGGATGTTAAACTGACTTCTTCTCCCCTCTGCACTTCCATTTCACACAGTGTTAGGCTACATTCAGACGCTGTATGCCCGCTGTACCATAGTACGGCCAGCATATATTGGCGCTGTGGAGTGAAGCAGAGGATGACCGCTGTTCACCCCCGTCCCTCTCCACAAAACTATACAGCGCAGGCCGCAGTATTAGGTAGAAAGATAAGACATGCCCTATCTTTCTATGTAGGGGTACAGTGCCACACATTTGCTGCACCGTACCGCTCCCGTACGGCGCCGTGAACCCATAGAAGTGTATGGGGGACATACATACGTCGTATATACGTCCCCCAACCGTTTGGAATCATTAGCATCATTTTAACAGATTGTAGAAGGAAGGAGGCCATGGATAACACATATAAGACGATTACTCATAGATCCAGGCAATGTTCCTGAATTATCTTGATGGATTCTGATGGTAGATTTCCTTACATTGGATGCTCAGTACTGAGGTTTGGGTTCCTTTCCCTTTCTGGTATGTGCTGAAGGGAAATACCTTAGATGGCGTGCACTGATAATGATCCTGCACTATGTCCTGGCCGTGTTACTTGCACATAACTCATCACTATGTGTATATCCGTCTCTCTTGGAGCCGCACCTCATGGTAACATCTGCTCAATGAATCTCCCCAGCCCGTGGAGGAGCGTGGGTGCGAGTCTTCCACCAACCCATCCTATACTCGTTTCTCCACATCAGAAGACGCTCCCCTACAAGTCTCTGCCAGAGGGAGATGCATCACATTACACAGACGTGAGAAACCCAGGGGGAGCGTCTAGTAGATCATTAGGCACATGTGCGGCTATAGTAGTACAAACCAGCATGTCCTACACGCTTCCTTAAAGGGGAAGTTCCAGGTTTGCTTGTTACCTCATATTCAAATAACAGGGGGCAAGAAGATGACAATTTTAGGGTCCGACTGCTGCGACGGCCACCGATAACAAGATCAGGACCCCCAGCAACCAAGAGAATAGGGTCCCTTTCCTCACTAATGGGTGGAGCAGTGTCCTGCTGCAGCATTCAATAATATCCAAAATTGTGGAAAACAACGCTCAGGTATCTCAATCACTGTCCAGGTGAGTTTGAGAGATATCTGAGCGCTGTGCTCAGGAATTTCCAACACTCTTTTACCATGTTCATCCAAAGGCTCCACCCGTTAGAGAGAACAGGAGCCCCCTTTATGCCGATCAGTGAGTATCACAGCAGCCGGTCACTCTCAGATTAAATTTGGATAGAGAAGTTGCTTATTTAGTACAACCCCTTTAAGGGCACCGTTAAAAAGTTAAACCTGAATCTGAAGGCAGCTTGTAATGACAGGGAGCCCAAAATGTGTTTATTATGCTACAACCGTGTGTTCATGAGGTCCTAGCGCCTGCAGCCTTCCCACAGCTACAGTAGGGAGAACGCTGGTGGCGGCTGAAGCCGAGTCTCCGTTCACACGTGGCGTTTACGTTGCGTTATGACATGACAGCTGCGGAGAGGAGATTTGCCTAATTACATTGCATTAACAAGCGCTCTAATGCATGCACAGAGATTGGAGCGTGGGCGGGTGTTTCAGCAAGCGATTCTATACTTCCATCTCCATAGCAGGCCGCATTCACACATGGCGTTAGGAAAAACGCAATATAAAACGTGCGAATGAAGCCCACGAGATATTCCCCTACAAGTCTCTGCCATTTAGGTAACACGGTTTCCTGTGCGTTTATTGAACCCTCAAGAAAAACAATGGTAACTGAATGTGTGATCGTGGGTGGAGCCTTTCAATTTTCAAGTCAAAACAAAAAAAACGCCTCGTGTGAACGCGGCCTCAGGGTTTCAATCAGTACTCTATGCAGCCTAATGTACCTCGATACAAATTCCCTCTAAATAGCAAATGGTAATAGCGCGGCACATCTGTCACAAGTGCGTTCAGTCCGGAAAACTTGTTCAGTGCACTTGAGGGATTTATTGGAGTGAACGTACATATCCCTGAACTAGGGGACAAGACGAGTTCAGTGATTGGAGGTTCAGTAAATCCTATAAACGCACAAAGAGCGAAATTGTTGGATCAGACTCACTCGTGGACAGACAGGCTTTATAATGGGGATGGAGATTAATATAGCAGAAAGTCTACACAGAGGAATGGTAACAGCAATTCAATATCAATATAGTGATACATTTCCAGGAGGAATAACAGAGGATACAACTCAGAGTGTAACAGAGTGTAAAGATGCTCTTTCATGACCATTATTTAATTCTGATCTAAAATTTACAACCAAACGTCAGAGGGTAAGAGAGATCCTATTCTCTGGCAGACGGACCCCCACTGCACCACCCCCAAACAGAAAGTCCATCCACTTTCCTGGAGACATATTTAGTGCAGCTTTTCAGTTTTAGTCACGGTGCGGTAAAGTGAAAGTGTCACGAACTTTCCTCCAATGATTCACTTCAGGAACATCGGGCCCCTTACCATATTAATGATTATGGGGCTACATAGATCACTCATATAGACAGCAGCTTATCTGCCATAGTTAAAGGGGTAATCCTATGAATGCACTGGATAGGTGATAAATGTCTGATCAGAGGGGTCCCGGCTAGCCCCCCCCCCCCACCCCAAGATGTTTGAATTTGAGCATCGGACAAGCTTATAGGGGACTCAATAAGAATAGATCATATTCTAGGTAACGGCGTTGGTACTAGGGGGTATGACCACTAGGAAGTCCCCCTACTCATACATGTAGGAGGAGACATGACCCAGGACGACATCATACAGTGGGTCAGTACAAAACATGGCCGCCTGTATGGGGCCTAGACTGCACCCCCTGAGAAAGCTGCTGTGACACGATGGAACAAGGGAGGGACGCGGCGTGTAGTTACACACGATGTACACGCACTGACTGCAGATTTCTCACGTCAGAAACTTGACCCTTTAACTCCCTTTAAACCTCTGGCTGCAGCTCGTAGATAAGAAGGTGACGTGTTAGGACCAGACGGTGTGAAGTATCCGAGGGTGTGGCGTATATCAGAGCAATGACATGGATGATAGATTGTAAGCTCTTGAGAGCAGGGCCCTTATGGTGTCATCTGTCCATGTTATTCCATTGCAAAGTCCTCCATGATCTGTACAGCACTACAGAATACGATGGCGCTATATATTATGGATACTGTACACCCAGCTCCTAACACCACAGAAGAATCAGAAATATACAACCCTATTACCCCGTACAGACTACATATAGAATTAAATGTCTGAATAGTTATTTTACCATTCCCTGAAGATGCGGATACAATAAAAATGGCTGCCAATACAACTCTGGCAGCCATCTTTACCAGACTAATGAACGACAGCCGTAATGCCGTCTTCGAATTCTGAATCACAATTCAAATAAAGCTTTGAGGAACTAGTCCCGATCACAAACGTTTGCAATTGGGATTGCCCAACGTGGGTTTTACGTTGCAAAACGTGCGGTGCTTGTTCCGTATTGTGAGCGTTTTGGTTACAATGTATCTACCATCGGAACTAGCTCCTCCCAGCTGCAGAAACGCAGTTTGTTTATGGCCTCTTAAACAACTAAATGATAGGTGTAACCGAACAATGACAGGCTGTGGACGAAAACCAAATGTCAACACCCAGTTGTCAATTTATTAATCAATATTTGTAAAAAGACATATTACCGGAGGGCGCCCTAGGGTCGGCTTCTGCCCCACGCATCCCGGGCTCGGTCCTTGCGGGGTGGTGAATAGCATCAGTTCAGCCTCGCTCAGGCCGGAGTTTGCCGTTCCCTCTCCGGGGACATCAGGTGTGGATATAATGACGATCTGCTGCTCGGCCACATGGATGGTGCCACCCGTTTCCCAAAGCGTCCCAAGTTCTCCATCGGCGTAGCCATAAGCGACCCCAAAGTCCTGGGACATGATCAGTGTCCTACACCCATGTCTTTTAAAAAACCCAAAAGCCAATTCCACATCCAGAAGGTCCGTCAGTCTTTACAGGATGGAAAAAAAATCGCATCGGAGAAAAAAAACGTAGCGCAAAATCATTGATCGCAAGTGTGTAAGAAAAAAAAAAGTTTAAAGGGTCTGATAAAAGTTTTGAAGAGTCACCACGATTTCTACTGCTCACATCCAAGCGTCCCGTACATCAGGCGACGGGTCAGAACCATGACAATGGATTCTACCTCTGGAAGATTTAAAGGGAATGATCAGAACGGGACATGATCCATATAGAAAGGCAGAAGTGATATAACACACAGATATCAGCACTAATAGCTGGGTACTATAGAGCGGTACACTTATAACAATAGACCTGATATAAGCACTACTACTGAGCACTATATGGCAGCACAATCTATAACAATAGCACTGGTATCAGCACTACTATCTGTGTACTATAGTGCAGCACAGGCTACACTGGACCCCAGGCCAATATATAAAAGCCCCTGTACCGATCAGTCCATATACCCTCTATATTGCAGAATTCCAAGGGCTAAAATCACAAAGTGCGATCCGATCGGATAAAAATCGCATACAATCCGCAGTTGCTGCACTTGTAAGAGGTCAGACCTCGGGAGCTGACCATCCCCTTGAAGGCAGAGGCTCCGGGCAGAGGCGGTGGAGGCTGCGGCCGATCCCGTAGTCCCAGGAGCGCTATTGTTGTCGCCCCCCAGCTGATCCCCGGATCTCCCAGCTCTCGCCCATTTGCGCGCCAATTCCTTTTTTGCCGCGAAACTTTGGCGTACGTCATCGGCGACTTGGGATTGGTTACTGAGGTCTGAAGGGAAACATCGGATTGGCTGACTGCACGTTCGAAAAGGGCGGGCGGGAAAGGAGGCTTCGATTGAAGCGTGGGGGAGCCAATAGATGAAGAGAACGGATGAAAACAACGGCGATGATTGGTCGCACGCGTGGCTTGGGGGACTGTCCTATCTGCCCTGACAGGAAAATATAGTCCAGAAGAAGAGAGTGTGGAGGAGGATGAATGGGCTTTGCCTCATAGGAGGCTCCATAGCGCAGCAGTGACTGCTAATGGGAGCCCTGTGGTAATGAGTACACAGGATACCTATAGACAGATGTATTAACACACATCACACGCATATATGGAAACCAGTTCATGTTAGGTTGTTTCCCAGTTGCGTTCAAGGGCTTCTTGTTTTGCAGTAATTATTTTGCTTGTTGTCATTTTATAGGAAGCTTCATTGTTTACTTCCTGTGGATAGAAATCTGTCCCTGGTCATGTGATGTCACACAGGTGCACGGCTCATTATATCCCTGGTCATGTGATGTCACACAGGTGCACGGCTCCTTATATCCCTGGTCATGTGATGTCACACAGGTGCATAGCTCGTTATATCCCTGGTCTTGTGATGTCACACAGGTGCACGGCCCGTTATATCCCTGGTCATGTGATGTCACACAGGTGCACGGCTCCTTATATCCCTGGTCATGTGATGTCACACAGGTGCATAGCTCCTTATATCCCTGGTCTTGTGATGTCACACAGGTGCACGGCCCGTTATATCCCTGGTCATGTGATGTCACACAGGTGCACGGCTCCTTAAATCCCTGGTCTTGTGATGTCACACAGGTGCACGGCCCGTTATATCCCTGGTCATGTGATGTCACACAGGTGCACGGCTCGTTATATCCCTGGTCATGTGATGCCACAGGTGCACGGCTCATTATATCCCTGGTCATGTGATGTCACACAGGTGCACAGCTCCTTATATCCCTGATCATGTGATGTCACACAGGTGCACGGCTCCTTATATCCCTAATCATGTGATGTCACACAGTTGCACGGCTCCTTATATTGCTGATCATGTGATGTCACACAGGTGCACAACCCATAACACATAGCTCTGATTACCCTCTGTGATATAATGAGCTGTGCACCTGTGTGACATCACATGATCAGGGAACTGATTTATAGCCATAAGTGACCGTTGAAGCTTCCTAAAGAATGACAACAAGCAGCGAGTGAGGAATAGATACATAAAGTATACTGATCATTACACAAACAATATGAATTATTTAATGTGGACTCCATTAACACTTTCAGTGGTTGAAATAAATAGCAAGTCTACCATTGTGGGCACTAATCACCCTTTCACATCATCACTTTTTATTTCATGTTTTGGAGGAGAAATTTCTAGTGTATTATTTTAGGGCAATAAACAAAGAGGATGAACAATGTTGGGTGTGTTAGGTCCTGTATCAGGCGGTTGTAGACGACTTTAATGGAAAGAACCCCTTAGATGCGGCAGTCACTAATGATCCCAGCATCTGTAGAGTTAAAAGAAAACCAATCTTGCATCACATCTAACAGAATACAGAACAAAGACTCCGAACCTCCAGAACTACGGAGCACTGACCAGACCTGTGGCTACAATCCGCATTGTTATGGGAATTTCCAGTTGGGTCACAGAAGTGATGATAAGGAGCGGACACATAAGAATACAATGTGGGAATGGGACTGTACATCTCAATCAGAGGGAACAATGGCCTTTGTGTCATCTCCCACCAGAACGAGGATGTGTCTTTACAATGTGACTGGAGGGACCCTCGCCCTGGGACAAAGGAGAAGCAGCGAATTGTCTCCTAAACGGGGTCATGGAGCAGTGCGTGGTCAGTAACAGGAGCTAAATAGACTCCACTCACATAGTGGTCAGAACATGGCGGATTGTCAGTGTTCTGTGAGGGGGGGGGTCCTGGAAATGTCTGGGCTTCTGTCCTGGATGATGTAACGACATGCAGGAGGCTCTCTGGTAATGTACAAGGCAGGGGAATCGCAGGCACTTACAAACTCAGCAATGTGATAAGCAGATAAGCTAGAAGCGAGACATCAGACATGACATGGAGCACACGTACAGGGAGTGTCGGGGGCACGCATACAGCTGCCGTTTTGGTCCGTTTCTAAGCAGTTCATCAAAAAGCGCATACGTTTTTGACCAGTTTTAATTAAGATAACTGGTAAAACCTGTCAAAAACGGATGCTTAAAAATGGGCCAAAAACGGGTTAGACATGCCACATATGACCACAGCGCACAGGGGGTGTCGGGGGCACGTGGGAGTAACACACGTAGATTTGTCCTGCAATATTCTCATCAGTGTAAGAATAACTGGAGCAATCACACAGGTCCTACAAATCAATGAGCTGTCTATGTAATGAAGTTCCTCCAGCGACGTACACCAGAGGGTCTTTATTTGGGATTTTTTTTTTTTAAATTATATTTTTTTTGTTTCGCAGACTCTTGGCTTTTGGTGGCTATTTATCAACAAGGTGCAAGTTTATCAAAACATATTAAAATAAATCTACCACCATTAAAATCCCTCATGATAAACTTACACATACATTCAGGCAGCAGGACTGTGGTAATCTTCTTATATTTGTCATCTACAGCCTCCTTCTTACTAAAATCTACTTGAATAATTACGCTAACGAGCCTGAAGGGTTCTGGTGGGTGTTCTCAGAGCACCTCCATGTTGTAGTTTCACAAGCTGTTACACTGAGCAGACAGATCTCCTCCCACACCCCACACCCCCACCGTACTTCCTGCTGCTCATGGATTACACAAGTAGAGGGAGAGAGCAGGGGTTGGGCGACACAGGTTCTGCTCATTGTAACAACCTGTGAATATGCAGCACTGAGGGGCTCTGGTAACGCTCCCAGGAAAATTAAATTGAATTGGAAGGAAGGAGGCCATGGATAACAAATATAAGAAAATTACCGGTGCCTGGATCTATGAGTGCGGTCACACATTGCGTTTTCATTGCATTTTAAACACGTTACAACAGCTGAGGAGAGGTGAGACGTGATCTGCCTTATTACATTACGGTTTACAATGTGTTTTGAAAAACGCAAATGTTACCTGTAATGTAATTAGGCAAATCACCTCTCACCTCTCCTCAGCTGGTGTAACGTGTTTAAAAACGCAATGACAACACAACCAAAACGCAACGTATTACCGCACCCTAAGTGTCCCTGGTTTATCATGGGAGGTGGCCTATGACCGTGTGATGTAAAGTGTGGGACATGACTACTCAGAGGGATCTCTGCACATGTATAACATGATTTCTCTGAGTCTTTAATAAAAGAAAACAAACAAAAATATTGCAAACGTAAGATTTATTAAAATTATTAATATTCAATATTTACAATTTAACATTAGAAACAGCAGACATGGGAGACACAATACTAGTTTTTACCCGAAACGCTTCATGTACTGCAAAGGAGGAAACATCTTTCCATATTGTTTTGTAGATATGAGATCCTGATGTGGGGATTTACTAAATGTTTTTTTAACCAACATCCGCCAATATTAAGCCAAATATTATGGACCCCCCCCCCCCTTTATAGCAAAGGTGTTGAATCTGTTGATAACCCCCAGTATACAAAAGTCCTGAAAGCAACAGACTGAAAGCCTAAAGCTTACAATGTAGTAACACAGTGTAAACATACTGAATTGTCTTTACAAGGCAATAACAACAAATTCTGTGTGTGAACACGGCCCTTATTCAGAGAGATGATTAGAGCCTAATAGGTCCTGTCCATCTTATTAGATCCCACTGATATGGGGGTTTGGGGTCCACAGTGAGTAGCAGTCTAACAGATTCATGTAAAATACCATAGAACTGCTGAAAGTAGCCAGGTACAGCACTTATCTGCATTATACCCACAGAATATGAATGCAGCAGACATAAGCATCCTCCATTGCTGCTACATGACATGAGACCCGAAATTTAGTCACTCTGGGAATTGCAACAGATGCACCTGAATAATCAGCCACATACACAGGAGGATGATGGACTGCATTGTAAAAAACCTGGGGGCCATTCTCTAGGAGAAATTAGATTCCTATAATCCCTATGACATCAAGCTGTATGGCGGAGCGTGTGCTGCGCTCTCCATGAGGCTGCAGTCACACATTGGGGGAGATTATCGAAAAACTGGTGGATGCTATAAATCTCTGTACCCGAGCTGGAGCCTCTCAGGGAGCAGGGGATTTTAAAACTGACATTTACAGTCCCCCCCCCCCCTCCATTGTGTTTACAGTAAGTTAACATTACTTTTATGTGGAATGTATGTAAACGTAACATGTGAACACAGCCTGCAAGTCTATGAAAGATTCAGAATGTAGCAAGTATGTTTGGTAATCTACACAGACCCCTGTTCTAGCAATACCCAGACCCCCACCTACCAAACATAATGAACACATTGTAGAGCAATTCTATATTAGTGCAGATGGATTCCCCCACTGGATATCCTACACATAGGGACAAGAATGCCCTATCACTAACAATACTTGTATGTAATTTACTTCTCTTTCTCTGTGCTGTGTACTATGATGCCAACATGTAGCCACTATAATCTCAATTGGTTCTGTGGGGGATCATGTCTGTATGGACGGGTATACAGTCTTCTCAAGCCATGTGATATTAAAGGGCTAAACATATTGATGACCAATCCTAAGGAGTGTTCTTTAATATCAGATTGGTCCAACACCCAGAAACCTAACAGATACCTGGAATATGTGAAAGCAGACAGCGCCACTCTCTGTACAGTGGCTGATCTGAGTCACTGCAGCTGAGTTCCTACTCAAATGAATGGGATCTGATCTACAACAACCTGGTGTGACCACTACACCGAGAATGGAGCTGTCCGCTTCATTTTCTGCTTCTGGGTTTATCATTAGTTGAGAAGAGCTGATGTGCGGTGCTGGTACCCTCACCAACCTAATATTAAGGGCCTATCATATCTAGCCCGAAAATCTTATTGAATTCCAACCTAATAATAAACGTGGTCATGAAGTAAACCAACAAGTGTAGATTTTGGCTTACTGTCACATAACGGTGACAACTTGTGACCCCAAGTTGTGGTGTAGAACAAGCCTTACTCAGACTACTCTCATATCACATAAAATAAAATTACAAAGAACTAGATCCCTTTAAAGGAAATCAAAATCAACTATGATAAACCAGGGGAACTTACTCATAGATGCAGGTACTGTAAAAGCCCTGTGATGCTGCAGCACGGAGGGGCTCTGGTAACAACCCCAGGAGCCCTTCAAACTCATCAGTATAATTGTGAAAGTTGATTCTAGAAGGAAGGAGGCCATGGATAACACATATAAGAAGATTACTCATAGATCCAGGCACCGGGACTGGGGTAATGTCCCTGGTTTATCATCATAGATGATGTAGATTTCCTTTAAATATAGACAGGTGCAGGTTTGATGCTCCTTTATGCAGCACAAGCTACAAGTCAAACCACTTATTATATTTAGAGCATGTGTTTTAGTACACACTTTTATAAGTACAACACAAAAATATATGCCAACCCATGTAACCAAGGGGTAGATCAGTGCATCAAAAAAATCCTATGTGCAATGTATATTACATATCAGTATAATATAATAGCACAGTACATTCTCTGCTTATCCCATCCTCACTGCGGCTGCCATATTTACTCCCACAAACGAATAATAGGAAATTATCAAAGGGGACAGATTTTATCATCAGATTATTCTACTAAAAATTAGATTCTGCATAGTAATGTAATTATATAAGTGCTCCGTACCTCGATGGGAGCAGACAATCCCGATACTTGTGTGACGGGAACTAGTGGTTGTAGGAAGGAGGCAAATACTGATTTATGTCAAATCCCATGTAATCTGACCACGAGTAATGATAATGCCAGGTCCCCCTTTGCTTTTGGGCTTTACACCTGTGGTCCTTTGGCACTGTATATACTCCCATCTGTACCAGATTAAAGGAATTCTATGACATGACATCAATCGTTGCCATTCCAGTATATAAAATCTATGTGTACTGCTATTGACAGGTCCGCTCCATGAGGTCCGCAATCTGAGGGCTCCCTGTACACTCACTATTTCACAGGCTTGGGCTTATTGTATACCAAGAAGTCAGAGATGTCATGCCAGATGTTACTGTCGTCATACAGGTAAGTCATGGAGGACTGCAGAGATGGCTGCAGAGTGTGTCTGTGGTATTCAAAGAGCCACAACACAAAGCCCCACACCAAGGCGCCAAACCAGGGAAACACGTCATGTTTAGGTTCCGGGATGAAGCCTTTCTCCACCGATAGCCTCGCCAGAGCGAAGAGGACGCGGGACAGCAGGTACATATTTATCTGTGGGGGGGGATAAAAAGTATTGTTACAGAGTTAAGTCAATTAACCACTAATTACCAGCTCAGACTAGAGAAATACATGAACTTCCATATGCCGGACAATGACATATACCAGTGTATTATATTAGGCATAGTCATAATGCGGCCATCTTTTCCAGCTTAGAAGAATGTAATATCAGCAATGACATTTGTCCAGCAAACTCGCTCTGTGCGTTTATAGGCAGTGGTGTAACTAGGAGATACAGGGCCCCATAGCAATCTTCAGCATGGGGCCCCCCTTCCCACTTAAAAATATATGTATATTTACACATGCAAGTTACAATCACACATTTATACACTCATGCACACACACATACAGCATATACACACATGCTTACAGTAATAATAATAATATTATACAGCATATACACACATGCTTACAGTACCATATATAAACACCATACACATACAGCATGTATACATCACATGTATGTTATTTACATATTATGCTGTACAATATGTCATTGTGCACATCCTCCACTCTATAGTGTGTCAGGTCCATTGATGGGGCCCCCTGACACTGCAGGCCCAATGGCGGCTGCTTTAGCCACTACCACTATACAGGCAGTCACCAGGTTACATACAAGATAGGTTCTGTAGGATAGTTCGGAACCTATATATTTTGTAATTGTAGCTCTAGCCAAATATTTTTTGGTCTCTGTGACAATTGGATTTTAAAAATGTTGGATTGTCATAAGAACCAGGACTAACACTAAAGCATCATTACAGACACCTCTGATAACTGTTATAGCTGATCATTGTAGATTAGGGCTAAAGTACAGTAAATTACCAACATCAAGAGGTCTGTTTGTAACTAGGGGTCGTATGTAAGTCGGGTGTTCTTAAGTAGGGGACCACCTGTAGTTATAGGTATATATGATGGCGCAGAGTTCTGGGGAGAGTGTGGTAGAACAGAAGGAAAGGATAAAATTCAACTCAGCAAGAAACAGATAACCGGTGTAATGAATGACAGGGGGCAAAGGTGCAAGAACAAGACAGCGAGCTCAGCCTGCTGCCATCATGATGGGTTGCAGAGCAGCCAGGGGGTTTAGTAAAATGTAACGTGCTAATTAATTATAATTATTGAGGCAAGAAATTATTACAGCCTGGAAAAATGTTTTAGAAGAGGACTTGTACCAAGTTATAATATTACCCCCTATCTGACCAGTGAAGATCCAACTGCTGTCACAAAAATACATTATTAAGAACGGGATCTCCATTCTAATCATCGGTGTGTATCCAATCAGTCAGACCCCCCACCGATCATATTATTATCCCTTGTCCTGTGGATAGGAGAGAATAATTTACTTTAGTGAAACCCTGTTTTCCATCATTCTCATGTTGACTACAGTATCATAAATATAAGCTTACACTTTAGACGTGTATTGGCTGAACTTGCTGGCGGCAGACGCTGAAGTAGATATGGATCAGCTACATGGATTTCACCGAGCCAGTCCGGTTCAGGGCACATGCACCTCTAAGCTGAGGGTGTAAGACTGGCAAGGTAGCTGTGGGGCGGTATATATACCATCTTACCGTTTCCAGAAAGCCCCTTCATTTTGCTGAGCAGCAGGGGCCCCCCCAAGGGTCCCAGATGACTTTTTTTTAGAACCTTCAATGTTTTTATTCTTATAGAAACCTATTTTACAGTATACTGACTTCAAACTTTCATAAACATACAGTGACTGTTCTTACCTGGCTATTGATGTGATTATTTTCTCCAAAGACCAGCCATCCCCCTACACATGCGGCCAGGAAGGAGTGAAACTGCCATCTGCTTCCATGTATTTTCTCTTGAGCAGCCAAGAGGCCCTTATAGGTGAATACAAAATAAGCCAAGTTCCTTGAATGTGTGAATGTTGCTTGCAGGATTGCTTTCAGCTTCTCTTTTAAACTGGAGAAGGAAAACATGAGAAGGAAATGAAAATTTATAAAGATTGAAGACATGTTTAGAGGGGATCCAGCACCATAATTTACTAAGTGTTATGTTATGTAGGGATATGTCACACAAATCTATGTCTTCATTGCCAAAACTTCACTTTAGAAATATGTTAATTAGGATGAAGTGCTTTGGCAGAGCACCTCAGTACTCCGGTTGCACATCTTGCTTGACCCAAGAGACGTAGCTCGAAGGAGGAAGGAGTAGAGAAGGCTTTGTAGTAGTGGACATTATTATTGCTGTGGAGCTGGAGCCCTGTGACACTCTACTAATCACCCGAAAAACACTACAATCACATTGAATGTTCTATTTAATTTTGGCATAGAAGGATCAGATGGAAAATAAAAACAGAGGCAAGTGTGAGCATAGTCTTACATAACATAGCAGATCATTTAGTTATGTAAATCATGGTGACGGATGCCCTTTCAGGTAACAATATGCACTGTACAACCGTCATAAGAATTATTAAATTTACAGTTTGTGCAGTGTCTAAGCCCCCCCTCCACTCCTCCTGAATTTTACATTAGCAGCATAGTGGGAGCTCAAGCTGTAACTAAAACCTATACACTAACCATTGCTGATATTCCCACCTTACAACATGTTAAGATATGCTACTGCCTTATCCCATAACTTTCAGCCTTTTCAATGGAGAGGTCAAAAACCTGAAAGTGATAACTGCAGTAATGCCACCGAAGCAACCAGTTCATTATCATCACTAAATTTTTAAAGGGGGAAAAGAATCAGTGGTGCTCCAACCTCTGACCACCCCCATGATACGCAGCACAAGACTAATGCTGCATCCACTTCATTGTGGTTCTTTGAAGGAAACAGCTCCTTAGACCCATCCAACGGCGTTACCATTCTCCATGTAAAAGGAGTGTGAGGAGACACCCACCTGACTAGCAATACCTACTGTAGTTGATGATGTATCCATATAGTTGTAGTAGGAATAACATAAGAACACCACAACACAGAGCTATAAGAGATGCTTCAGTTTTGTTAAATGTTATAAAATTTAATTATTTGAGAGAGGATAGTCAATCCTGCATTCATGTATAGAATACATTACCTTCCACTCTTAAACAGGAATGTCATCACCAGGGCATGTGGGGCCCGGATTTTAGCTCCATACCTTAAAAGAAAAATAGGAAAAAGAATTTATTACATTTTCATTGCAGTTGGATCATACATAGTCACAGCCTAGACAAACAGCTTGCTGCAGGCTCGAGAGGTAAAGCTACTAGAAAAGCTCCTCTCCAAGCAACTCATTGTCCACATGAATAATTTTAACCAACATACAACTTGGCAACAAAGTATTTACTGGTTGACTGCCTGTATGTTTGAGAATATTCTGGACAATCCCTTAAGATCACCGTTTATTGATGTAACATACATGTTCGGCCGTATGACCTGGACATATTGCTGGATTGGCTGTTTGGTCGCAAGTCCGACAATATGTCCAAGTTGCATGGCCGAATATACTAGAAATGCCCATTGTAGTGAAACTAAGACCAATATTCCCACTTCTAAGATGTAAAAGTGGGTTTTCATGTAGCTGAACAACTCTGCTCACGGTCTCCTATGGCATAGGCACACCAAGGTAGTATTCATTTGTGCAGCCACTGGCCACCACAGCTTAATTTGTTGCAAGGTTAAATGCAGTCTTTTACAAAAAAAAGTGTCTTTACTGACAGAGAGGAACGGGTTATTTTTCCCAGCCAATATGCATCGGTCTGGTATCAGATATTCACATATCCTCATAATAGACTATAGAGTGATCAAGACTCTATGCTCTTACACTCTATAGTGGATCAGTCACACGGTCTGTTAAGATAACATCTGTGGGCACTGATCCATTAAAATGTGCAGCTTCCATTCTAAAAGCGGACGGTACTCTCTATGGTGTGTATCTAAGTTAACCCTACACAGATTAGTCCATTTTTGCCTATGCCAATGTTACCTAAGGCAGGTGACTGATCATGAAAAGAGAACAGATGTCCCATGTTCTCCAATATGAATGAAGAAGCAGAATGATGCAAATGCTAGGCTCTGTTCCACTTCCTCACATCCATCCAAAAGAGCTGAATGGAGCAGCAGTGCAGATGTGGAACTGTCACTCATAGTAAATACAGATGCGTGGGTGCCAGGTCTTGGCCTCATGACCAGGACATATTGCCGGCCTGGCGTCTGAACAGCCAATCTGGCAAGTGGACGCCCCTTACAACTAGACATGGCTATGATTGGCCAGGGGGTGCCTTGGCTAGTTGTTGAGCTCCGGGTCTGCTCATCTCTAATAGTAAAACTTAGCACAGACCCTATAAGGAGCTAATAGTTGATGTCACATAGAAATGATCCTTTCATGTTTTTTTTTGTTTTTGATTGCAGTCACGTCCTGAGCACCTCGAGTATTATTCTGAATGGAGTCCCCCTCTAAGCTGCTCCTGACACCAGTCCCCCTCCATTGGAGAACTGATATACCAGGTGCACCTCCATCCTGCACTCACACTGCTCCATTGCGGAAGCCTTTGATGACGGCCAGGGCAGCGGCATATCTCTTCTTCCTGAGCAGCTGGTTCACTGCCCGGATCACAGACCTCGGTAACACGGCTGCTGCCATCCTTACAGCTTGCAAACACGCCGCACTTCCGGGTTCAGAGACCACTTGCGTTCCACTGGGGTTACGTGCAACGCAGAAATGCGCCCGAGCGGGAAACAGTCTGCCCACCTTTAGTTCCATTTCCAAAGAATTTCCACTTAGATAACTATAATCTCGAAAACAGTTATCTGACCAATCGTTAATGATTCCATTAACTATTTCATTTTATTTACCTTAATTGTTTTTATTTCAAATTATCAATATTACATCATTTGATTGCTGTAATGTTATCATAAATAAAAAAAAAAATTATTACTATGATTTATTTATCATAATCTTTTTTTTTTAAATCATAATTTTATCAAATGTATTTGATAAAAATAGCAACAATAATTATGCCATTATTAGATTTTATTTACCAAAATAGTTTATATTTCAAATCCTAATATGACATCATTTATCAAAATATTTATTATTTGTATTACTGTTATTTATTTATCATACTTTTTATTTTAAATCAATGTTGTACAGTTTAATAATAATAACGATAACAATAATAATAATAAATGTATGCATGAATTTTATTGAATATTTTTTTTAAATAATTAAACTAGCTTTATTTCCCATTTTTCATATGCATAGCATAGTTATTAACGCACCCCTATTTCATAATGTCAAGTTCACATATCTAAAAAACACTAATAATATTATTTCCAAATATCAAGTTCACATATATAAAAAAAAAACAAGTTTTGTTTAGTATTGAATAATTTAGTTTCATAATTTATCCACTTATTTATTATATTCATATAATAAATTTATATTTTCTTTTTTTTTTTTTTTTTTTATAAAATCACATTTTTAATTCACCCCAAACCACCTATTTATCATATCCTAGTCATGTGAGTATACATTGTGTGTAACTTGTTACATTATTACCATAATGTTTATTATTCCATAGCTGGTTACATTGTATCTCCTGCAGATCTTTCTGTGTACACGGGCTCCCTCTGCTGGCCGCACTGCGTCTTGCAGCTAGATGCATTTCCCATAATGCTGCTCTTAGGACATCTGCAGCCTGCAAGATGGCGCAAGCGATATTTGAGGCATTTGAAGGTAAAATGCTAAAAGTGGAGAGTGTTTGTGTTCTGCATGTGAAATGATGTCCTGTGTGGTGTGGATTGTGCTGCAGGGGGAGGTGGAGGAAGAGCACAGGGCTTGTTGTGTGCAGCAGAGGGGGGCAGGCTTCCGGGAAAAGCTGCTTTATCAGGGAGGAGGGGGGCACCTGGAACAGCAGCAGAGGACAATGGACCTGGGCACCTCCACTGCTGACCTGCTGCCTTGTACACAGGGCACCCTGCTCCTCCATGTTACCAGGCTGTGCCCTCCTTACATATGGCATCCTGGAGAGCATGTCCTGTGTATATCATAGTATAGTCATGTCACAGGGTGGCTGGATGGCCATCTAATGCAAGGGAAGGGCTCGCTGGGAGATTCATTCTGTAGGACAATTAATTGCATTTCCTGTATGAAACAATTTAAATCACAATAAAATAATTAAATGTAACAAAATTTGGCAGTGGAAGAAAAAAAAAAGTGACATTGATATCTTCTATATCATCTCTATGATGAATCAGATGTAAGATGGTGAAAGATGGAGTCTCCCCTCTATTAATATTATCTTTTAATAGTATTCATGAATACAAGATCAAGGTTCTGGAAGGGCGATTGTTCATGGGCAGTTAGAGATCACATGACCCTCTATTTGCAGCCATTTTATGGACGGGAATGTCTGGCTGAGGGCGGTTTGCCACGTGGCGTTTTTGTTGAGTTTTTAAACACATCTAAAATGCAAGTGGGAGGGAGTTTGGCCGAAACACATATACGTTTTGGTACAACCCCCACCTACTTGCATTTTGGATGCGTTTAAAATCGCATCCAAATAGGGACAAACTTGTGACAACCCCTTTAAGCAGGCTGAGGGTGATGCCACACATGGCGTTTTGAACCCGTTTGTGGTCCGTTTTTAAGCAGAGTTAAAAAACAATAAGATAATTTGTAAAACCTAGCAAAAACACATGCGTTTTTTTTAGGGGACTGCTTAAAAAACGGTCGAAAAAAGCGTTCAAAACGCCACATGTACCATCACCGTAATTGTTACAGTTGTCAGAGTTGGAGCTCTGCTGACCATGTTTTAGGTACAACTAGTTTACAACTTTTCCATATGTTGGAGAAGGGATTATGGGACAGAAGTGCCTTTACTCGAAAATACATAATTTTTTTTCAAATGTCCCAGCTTAAATCAAACATTGCGTGGTCTTACTCTAGCCGACGCATTAGTAAACTAAAGTGGCGTTGATTGTCAAAAGTTGCAAAAAATACAGTTTGACAAACTATCACCAAAAAGCAGACACAGATCTAATGATAAATGTCACGTATAATGTGATATATGATACATACAAACCACAAACCTGGTGCAAGCTATAGGTCAGTGATGGAGAACCTTTTACAGACCAAGTGCCCAAACTACAACCAAAACCCACTTATTTATCGCAAAGCACAGAAATTTAATTTGTGATTTATACTCCCTGCTCTGTCACATCTTTCATTCATATCAGCCCCTGAGGACACTAATAAAGCAGAAAATAGGAGAAATGTGGATAATCATTGTAGCTTCCCTCCAGGGTTCCCTAAACAGGAAGAAGCCGGAGAAGGAGCTACAATGATAATCCAGATATGTCCACACTTCCCAGTCCTGCAGTAGTCCCAGGTAGAACTGTCACTATAAAATAGTTCTGTGCACAGCAAGTCCTGGGCTGTCTGTGACCTTAGGAAGATGCCTGGAGTCCTCTCTGGTGATGGCCTGGGTGCCTACAGAAAGAGCTCTAAGTGCCACCTCTGGCACCCGTGCCATAAGTTTGTCACCACTGCTCTAGGTAATGCACTGAGCAGGAACGTCACTCTGCTGCCGGTCATAGCCCCCTGCACTTGTAAAGGGGAAACTATTCTCCAAGAATTTCGACTATTTTACGGCGTCTGTACAAGCTCAGATAAACCCTGATTTGCACATATTGCAAAATTACTACTGAATTTATCCTAGTGGTTTGTGTATAATTTCACAGCACAACTTTGGTTTCAGCATCTGGATCTCCAGTATTAAACTGCACCTGACACCAAGTTTTACCCCACTTAACTACCAGCCCCTCAGGAAGCGTATGAAATGTCCTTTCTAGAATTCCCCTTTCTTATGTGAAATCTCACCGTTTACCTATAAAAAAATTTCCCCCACAGTCAGGGAAATATGACTCTTTCTTTCATCCCATTTTCACGTAAAATGAGTCAAGTTTAGTGGTTCCAGGGGTAATGTCACTTCAGACGCCCCACATTTTCTGTTCTATAGCACCTAGAAACATGGTTTTTATATTAAAGATAAAGATCTCGTCTAATAGAACGCATCAAGCTTGTGGCTTTTTGAACTACAGAACCAAAGTTACAAGCAGCTGAAGACAAGCGGCAGGGAAAGTTCCAGTTCCCAACTATTTTTTAACAGCTTTTATGTCCAGTTCTGTAAGTCACCGTAAGAACCGTAACCTTGATTGGATCTAAAATATGAGATTCTTATCTTTGTTATGACATTAAAAGCTTGTTTTAGCTACTATAAGACAGAAGATTGGGGCTTCTGATGTGACACTACCCCTGCAACCAGTAAACTTGACTCATCTCAATTAAATGAGGTGAGAAAAGTCATGTTTTCCTGATTTTGGGGAGGTTTTTTTTTAAATAGGTAAACAGGTGAGATTTCACATAAAAGAGGGAATTCTAGAAAGAGATAAGAGGCCTTAAGTGACAGGTCTTTCTGCTGCAGATTTGTCCCACAACGTATGTATGAGATTGTGCAGACTTGAGTTCCCCTTGAGGTCTCATCTGGTACAACTGGGTGTCGTAGAAATTATTTGCCGATGTCAGTTGTCCTTAGAGGAAGTATTTTAAACATAAACACATAAATCAATACCAGTAACAGTAAGGGTTCAGGCACAGGACCGTCAGGGCGATGTATGTGGACGGCTATGGTGCACGTGCTTGGTCCGGCAAGTGGCCGCGTGGCTACTATTTTCTATGGAGAGTGCTGGGGGCTAGCAGCGCACACCCCCTCCTCCTCTCCCACGCACCGTGTTCCCGCCAGGCATAAGTTCGTGTGCATGAGCCTAGCATCAGGTGGTGGCTAATAAAATCCTAGCATTGTCTCATTTCTTAAAATATGGGCTTTTTGTATCCAAGTGTCCCACTCGATTATACAACTTGTTATACAACTGGTTAAACATCGGCCTAATTGTAGTGAGAATTGTAGTTCTCTCAAATGCACATTTAGTTTTAACTAATGCAATTATTTCCTGAATCTGGGAGGAGGGGGGCTTAAAGGAAACCTACCACTTAGAATGGCAGGGGTAAGCTTACTTTCGTTACTTTCGTTAGTGTTATAAACCGCGGTATCGCGGTTTTAACACTTTTTAAACTTTAGAGCAGAAGACGCTTCGTGCAGAAGAGATGATCGTGCGCGCGCCTACATAGGAAATAACAGAGATGTTGCGCGCCGAAGCCCCTTCTGCTCTAAAGTTTAAAAAGTGTTAAAACCGCGATACCGCGGTTTATAACGCTAACGAAAGTAAGTACCGGCACCAGCTCACCCTGAGCTCACCCTGAGCTGGTGCTCGGTACTTACAGCTTACCCCTGCCATTCTAAATGGTAGGTTTCCTTTAAGGGGGATTTCCAATGCGTTGTGATTACTAACTTAGTTGCCATTAAAATATGGGCCACTACTGTTCTAAACTTGTATAGTTTATCTATGTCAATCAATAGGAGCGACTTTTGTATCACTCCCTTAATACCCCTTGGTTGGATGTCCGGGTGAAGATGCTTATCTTCTATCTGTCTAGTTATCTGTCTCCTATAATTTGTGTATTTCATATCTATATATCTATCTAACTATTTATCTATCGATCTTCTATCTCTCTTCTACTGTATCTATTTATCATCTGTCTATAAATCTCTATCATCTTTCATATGTATCTTCTATCATCCTATCATCTCCAATACAATTCTCCTACAGCCCCATATTACAGATACTTACTGTAATCTAGATACCTGAGAGGTGAAATTCTAGCGCAGGTCCACAATATGTGTGCTACTTTACATTTGCTATTTCACCAGTCTTGTGTTTCTGTGATGAATTTTTTTTTCTTCTCCAGGCATGGACAACCAGACAGTCCTTGCTGTTCAGTCTCTACTGGATGGACAGGGCGGTGTGTCGGACCCTACAGGCCAAAGTGTTAACAATTCAGGAGCCCTGCAAGTACTTGGTATGATACTGGGAGATTTTTTTCATTGCATGTTCATAGTTTATACGGTTGAAAAAAGACTCTTGTCCATCAAGTTCAACCAAGTTTAAGTGTAATTCAATTGTAGAAACTTTGTAGTATACTTTATTAAATAAAGCAACGTTTACGTGTCTTTTTTTCTGCTCCTGAAAGCTTCTGAGCCTCCTCCACTTCAGACTGATAAGGAGGCTAATTGGACACCTTTTTCACTTGATGATTCAGCTCTCAGAGTAGATGATAATATCCAGGGACTCCCTGTAAAGGGTTAAGTCATTAGACACTTTATCAGGCTTCTTTATCTCTCGGCTGTCAGTGGATACAGGACAGAAAGCTGATTTACACAAACTGCTTAATACAGGAAGAAAGGAAGGGGGAAAAGATGGGTACAGGAACAGTTTTCTATAATGAAGTATATTACAAAGTTAATTATTACTATTATCTGCACTGTTGAGCAATTTTGTTGAAAGTTGAGCTAAATTGTACAAAAAAAATACTACAGAACAGTCAAAAACTATAGACAAGAGCACATACATAGTAGCGAGATATTGCAGTTCTGATATGTTCCATCTTCTTGCAGATGATGAAGATGTCTTTCTCTGTGGCAAATGCAAGAAACAGTTCAACTCTCTTCCCGCTTTCATGATCCACAAACGGGAACAGTGCCATGGCAATACGCCATCGTTGGCATCGGTCTCCCTGGGTAATCACAGTGTATATACCCCACCGGTCAGTTCAGTACAGCAGCCGCCCATCAACAGACAGGTAAGTAGTATTGGAGGCAGTGAGAGGACAATTACAGGCAGTGAATGGGTAATGTACAAGATAGGGTCCATAGATTTCTTCTTAAGTGGAATTTGTATGTAAGTCGGAACTATATATTTTATAATTGTAGTTCCAGTCAAAATTTTTTTGGTCCTGAGACAATTGGAGTTTCAAAATTATTTTCTGTAATGGGACCAAGCATTATCAATGAAGCTTCATTACAGACACCTTACAGCTGATCATTGCAGCCTGGGACTATAGTAACATCCAGAGACTTCACCAGAGGTCACAGGGGGCAGAGGGGTCCGTCTGTAACTATGGGTCGTCTGTAAGTCGGGTGTCCTTAAGTAGGGGACCGCCTGTAGTCAAATTTTTTTTTATTACTGTGATTCGTTTAAAGGGTTTTTCCACTTTCAGCTAATAATGGATATTGTTTGTGTAATGAAAAGTTATAACATTTTCCAATATACATTCTGTATCAATTTCTCCTAATTTTCTAGATCTCTGCCTGCTGTCATTCAACAGGAAGCTTTATTGTGTATTTCCTGTGGATAAACACCATTCCATGGTCATGTGACATTACACAGGTGTTATATAACGAACTGTGCACCTGTGTGACATTACATGTCCAGGGATATAACAAGCCATGCACCTGTGTGACATCACATGACCATCAATATAACGAGCTGTGCACCTGTGTGACATCACATGACCAGGGATATAATGAGCTGTGCACCTATGTGACATCACATGACCAGGGATATAATGAGCTGTGCACCTGTGTGACATCACATGACCAGGGATATAATGAGCTGTGCACCTGTGTGACATCACATGACCAGGGATATAATGAGATGACAAGTCTCTGTCTCCATCAGATATCCACCTACATCGCAGTGCCGCCGTCCCCTCTCATCCAGACTCTGGTACAGGGAAATGTCTTGGTGAATGATGAAGTCCTGCTTTCTGCAATGTCAGCACTTACCTCACTGGATCAGCCCATGCCTCCCACACCAGCACCTGTACAGGTAACAGTATAGACCAATAACCTAAAGTATGTAGAGAGCTGAGCATGCAACTAGATCTATACATACAACAAGAAACTGGTGCATCCAATAAACCAGGGTCACTTACTCATAGATCCAGGCACCCTGACTGAGTTTGTTATCCATGGCTTATTACTTCCTTCTAATTATGCTAAGGATCCAGAATGGCCCTAGGGGTATTACCACAGCCCCTCCATGCTGTAGTTTCACAGGCTGTTACAATGTCTTTGGCACTCCCTCTCCCTACACATTGTAACAACTGGTGAAGCCGGAGCCCCCAGAGCCCTTTCTGGCTCATTAGTATAATTTTAAAAGTTGATGTTAGAAGGAAGGAGGCCATGGATAACAGATATAAGAAGATTACCACAGTCCCGGTGCCTGGATCGATGAGTAAGTGTCCCTGGTTTATCATGGTGGATTTTGATGGTAGATTTCTTTTTAATATTGTTCCCGTCAAACAAGTGAGCGATCACATATCCGTGCGCAGAATACTGACTGCCATTGCCGACTGCATTATGTCTATGGTGCTGCAGACACAGGCAGTCCTAAAACTACCCACTGCAAAATAAAAAAAGCCGAGATTTCGATGCTCGATGTATATTGATGAATGTGTCTTTATTCAGTTCTTTAATTTATTCTAGATACGTCAAACCCCTGGGTGGACTACACCCATTTGTGAGGCAGCCTCTCTGATGGTGAGCTGATCGCTAGGGGCCCCCGGCCGATGGATGACAGATCATCGGTGAAGTCAACAGATGACCCTTTTATTGTGGTCACAACAAGTCCAGAGCAGGAGAGAGGCACTGTGGCTCTCCAGTCTGGCTATTTCTGGGTTGTCCTGAGGAGGGCGCTACCTCTAGGATGTCCACAAGCCTTGATATTGTTGTTCTGATGCAGCACCAAGAAATCCCTTTAAATATTACGATATATTGCCATGTGCTGTCAATATTGGTCCACTGTGGTTGACGTCAGAATACGGGAACCATTCCAGCAGCCTGTATTCTGTGTGCTGTGTACCGGACCAATGTTTATGAATGCGCCATCTCTTCTTACTCTTTCTTCTATTATCTCACATCATATTTAATGAATGTGTTTCCTTTCAGAGTAACCTCAGCATGCACAGTGGTGGCACCTACCTCCATGCACCCTCCCTGCCTCCCAGACCTCCACCACCACCTCCACCAGTGCCAGCGACACCGGGGCAGAACCTTATGGGGATCCCAGTCCAGGCCAATAGTGGCAGCTGCAGTACTGTAGTGCAGGTCTACAGCTCTCCCATCAGTATGCCAGGGAACACTGGCATGGAGATCCATGGTTTGGGCATGGCACCCTACACCCAGATAGAGGTAGTAACCCTTGTGGGATGATTGTATCTTGCATTACACAGTACGGTGCTTGCCAATTTCCAATGAACTAAATGTAGTGGCAAGACGCAGGTTAATAGGGATGAGCGAAACCGTTTGGGTTCACTGTCAACACCCACAATCAGACGTTAACCCTTTAAATGCTGTATGCTCCGCCATTTTCCTTAGGATTGTCGCTCCCCACGAGGCCATCCTAAGGAAAATGGTAAATGGTAGCACCCACATGCCACCTGAAGCACTGATGGTGTTTTAAGGGTTAACACCAGTAATCGGTGTCAGCGCCAATGTTAGCAGTGGGTGCAAAGGGGCTTCCCAGCCTCATCAACCAGCTTTTCTGTGTGAACCAAATGCCATCACATAACTTCTGGCTAAAGTCCAGATTCAGGGACCTGAACCTACAATGTTCAGCATAGACCCAAACATTGTAGTTTGGATCCGCTCATCACTACATGCCGGATCCCCAATTTGGTGATCGCTGGGGTTCCCAGCAGTTAGATCCTCAGCGAACAGTTTGTTATTATTACTTGTTCACTTTGTACAACCCCTTTAAATTACTAATGTTTTCATACATGTTTATAGCGGATTAAAGCAATGATCTCCTGGCATGACTGTATCTGCAGGTCCCAAGTCAGTGTGTGGAGAGTACAGTCTATAACACCCCGCCTGTATACAGTCCTGGAAAACAGGGTCTGAAATCAAAAACTACGAGTAGCTGCTCACCTTGTCCTGATGGAAATGGGAATAATTTGGGAAGCCTGGAGCCTACTATCCCCAACAAGACCCGCCGCTCTAAGACAGACACCAATGGTCAGAATGGTGAGTGCCTTGTATGCATTGGTGGCAGTCATGCTGGTTACAATTGCCCAACCATCTAATGTGTATCCGTGTCCTCCTGACTCTGTGCAAACAGTTAAAGGGAACCTGTCAGCATAGACCAACCTAATAAACCACTACCAGTATGTTATCAAGTATCTTAGCACCTTCCTCTTCATGTATATTTTATGACCCAGTGTTGTGGCATAATCCAGAAAATAAGTTTTGAAGTGAGATGTAAATTGGTTGTATAATGTCAGGGAAGCGGAGAGTTTAGTGCTGAAGTCAAGCTCTCCGCACCTCACAACATCCCCCTCTGCTGTGACTGACATCACGCGTCAGACTTCTGGAGAGATGGTTAGTGAAGTGACTGAATACAAGACAATTGATCACTGCAAAGGGGGTGATCTAAGGCAGGGAGAGCTTGACTTCAGTGCTAAACTCTCCACCTTCATGACTTCATACAACCAATTTACATCTCACTTCAAAGTTGATTTTCTGAATGATGCCACCACACTGGGCCATGGTGGAGACATGATCTGGAAGGTGTTACTCTGCATGAACACATACTGCAAGTGGTTCATTAGGTCAATTTCTACTGACAGGTTCCCTCTAAGGTGTCTCCATTAACCCATATCTAAATTTTCCTAGATATATGCTATGGAAGTATGATGTCTCCCCCTTGTAGTGATTTCTTCATTCTGATTTACCTTTCTACTTAGGAAAGATAAAATCTCCAAAGTTAAAGTGTACGTTCTGTGATAAAGCCTTTGGGAAGAACTTTGATCTCCAGCAGCACATTAGAAGGTGAGACATCTTTCGCTCAATGCTCAATTGAGCCGTGAATAATAAGCAGATGACCGAGCCAGAAGAGGCTTTTGTAACATAGCCAGGAGCCCCTGAGGCTAATTTGCATACTTTTAAAAGACCATTTTATCAAAAACTAACCTATTAGAAGCAAAAAGATTCTGTTTCAGGAGGCACACACCAGCATGTAAGTGTGCTTGGTTTAGAAGCACTGTATCTTTAATGGAAATTAGTAAAAAAAATTGCTATATTAATATATATTTTTAAAGTCATACAGGGGAGAAGCCTTTCCAGTGTATTGTGTGTGGACGAGCATTTGCACAGAAGTCTAATGTCAAAAAACATATGCAGACTCACAAAGTCTGGCCCAGAGCTCCAAATACCACCAACACACAAGCACCCATGACCTTACAAGTGGTACCAATTAACCCTTCGCAGCCAGAAGAAGAAAATGTGGAAAATGGAGGTAAAATGAGTGGAAAATGTTATAAAGACATGTATAGAGGGTGTATCCAGGCTCCTCTTGATATGTTGGTATATTACAGTCTCCAGCCAGGTCCCACCGGAAGATGCTTCTTCACAGGACATAGACACAACTCAAAGTGGACCATGTGATGGATCGGAAGCCAAACAGGGTGTAATGATTGACAGCTCCTATCACTGCCAGTTCTGCAGCAACAAATTCAATAGCTATTTCCAGCTCAAGTCTCATATGACTCACCACAAACAGGAACAGGTAGGTCGCGGTCTGTTCAATTTTCCATAAACTAAAGATTATTCCCTATTATAGTTATAGGCATTTAGTAAAGAAAATACCCATCACCCTTTTCTTACTTCTGTTCTTAACACCCCCCCCCCCCCCTAACATCCATATGGACGCCATAATGGATGGGTCCTCCGCTCTCTTGTTCCAGAACAGAGAGCAGGAAATTTAAAGGAAATCTATCATGGGGTATGACCCCTACCTAAACCATCAACACTGCAGTCTAGACAGAAGAAAGCAGATCCCAGACAAACCTTTATTAAGTGGCTCTGAACACTCCATCACTGCTATAGGTAGTTATTAGAATTATCCTAATTAGGCAGAAGTGCTCCAGTGGGCATTACAAAAGCCCCTCTGGGCTCTGGCTTAGTCACCAAAACCACACCCCCGAAGCACTTCTACCCCACTCGCTGCCTCCTCTGAAAGGGTTACCTCTGTTAAAGGGCATCTACCACCAGGATGAAAGACTGTATGCAAATGAGCCTGAGGGGCTCCAGAGGTGTTAAGTGGCGCCTGAAGCCCCTCAGGCTCATTTGCAAACAGTCTTTCATCCTGGTGGTAGATGTCCTTTAAACCCTCCTTGGAGGGCTAGGAGACTCCGAGTGGCGGGTCACATGATCTCGCCAGCTGAGCAGGGACATCCTGTTCGGTCCCGTCTCTGCTTGTTTCTCGCAGACAGAGGGGCTGTGCTGTGATCGTTGTCTGCACGCCGTCTCCGTCATAAGCATTCACCAATGAGTGGTTGGAGGATTTATTTCTGTGCCGAAAGAGTTATATCCATGTGATCACATAATGGGGCACATTTACTAAGGGTCCGCACACTGCATTCCCGTCAGGTTTCCCGACTATTTCCGATTTGTGCCGCATTTAACAGGGGTTTTTGGCGCACACTATCGGATTTTGGCATAATCACGCTGACTTTCATGCGACACAAATTTGGGGCAGGCCATTGGACAACCCGACTGATTCGGACTGAGCGCGGGATTTAAAATTCAAATTGTGTCGCAATACATGCACTTACATTCAGCGGGAAGAAGATGGTGAACTCCGGCGGACCTGAGCAGGGAAGCGACACATGCAGGATATCTGGCGCACGATCTAAGTGAATTGAGCCAGACTTCATCCTCTTCGGACATTCCGGATCAGGGATCTCGACAGGACCGGGTAAGTAAATGTGCCCTTATCTCTTCACTCCATTACCAACATTCTAGCAAAAAACTTCTGTAAGTTAAAAAATTAAAAACGTCCAATTACATCGGCACGCCCCTCCAACCACTGACACGGGAGAGATGATCACATGCCTACTGTAATGGGTGATTGGCCTCTTGATCCCCATGAGGTCCACATGAGGTCACAGGAGGTCCCGAGTCCTGTTACTATTGGATCATGTGACCTGCAGGTCCTACAGACAGAAGGGAAAATGTTATCGGGGTAAGTACAATATAGGTGACCCTATTAGAGTATTGTACTTACCCTGGTAAAGTTTCTCATTAGTGGTCAACCCCTTTAAAGAGTTACGTTGATAGAGCTTGTTCATTGTACAGTACAGTGTAATAGCCATGAGGCTACTAAGTTATCAAACTTTCTGCTGAGAATGAGGCTATGGCTGGACATATAATGGACCTGTAGATAAGGTCACATATGATACTGATTGATGGTAAACAATGTGGTCACTGTTACGTTTTCGCAGGTGTACAAATGTGTGGTAAAGGGCTGCGTTCACACATCTCAGAAGCTGGACCAATTTTTGGAACACATCAAAACTCACCAGGAAGAGATGACGTACCGATGCCACATCTGTAACAAAGACTTCTCTTCTCTGTACGAGATGGGCGTGCACCAGTATTCTCACAGTCTGCTGCCCCTCATTGCCCCCAAGAAGGAGATGGCTGTATACAAGTGAAGTATTGTTCCATCTTATATAATGTATCATACTTTGCTCTGGGAGAATCAGACAGAGGCTTGTCCCGCGACATTTGAGGAAAGCAATGCTTAGGAAATGGAGTGGAAGAAGAAAATCAAAGAGCAAATGAATAGAGCAGGGGAAATTAGTAAAAGTAAATGAGCTTCTCTGTGGCTTGTTTCTGCTTCTTTCTCCTCCAGTGATCAGTGTATATGAAAGCCTTCAGAGCTCTGTCTCTTCAGACAGATAAGAAGACTGATGATTAACTCTTTCCATTCCTAGAGAATATTTCCCTTGATTCCACTATGTAAGGATATTAGGCTGAATTCACATTGACGTGTGCCCGCTGTACCGTAGTACAGTGGGCATACGTCGGCACCGGGGAGAGGAGGAGGAGGTGAGCACTGCTCACCCCCACCCCTCTCCATAGGGGAAGATGGCGCACGGCGCCGTTTGCGGAGAAGAGATAGGACGTGTCCTATCTTTTCATGGCTACGGAACTCCGTGCGCCCATTGGTGGTCTATGGGGGACGTATATCCGACATAAATACGACGCTGTTTATACATTCCCTCAATGGCCGTGTGAATGAGACCTTAGACTTTAAAGAGATTTACTAAGTCTTTAGAAAAGAAGCCTACTCTTTCAGCACAGCAGAGGGTTATGTAGGATATCTGAAGCTTTAGAATGTGTTATTAAATGGTTATTTAATATTGTAATACAGGGGACATCTAGATTTAATACTTTACTATTATATGGGAGTTGTATCGGCTTGTTGATATACATAACCTTATCTGCTGATAGATGTTAGTTCTAAGCTTTATGATGTTGCTGGCCAGCTATACTCAACCTAGATGTTCACATTTTGCTACGAACTAACTACTACCACTCTTTTATTCCAGGTGTTTGAAGTGCATGAATAAATACTCCACCCCAGAGGCATTGGAGCAACATCTACAGACGGCCACACACAGCTACCCCTGTCCTCACTGCCAGAAGGTGAGGATATCCTTGGTCTTCCTCTTATGATTTCTGTGCTATAAAAACACCTTAATCGGAAAACACTTATTCAGTCTACGGGTATCTTCCCATGTCCCTATAGATCCTAGATAGCTGGAAATTCTGCTCAGCCTCTCACTGTTCCTTTACAATATTCAAAATGACAACATCTGGGGTTGGGCTGATTACCCAACATCTGGGGGTGGCCGACAAATTAATCACAAAAATTTTTTATGAGGAAAAATGCTTGTTTCTCCATCTGCCAGGCTAATTTCCTCTTCTACCTTCTTCAGAACTATAAATTATATAGTTAAAGATAGAAATCCATAAAAAATACTGTGAGGTTTCGGTGAGTTAGACCTTCTTCAGACACAGGATTGCAAGGTGTAAGGGTGATGCCACACTTGGCATTTTTGGTGTGGCATCACCCTAAGCTGGGATAGAATAGGTCACAATGAAGCTGAGAGCAATACCACTAGAGGTTAGCGCCATAGAGGTTGGCTCCATCGGCCTCATTGAACAAGGTCTAACTGATCCAAACTTCACAGTATATTTGTAGGTTGCTATCTTTGTATCACAATAAAAGAGCTTTACTAAGGATTTGGAGTGCCAAGTTAATTCTCCTACTTGTGCACCACCAGTCCCATATGGAGTGACGTGTATCCAGAGTAAAATAGAAGCTAGTCTTCACCAACCGGATAACTCGGAATTAGAGATCTAGAAATACATTGTAACATATTGTCCAGAGAGAATCTTCCCTTCTATTTGAACCCTATATTAACCCCTTACCGACATGTGACGTAATAGTACGTCACATGTCGGGTCCCGGTACATGGAGAGGGCTCGCGGGCCAAGCCCTCTCCATAGCTGGTAAGTCTTTGCTGCATATTGCATATTGCCGGCACCGATCGCGGGTGTTTTACCACTAATCGCCGATGGCAAAGGTGCCGGCAGCTTCAAAAAGGTTAAAGTACCCTAGGGAGTCTGAAAAATAGTAAAAATAAAAGTAAAAAAAAAAGTTAAAATAAAAAAATTATAATAAAAAACCTAAAAATTCAAATCTTTCCCTAGAATTGATATAAATATAAATAAACAGTAAAAATCATAAACACATTAGGTATTGCCGCGTCCGAAAATGCCCGATCTATCAAAATATGATAACGTTTTTTCACTGTGTTTAACCCCGTAACGGAAAATCGCGCCCAAAGTTGAAAATGGCAATTTTTTTGCCATTTAAAAAAAAATTAAAAATTCTATAAAAAGTAATCAAAAGGTCGTACAGTCCTAAAAATGATAACATTGTAAACGTCATCAAAATACGCAAAAAACGACACCACCCACAGCTCCGTACACCAAAGTATGAAAAAGTTATTAGCGCCAGAAGATGGCAAAATCCCCAAAAATTTTGTACAGGAGGTTTTAATTTTTTTAAATGTATGAAAACATTATAAAACCTATACAAATTTGGTATCCCCGTAATTGTACCGACCCAAAGAATAAAGTAGACATGTCATTTGGGGTGCACAGTGAAATCTGTAAAATCCAAGCCCACAAGAATACGGCACAACCAATTTCACTGCATTTGGAATTTTTTTCCCGGTACACGGCATGGAATATTAAATACCACCATTTTGAAGTGTAATTTGTTACACAGATAATAAGCCGTCACACAGCTCTGTACATGGAAAAATAAAAAAGTTACAGATTTTTGAATGTGGGGAGTGAAAAATGAAAACGCAAAATCGAAAAAGGGCCGCGGCGGGAAGGGGTTAATGACTTATTTAGCAAATCTGTTAATGGTCAATTGTCACTAGATGTATGCACCAAAAAGACAGTGTTCACTCTACGTTTTATGTTTTTAGGTGTTTCCATGTGAACGGTATTTAAGGAGACACCTCCCCACCCACGGAGGTGGTGGTCGTTACAAGTGTCAGATCTGTAAGAAATTATTTAGAAGGGAGCATTACCTGAAACTTCACAGTCACATCCATTCAGGTACAGTCATTTCTCATTGTATTTTTGATAGCAAGTAAGATTGCAGGACACGTCATACAGTGTTAGCGTCTTCAAAGGTCCAGACATTAAGATCTAAAGGCTTAAAGATGTTGTCTAATAAATGAAACATATTCCCAATCCATGAGAAAGTAGGTAAGGATCAGA